>NC_137063.1:3808312-4400812 GCF_032717465.1 Coenobita brevimanus | reverse complement strand
TCAGATACTTAACAGCATCTTAGTATAGTTAGCGGCGGCCATTTTCTTCTAGGAGAACATTCTGCGCGATTTGGTCCCTTACTAATGATTTTCGGACGCCAGGCACTTCACTTCCGTAGACTCACGCGACGCCCCATATTCCGGCCCTGACGCTCCCGCATCTCCCGAGGACCTGTATGCTTGTTTGATGTTTCTGTTTATATCTTGTCTGGTTCCGATGATTTCTTTCTCTCCTCCTTCTCCTCTTCTTCTCCTCCTTCCTCTTCTTCTCCTCCTTCTCCTTCCTCCTCCTCCTCCTTTTCTTCCTCTTCTTCTTCCTTTTCCTCCTCTTCGTCTTCTTCTTCTGTGTGTCTGACTCTGAGCACATACTCAATCCATTCCCTCGTACACGCCACGCACCTTTACATGTCACCACTTAGGCGATAAGGCCCACCGTCCATACTGAATACATGCTACGGATCTCTCACTGAAGACGGGGATGCTTTTACGAAATGCTGATGAGTCTTGGAAATCAATAGACTGTATAGACGAATTTCCCTGCATAGAATCGAACCCACAACCATTCAGACAGTAGTTCACTCCTCTACCCTACTGACCACCACCAGGGGATGTCACTCGGTCCCTACTCATTAACGATCCCTATTCCTCCTACGCCATCCTCCCTCATACGCTGCGTCTGCTCATCCATTCTACCCCTTGATGGCGAGAATTCTAAATAATAATAATAATAATAATAATAATAATAATAATAATAATAACAACAACAACAACAACAACAACAATAATAATAATAATAATAACAATAATCTGCTCTGAAAGTAGCCAAACTATACACAGGTAGGTCGCCACAGGAATAAAAAGCTTACTAGAGATCATTACTAACATCTAAGCTTCTCGTAAACCAAACAACATCATCTAGAGAGAGCATCAATTTTACTATCTATCCTCTACGTCTTTTAAAAACTGTGTAAAATTGTGTGTTAAGCAGGAATACACTAAAAGATACGTCCTCTCACTGTAAGGCGTGTTGATGGTCATTTTTAACCTCATTCGGTGTAAGGATGGTGAAACAGACTGACTAGAAGAGTGTATGTGGGTGAGAGGATGGTGGAGAGGAGGAGGAGGAGGAGGGGAGGCCAAGGATGAGATGGAGGGACGGAATGGAGATTGAGAGAGGGAGGTGTGACTTGGAGGAAAAGTAGACAAAATGACAGAGAACAGGGAGAATTGGAGGTGATTTGTTTGTGGCTGCCCATTGCTGAATTAAGGCATCTGGCAATAGAAAGCGATAGAGAGATAGACAGGAGAAAGATAGACAGATGGACAGACAGATAATTCAAAGGAAGTGGAAAGAAGGAAAAAAAAAGTGAGGTGATGGACAGTAGCGGGCGGGATGGGCTTTGATGGTGACAGGCGGTGGGGCGGGGAGGGGATCTGTGAAGCTGGAATATATCAAAACTTTCTCCAAGAACAAGAATACAAGAAATCCCACAGATAAAATAACAAACTTACTCCTCGTTTGTTTACCCAGAAAAAAGTAAAAACAATCAATAAATAAAATAAAATAAACAATCCCTGGCGCCATCGGAACAACAACAATTATGGCGCCAAAACCCAGCCAATCACGCAATCCGATTTTCCCGCCAAATTCCAAGCGTATCAGCTGCGTCCGAAACCGTGGTCAATGAAAACGGGGTCATGACACGAACCAACGGACACATGGCAGTATAAGAGCGAGTTTATTATTATTATTATTTATTTATTTATTTATTTTTTACGCGGAAGCACATCTACGAGAGGTTCTGTTCGCCTGTCTCACTGATTATTTCTCGGACGCGAGGTGCTTCACTCCCGTAGACTTATGTGGGTTTATCAAGACCACAGTACACCACACAAACATACCCTCCCACACCACACCACACCACGGAAAATTACCCTCCTGCACCACACCACGCAAAATTACCCTCCTACACTACACCACACCACACCACACCACGCAAAATTACCCCTCCACACCACACCACACCAAGGCAGTGTACCAAAGGGCCCTGACAAATGACACCGACCCCTTCCAGTTCAGTTGATGGCCAGGTTGAGTCAGACTGGGGGGGTGTTTTGAGTAGTAACCAAGGAGACGCATTCCTACCCCATCAGGAAGCCTCGTCAATTTTCATACAACCGTGACGCTGGTAATGTAGCTGTGATTTGCCCAGTTCCGTCAGATAAAGTATAAAAAGGTGTAATATAAAGGTGTAATATAACGGTAAATGTGTAATATAAAGGTGCAATATAAAGGTGTAATATAAAGGTGTAACATAAAGGTGCAGTGGAAAGGTGCAATATAAAGGCGTCTCATCCAAAACAAAGGTGCGCTGTACAAAATGAATCGCCAAGGAAGAAGTGTTAAGAACCGGCCTATCATAAAACGGCCCTTAACCCCTTCACACCGAGCACGAACTTTAAAATCCTGCTACCCACAATAGGATTACACTCAGGTAGGATTTCTCGAGCCTAAGGAGGGATTAGTTAATTTGGCTTCACCTGACGGAACTGGGTCAATCTCGCCATTTTGGATACTAAGCCGCGGTTGTGTGAAAGTCGACGAGCCATAGGTGTGAGGGTAGGAATGAGTCTCCTTGGTTACTAGTCAAATCAGTCCCCCAATCTGGCTAAACCACTGAGATGAATGGGGTTAGGGATCTTTATAACGTTAGATTGCCTTCATACACTTCTTCGTGACTATTCTCTTTTCACTCTAACTTGGCCCAAAATTGCCACCTCTCCATCTTGAATGCTGAGATTTAACGACGGATTAGCACTGGAATATGGTGCTAGTCACGAAGAAGTGCTATGCAAAGGATGGAGAGCCGTAGCATTATCGTCTCCTGCCACCGAGCTACGTGAAATAAGCTGCAAAAGGATGAAAATCTGCCAAGTTAAGGTGAAAGAACTACAGACACTTCCCCCCAAAGTAAAATATAATAATAATAATAATAATAATAATAATAATAATAATAATAATAGTGATGATGATGATGATGATGATGAAGAGGAGGAGGAGGAGGAGGAGGAGGAGGAGGAGGAGGAGGAGGAGGAGAAGGAGGAGGAGCAGGAGGAGGAGGAGGAGGAGGAGGAGGAGGAATAATAATAATAATAATAATAATAATAATAATAATAAAAATCATCCATGGGCAGTTATAACAAAAAGGAGAATTGCGTCATCGGGGTGAAGTGTCAAACCCATTTAATACAATCTTTCTGGTTCGATTTTTTTCAATTTCAGAGAGAAGGAACGTTGTGGGGTGGATGTGGATGTCGTTGAGAAGATTAAGAGAAATACACTGAGGTGGTTTGGACATGTGAAAGGAATGGAGAATGAAAGACTGACTAAGAGGGTGTATGTAGGTGAGGTGGAGGGAGGGAGAGGGGAGATAGACCGAGGATGAGGTGAAGGGATGGAGTTGAGAGGTATATGAGGGAGGGGGGGGTGAGTTGGGGGGAGGGTAGTCAAATGGTGGGTGACAGAGCGACTTGGAGGCGTTTTGTCTGCGGCCACCCTTTGCCGGATTAGGGCGTCGGGCTGGAGAGAGAGAGAGAGAGAGAGAGAGAGAGAGAGAGAGAGCGGATCCACTTCCCTCCTCCGTACAAGACGTCTCACCGGAAGTTACACAAAATCGTCTATAATTAACAATAAATAAAATAAATAAATAAATAAATAGGTCATCGAGGTGAAGTGGTCAAGCCCTTAACACATGATTTTTTTTTTTTAATTTAGTTTACTTTTGGTTTTATTTTTGCTAGTATGATTATTATTATTATTATTATTTTTTTTTTTTTGGCATAGTTACCTTGCGATGGATTTTTCGACCTAGAGATTTATAGGTAAAAAAAAAAATAGATACAGGGGTTTACGTTAAGTCACACACACACACACACACACACACACACACACACACACACACACACACACACACACACACACACGCAAAGCCACAGCCACAGTCGCGTGCAGTGGGTCGAACGCGGTTTATAGAGGGCGCTGGGCCGTAGACAGAGGCCGTGAAAACCCATTATAAATATTCTCTTATTTACTGGTGCAAGTTATGGCGGGTTGCAGAGGCAGGGGAAATTCATATAGATTTTTTCCCGATTGTTTCAGCTTTTTAGGGCGCGTCGTGTGGTGTGGTGTGGTGAAATTTGGGGTATTTGATGTGGTGTGCTTGGGTGGAGTGGCGTGGTGTGGTGTGGTGTGGTTTGGTGTGGATTAGTGTGGTGTGGTGTGGTGTGATATAGTGTATACTGGAGGCCTTAATTAAACTACAGAAATGCATACCCACCAGACCATTTAATACAGAACGTGGTCACTACATACTCACAGCTGTCACATATCCATTCCTATCCGCTAAACATATCAACAAAGTCATTATCATTGCCCTTTTTCAATCACTGCCTTATTAATTACTATCCATCCATTCATCCCCCAATCCTCCTTTTTCGAAACAGATGCGTAGGTTCTCGAGGCTAGGCTACTTAGTCCCGACATTTTAGGTGAGTGTGACCAGCCTCACTCGCCCCCAAGCGGTATTATGTGAGCAACATTCCTCAGCTACGCCTCAGATGGAAACACTTACAGTATCCATCCCGCTGAAGCACCTTAACACACTAGACCACCAGGCGGCGTTATGGTTACCACTCAGCGTAGTAAGTGGCTTCCTGGGTTTCATCTGGCTTGTTACTCGATCTAGTCACCTAAAGACAGCACTACATCGAGTGAGTGGATGACTGGAGCCCCCACCCACTAGTTACTACGGGAGGAAAAATCGTGCCTGAAATAACGAGTGGATGAAACTGTCTCATATCTAGAAAAAAAAAAAGAAAAAAAAAAAAAAGAAACACGATGATGTGTTTCTCTATTTTGTTTCTCCAAAAAATAAGGGAACACCTCCAGTCCACCGAAAAAATCCTGGGCTAAGACGTAGGATGTCAAGATTAGGACCGAAGGATGCCGAGGTTAGGACCGAATGATGCCAAGATTAGGACCGAAGGACGCCGAGGTTAGGACCGAATGATGCCAAGATTAGGACCGAAGGATGCCGAGGTTAGGACCGAATGATGCCAAGATTAGGACCGAAGGATGCCGAGGTTAGGACCGAATGATGCCAAGATTAGGACCGAAGGATGCCGAGGTTAGGACCGAAGGATAACAAGAGTAGGACAGAGGGATGCCAAGATTAGGAGAAAAGGATGTCAAAGTTAGGACAGAAGGATGCCAAGATTAGGACCCAAGGATGTCAAGGTTAGGGATGAAGGATGGTAACCTAGAGAGAATTATTTCCAGATATTTCTAATACTGTGAGCAAATGCCGCTTGAGAATTTATCAGCCCTTTCATAGCATCTTTTTTTACCATACTAGCTAATCTCTCTCTCTCTCTCTCGTACCTCTGTGACAAGAATATACGAATTACACACAGAGTAACAGCATGAAGACCGAACCACAGCCAGGGACCGTAGTGCCTGTGTGGTCTGTGTATCTATGTAACTCTGACACCAACCACCCAGAAACCAGCACCACCACCACCACCACCACCACCACCACCAGCCCAGTCCACCCATCAACACAGTCACTGTTCTCGTGATTTCAAGAGCTTTGTTTTGGCTGCACTAGGTCGAAGGCGTAATTATGGAGGCTATTTGTCTTGGGGGTTTTTATTTTGAAAGAGAGAGAGAGAGAGAGAGAGAAGGAAGACTGACAAGCGTAGGATGAAGAGGAATGGGGAAAAGCTGATGAATTTTCTCTCTCGTAATCTTTCTGTTGCTCGTAATTCCCACAACAATAATATCTTTATATTTAGTTTTTTCTTCACACTTCTTACCTCCAGACGATTTTATTCAGCTTAGGAAAGACTATTTAATTGGAGAGCTTTGTTGCAGCACTAATTCCTTCACTGCTAGAGTGTGGAGAGACCTTCGCGTGGTGACACTGATATAGCCGGGCCGTGGAGCTGACTGGTTATATGAACGTCCCTCAGCTCCCTTCCTATCCCCCGAAAGGACGATGGTAGGCTGCAGAAGGGGGAATTTCAGCCTGCAGTCCACTGGGTTCACATTTAGATGAACTTGGGGCTTCAGAAACAACTTGAATAAAATTGTTGAATAAAATGATCTGGTGGGAATGTAATTGAAAAACCCGTCAGACAGAGGTCCAGTGGTGTGTGTGTGTGTGTGTGTGTGTGTGTGTGTGTGTGTGTGTGTGTGTGTGTGTGTGTGAGAGAGAGAGAGAGAGAGAGAGAGAGAGAGAGAGAGACGGTCCCAATTCATATTTTGTGCTATTAAGGCCGAGTCCCCCGCCTGAGGGTGCTGAGTCAAGTCAGCTACCAGGTGATTTTACTCCACCCTTATGTTATTACAGCACGTACATCCTACAACACACACACACACACACACACACACACACACACACACACACACATACACACACACACACACACACACAGTTCTCTCTCTCTCCTGCCAGGAATAGTAGTGTAGTAGAGACCCACAAACCCACTTCTGTCTTGCCCTGTCAATCTCTCTATCTCTCTCTCCCTCTCTCTCTCTCCTTCCCTCTATACCTCTTCCAGTCCCTCACTTCCTCCTTTTTCCTCACTTTCTAGTTTTCCTTCCCTCTCCTTCTCTCTCCCTTCCTCCCTACCTCCATCCCCTTCCATTCTCTCTCCTCCCCCTTATTCACCCCCACGCCTGTCCCTCGCCTCCCACGGTGTATTGGTTAGCACATTTAGCACGTACCTGGAAGAACCCGAGTCTGATTAATGGGCCGATCAGACTGGCAGACGCAGTATGTTCCCCCCTTGCCCTTGTTCACCCAGGAGTACAATTAGGGACCTGGTTGTAACATTAGTCCCGCCGGTTTTGTTCTAAGGGAAGATTTGGACTTGGAAAATTACCTGTTTGTCTCAAGGACACGTGTGGTTAATATATATAAAACAGAGGCATTTTTTTTTCTCCCTCTCTCTCTCTCTCTCTCCTTTCCACCCATCCATCTCATTCTTCTCTCTTCCTCGCTCTCCCCCTCCCCTTCTCCCTCCCCTCTATGACCCCCTCCTCCTCCCCATTCACTCCCCTCCCCCCCTCCCTCTCAATTCTTTCTCCTCCTCCATCTCCACTTCCTCTCCCTCTCCCCGTCCCCTCTCCCTCCCTCTCAATCTCTGTGTGTAGTCTGTCACTCTGTCAATCTCTCTTCCTTCCTCCCTTCTCTCATTCTTCACCTTTCCCATACCCTGTTCTCTCTCTCTCTCTCTCTCTCTCTCTCTCTCTCTCTCTCTCTCTCTCGCCGTGATGCCTCCCCCGCTCCACCTACCGTCATTGGCGATCTTTATCAGAGTTAAAGTGGAAGTGAGGGGGTGTTGCTGAGAGAGAGAGAGAGAGAGAGAGAGAGAGAGAGAGAGAGAGAGAGAGAGAGAGAGAGAGAGAGAGAGAGAGAGAGAGATGGGTGGAAGGAAAAATGTATACAAGAGAGTGGAGTTTTGGACAGGACGAGGCAGACAAGTAGTGTGTGTGTGTGTGTGTGTGTGTGTGTGTGTGTGTGTGTGTGTGTGTGTGTGTGTGTGTAGGAGGTGTGGTGAGCTTTGGGGGGGATGTAGGGTGAGAGGTAGGTGTGGGGAGCTTTGAGATGTAGGGTGAGAGGTAGGTGTGGGGAGCTTTGAGATGTAGGGTGAGAGGTAGGTGTGGGGAGCTTTGAGATGTAAGGTGAGAGGTAGGTGTGGGGAGCTTTGAGATGTAGGGTGAGAGGTAGGTGTGGGGAGCTTTGAGATGTAAGGTGAGAGGTAGGTGTGGGGAGCTTTGAGATGTAGGGTGGGAGGTGGGTGTGGGGAGCTTTGAGATGTAGGGTGAGAGGTAGGTGTGGGGAGCTTTGAGATGTAGGGTGAGAGTGACCTAGACTTTTGACTGAAACTTCTTAAAATCGAATCACCGTGCTTCATGCTTGCCTGACCCTTAACCTTTCCACCCAAACTCCTTCAGCTGACCTTACCTTATGACCCTGACCTTAAACCTTGCCCTGTAACCTTAACCTTCCACTGACTCTCCACACAATCGAATCCCCAAGTTCCTGTCTTGCCCTCAACCCGTTCCCCAAGTTTGGTCTAAATCGAATAAAGGCTTCTTAATGTTTACCCCATTGTGTTTAAATATGACCTTATGCTATGACCTTTTCCATATTGTTCTCAAGATCAACGCGTGAACTCCTTGGCTAACTGTTACTCATTCCACCAAGTTTGGCTAAAATCGGATTAAAACTGAGTAATTTTGTTCGCACGCACACACACACACACACACACACACACACACACACACACACACACACACACGTGGGTAGGCGCGTCTATGTGTGTACGTGTGGCATTTCGAAGTTGGACAATGCAAATGATGGAGAGATGGTGTGTGAAGCGTCTGACAGGTGTTGTACAGGTATGGGATGCGGGGGAAGTTGGTGTGTGTGTGTGTGTGTGTGTGTGTGTGTGTGTGTGTGTGTGTGTGTGTGTGTGTGTGTGTGTGTGTGTGTGTGTGTGTGTGTGTGTGTGTATTCCTCACCACCTTTTCTCACCTAATTTCCTTTTTACAACTCTGTCACGTACCATCCCGTCATCTGATACAGCAACATTTTAAAACCTGTCTTTGAACATTTGAATACTTTTAAATATCCAACAAATTCATTTTCTGTATTACCTGGTTCCAAAATTTAGTTCCTGTTAAAAAAAATTACTTCCTTACATTTTTATCATCTCTTTAATTTACGTAATTTTTGGCTGCATCGTCTTTCCCTTCTCTTTGTATGTGTTATGTATTTTGTGTGTATTTTGTGGTCCTTGTCAATACCGTCTCTCCTACACACTTGTACTAAATCATATCTAATATTTTTCTTCTTTTTTTCTTCAACAACAACAACAACAACAACTACTACTGCTACTACTACTACTACTACTACCACTACTTCCTCTTCTGCTACTACTACTACTACAACCATTTCCTCTTCTTCCTCTTTTACTACTACTACTACTACTACTACTACTTCTACTTCTTTTACGAGGCAGGTAAAATAAATCTTTCCAATCTTTCTCCACAACTGAAATTCCTGAATCTGAGAACCCATTTTGTGACAGTTCTTTGCATTTTAAATCTGCTTTTGTAAATTATCTAAATTTTGTTAATACCGATGATGGCCGCATAAATAACGTATACGAGAAAATTACCACACCCGATACAGAATAAGTTAGTGAGGGAGAGGTGTTAGGGGGCTCCTTTAACTGACGAAAATATGGGCCAAGGTGACACTCTCGTCCTTTAAGCAGACTCCAGTAGCACTTCTTCGTTACTATTCTTTTTTTGTATATGGTATGTTGCAGGAAAATTCTTGTTATTTATACTCTACTTGAAACTGTACTGGTGGTATTTTATGTGCTGCAGCGACGTGTTCAGTCTGCGGGTGTGGGTTTGGTGAGGCAGTGGGTGTCGGGTATGAAGAATAAATACAGGGTAGACGTCGATAACCTTGACCGAGCCGTCCATGGAACACACGAGTGGATGAGAAGCTCTATATACAGATCCTATATACTGATCGCAGAAGTAATCTACAAAGCACTCAGAGAGAGCATACCTCCGCCAATGCCACTGCCATGAAAAAGGATCCGGATCCTTCCCCAACTTTAATCACTTCTTCCTTGGCCCATGGTCCACCCTTCCACAAAATTTTATTGAAATTCATCGAGAACTTTTGGATATATCATCTGGACAAACAGACTGACAGACAAACACAGGTGAATACATAACCTCCTCCAACTTCGTTGGCAGAGGTAATAAATAAAACACAACAATGATAAGCCGTAATGTGAATATAACTCGGTAAGGAAGAGGTGCCTGGCAGCCTCTGTAACAGACGAAACGCAGGCCTAAATGTCATTCTAAGAAGGGTCGTAGTCAGTCTGGTATCTCCCTCTTACAATTTTATTTCTTTTCATGACGTGTTAATAATTTGCCGCGTGAGATCCAGTTTATCTCTCTATATGACGTTAATACCGATCCGCGTGTTACGTATGAATTGATGTCAATATTAATAAACAAGACAAATATGATGCAAACTAATTACGGTGTGATGTGGAAAAAAATTGATAAGAGGTGCCAGAAAGGATAAGCTGAAGAGAACGCGGTGTCAAGAATGCGAGAGAAGATTTTTGTGTTATCAGAGGAAGATGGAGCAGAGCATCTTGTCTGGGTAGGGAAGGAGTTGAAAGAAATTGATGAAGACGTTCTTGTTAGGGGTCAAAGGACTGGAAAGACGGAGAAGTATAAAAATCTCACCTGGAGTTATTCTATGTAAAGCATATCTGTATCTATTTGTCTATCTATCTATCTATCTGGCACGATCCCAGATATAAACACGGACACCTTCGATAAGGGGACGCGTTTTATACCAAATCCTGCTGCTTCAGACAGTTTATTCAGCTTAGGACAGTGTTCTAGTAGTTGAGAAATTTATGAAGACTATGTAACCACTCAGTAAAGAAAATGCCGGAAGATTTAAAAAGAAAAAAAAGTCACAGTCCTGAAGAAATAAAGTCTGGACGAGTCAGGAAGAAAATGATGGCGGTATCTTGTGGAGAAGAGGATATGAGGTGTAGTTAAAAGATACTAGGTAAGTCAACCCTGTCAATCAATCCACTCACACTCCTCTTCTCACACACCCATCGGCCTGTCTTCCCTGCATACAGCTGTGGAATACATATATACACACACCAAAATCTTCGCGAACGCTGGTAACCATCATGCAGTTTGGAAATATACGAAGAACCTGAAGGCGTCTCTCTGGGTTGTACAGCACCACATTATCTGTTTCAGCGAAAAATTCTGGGCCACTACTGTATATACGAATGCAATGACATACACTCTGACCTCTTTTAAATCAGGCATTCATATTATTTCGAGACTGCACATCCTATTTCGTCTATTTCCACATCCATCGTGCGCAGGAGTTTGAGATGTTTTTTTTTTGTAGGAGCGTACAGTTTGAGACAATGTTCATCTAGTATATTTTCTCCTCTACTTGGCACTTCCCTCTGCTGGCTAATATTCTTAAGCTGAGAGAGGGTTGGTATGTTTGTCTGTTTTCTCTGTCTATCGATGGCTGTTTGAATAATGCCTCAGGAAGTAAGGGGCATGCCAAACATATGAAGACGCAGTGGAAGTGTGGATCTACTTTTGTTCGTGACTGTACCCTGCTATTCTATCCACTCATTCATCCATCCATCCACTTATCCACCTACCTGTCATCCTTGCGCGTGGCTGTGGAGTGGATGGCGCTCAGTTCGTCGCTACACCTGGCTCGTGGCATCTTGAGGGTCTTTGGTTGATCTTTTTTTACTGTTAATGTATTTTCTGCTTTGTCCTTCTCTCTAAACACTGTCTACTGTTCCCCTTCTCGTGTCTTTTTATATTCTGCCTTCTCTAACCACTCTATTATTTCAAGATTATTTAATTTTCTTCCTTTTATAAGCACTGTCTGTTTCCTTTCGCCCAACTCACTTCTCGTGTCACTGTTGGTTTTCTTGTAATTCCTTATTTTGTCTAACAACTGAGTAGTGTTTTTATTAATTTTCTTACTGTTATTTTCCCCTTTCTTTAATTACAAGCAATTGTCTTATATATCTTTTATTCTTCTTCTTCCTTTCTAATCAATGTTCGTCTTCCTGCAGTATTTTCTTATTGTCCTATTTCCGTATCAGAGAGAAATTTAGTTTTTTCTTCTTCTTTCCACCTTCCCTCTTTCCTACCCAGTCTTCTCTTTCCTTGTTTTCACGTTTTCACTGTTTTCTCCTGGCTTACACTTTTCTTTATTCAACTTTTCCTTTATATGTTGTTATATTCTTGCCTCTTATAATAGTCTCTCTACTTCATATATATATTTACTCGTCTGGTTCTTTCCTTCTTTACTGTGTTTTTATCTCGTTTCCTTCTTCGCTTTCCTCCTTTACTTCCTCTTTTCTCTTTATTTTTCCCTCTCACTTCCTTGCAGGTCGTTTCTCCTTTACTGGTGTGTTCCTTTCTTTCCTTTAATTCACTTGTACTTTTATATATCTCTCTCTTTCATATATTTACTTTCTAACTATACTATTGTTTGTGGGTTTTTTATTTATTTTATCTCTGCTTTTATTTCCTGTTCTCGTATCAAAATTTCTTCCACCTTAAAGTTCTCCCTTGTTCTCCTTGCCTGGTCACTTGTTATGGTGTTCTGTGGATCCTCAACTGTGTTATTTACCTTGTTCTTTTGTTATGTCCTACTGGTTTCTCAAAATCTCACTTCTACACTATCATTCTCCTTGATGTTCTTAATTCCTCTCGCTTTCTTCTCCTTCTCTTGTTACTGTCTCTTGTTCTTCTTGTTCTCCTCTGTTCTCCTGTTCTGGGTAACCTCTAGCTTCCACTGGGTCCTGGGGGGGGGGAGAGAGACGCATTTAGACTCATTATATATTAACTGTGTGTGTGTGTGTGTGTGTGTGTGTGACATATAGATAGACAGAGAGAGAGAGAGAGAGAGAGAGAGAGAGAGAATGGCCCCTTCATCACCACTATAGAGCCTGCTGGCCAGATAAATCGCCAGTGATAATCCACACCGTCTCATAAAGCACCTCTTAGCTGCCATTACCCCGGGAAATAACCTCAACGAATAATAATAATAATAATAATAATAACAACAATAATAATAATAATAATAATAATAATAATAATAACTGGAATTCTGAAGTTACTGAAGCCATAGTCAAAGAACTCCACATCCAAACGAAAATACTTTTGTTATCACTGTAGACCTAATATTAAGTGACCTTTGCTGTGACTCAAAAGTTTTACGGATTTTGACCCGTGACCTCGAGATCAAGGTCAAGGTCATTCATACTATGCAGATCATGTTCACTCCTGACCCACTACATTCCCACCGAGTTTGGTCAAAATCGGCCAAATACTTTCCGACTTAGCACTTTTAGGCATGAAGCGGCCATTTTGATTTTCCTCAATATCTCAGAAAGTATTTGCTGGATCTAAGTATCAATACCCAGGTGCACTAGTATATGCTGACGACTACACACTGGAGCATTTGTAAACCATTCGAGCCAATAGTTTTTGCTGCAGGAGGGCAAAAATTGAAAAAAATAACAGAAGCCGCTAGTCCTGGGAATTTTTTTTTGTGCCAACATTAGCCCGTAACCAAGATACATCACTCCTGAATATTTCAAGTCTAAATCTCGAACGGTCGTGGGATGCCAGCCTTCTCGATCTTCCCTTCCCCCCCCCCCAAAAAAAAAAAAAAAAAAAAATCTACAATATCAATAAGAACTTCACAGACTGTGCAGCTTTTAATAATAATAATAATAATAATAATAATAAAAATAATAATAATAATAGTAGTAGTAGTAGTAGTAGTACTTGTAGTAGTAGCAGTTGTGGTGGTAGTAATAGCAGTAGTAGTAGTAGCATCATCATCATCATCAGTAGTAGTAGTAGTAGTAGTAGTAGTAGTAGTAGTAGTAATAATAATAATAATAATAATAATAATAATAAAAATTATAATAATAATAATACGAAGAATAATAGTAAAAGTAATAGTAATAGTAATAGTCGCAGTAGTAGTAACAAAAATAATCTATCTATCTATCTATTGCCAGGGCCATAATCCCGTATGGGATGGCCATTTGACTTTGAGTTATTTGTTTTACGGGGAGGGGCACTAACCCTCCACCAACCCACTTGTTGACACGTAGGGAGCACGTATGGTTTGGTTATATGGTTACCACCCAGCGTTGTAAATGGTTTCTTGGCTTACAGGAAACCATTTGGCTTGTCACTCAATGTAAAGCCACCTGTAAAGGAAAGAAAAGCAACAAGAAGTGACAGGAAAGATGGGAGAAATAGGAAGAGAGGAGGGCAGGTACAGAAAAAGAATGATAAAGGCTAAGGAAGAAGTCGGCAGCACTACATCAAGTGAGTGGATGATGGTCGCCACCACCTACCACTAAACAATAATAATAATCATCATCATCATCATCATCATCATCCGGACATCCTTTCCCACGCTAGGGCAGGCTTAGGAGTAGCAATGTCCAGATAAATTTGCCCAGTCCAATGGGCCACGCTTCCATTCGCTCACCACTGAAGCTCCCGGAATCCTGGGTCTATCTGATACGCCAAAAACATTCGCCACGTTCTGTAGCTTCACATATACGTATCCGATAGAGTCAATCCTGACGCACTCACCTTAAAAAAGGGGTGCCAAATCCCTGATCATGCGCTTCTCCTCACAATATTCATCCAGCCAGCTCGATCTCTTGTCAGTAACCCCTCCACCTTCTCCTTGGCCTACCTCACCTCCTCCCTCCTTCAAATTTGCTCAGATATACCTTACTCACCACTCAACTGTTATCCATTCTCCCCACATACCTGGTAACCATACCATCTCAGTACACTCTCTTCGATTCTGGTGTCCACAGACTTCCTCACTCCACAACTTTCACGAATCACATTATTTCGTATCCTATCCACCCTCTACTCCATATTCATTCCTCAACAGTCCCATCTCCACTGCTCTCACTCTTGACTTTTTTCATTTTCATGCCACACCATAGTCTCACATCCAAATGTTAAAGTTGGCACTATTCATGTAAGCCTCGAGCAGTTGCAACACTCAAGCCTCTGTTTCTCATCAAGGCCTTCATTGCACCAGTTACTTTCCTTCCTTGTGTCACTCTACTTTCCACTTCTTTTAAACATTTTCCTCTCTTTTCTATCGTTGTAACCAGGTATTTGAACTCTCTCACCAATTCCAGTCTCTCTCCCTTCACAATAACCTCGCACTGGGAGTCACCTTCTCTCTCAATAACCATCACTTTTTACTCTTTTCTACATTTAATCTCAAGGCACGACGCTCACAGACATTAGCAAAACTCTGCACTAGCCTACCAAGTTCTTGTCCGGTACTTGCAAGCAGTACTGCATCATCAGCTTACAACAAAGTTGATATACTCCATCCATCACCATTCATTACCAACGCCATCCCCCTCTCCATTACTCGTGTTCTTACTTCTCTCATCACCCCATCTACACACACACACACACACATATATATATATATACTGAACAACCATGGGGACATCACACAACCTTGTCGCCCGCCCACACCGATCGCGAACCATTCATTTAGATGCCCATTAACCCTTACACATGCTTCACTACCATCACAAAACTCTTGACGGCACCTAGCAGCTTACCATCTACACCCTACATACTCAAAACTTTCCACAATCTTTCTATGTCCACTTTGTCGTATGCTTTTTCCAGGTCCATAAATGCCATCAACACCTTATGGTCCTTCTCACAAGCCTTCTCTACTATCTGTCTCACAGCAAATATTTGATCCACACATCCTCTGCCACTCCTAAAGCGACCTTGTTCGTCACTCACTAGGACTTCTGATATCTCTCTTACTTTATAATATTTCATCCATATACCTTCCCTGCCACATAATCTATCTATCTATCTATTGCCAGACGCCATAATCTAATAATAATAATAATAACAATAATAATAATAATAATAATAATAATAATAATAAAAATAATCTATCTATCTATCTATTGCCAGACACTATAATCCCGTAAAGGGTGGCCATTTGACACTGAGTTAGTTGTTTTACAGGGAGGGGCACCAACCCTCCACCAACCCACTTGTTGACACGTAGGGAGCACGTATGGTTTGGTTATATGGTTACCACCCAGCGTTGTAAATGGTTTCTTGGCTTACAGGAAACCATTTGGCTTGTCACTCAATGTAAAGCCACCTGTAAAGGAAAGAAAAGCAACAAGAAGTGACAGGAAAGATGGGAGAAATAGGAAGAGAGGAGGGCAGGCACAGAAAAAGAATGATAAAAGCTAAGGAAGTAGGCAGCACCACATCAAGTGAGTGGATGACGGTCGCCACCACCTACCACAAATAATAATAATAATAATAATAATAATAATAATAATAATAATAATAATCCGTCCGTCATTCAATCCTATGCCGCCCCATGAGAAGCGTAAGAGCCCGGGGCTAGGCAAGTTGGTGTTGGCATTTAGAACGAGAGTGACCAGTCTCACTCATCCCTGAGTGGCATTACGTGAGCAATAAACCTCAACCATCCCTAAGATATAAACCTACACAGGCTCAATCCGACTGGAGAGCCTTGACTACCCACTAAACCACCAGGCGCCGTAATTTGGTTATATGGTTACCACCCAGCGAAGTAAATGGTTTCCTGGTGTACAGGAAACCATTTGGCTTGTCACTCAGTGCAGAGTCACCCACAGACAGAAGGAAGAGAAAAGCGTGAAGGAAGAACGACAGAAGAGGGAGTGTAAAGTCACCCGTAGGCAGAAGAGGAAAGAATGAAGGAAAGAACGACAGAAGAGAGGAAAGCGCAGACACCCAAAGCAGCACTACATCGAGTGCGTGGATGGTGAGGGTCCCCACCTACTACCTATAATAATAATCATCATCATCATCATCATCATCATCATCATCATCATCAAATTAATAATAATAATAATAATAATAATAATAACTAGAACACCGTAAAATTGTCCAAGAAAAATTTTGATAAAGAAAAACTTCCCACAGCCCTTCCTTAATATAAGCCGAGCTATAAAGGGACCTTGAGGACAAGGCCACTGATCTTGTGCATGTCACCTTAGGTCATCACAACCTAAGTCCACCAAGTTCAGCGGCTCTAGCTTTAGTTCTTCATGGAAAATCTGGTGACATCAGGAATCTCCGGAAAAGTCCCAATTTTTGACCCCAGGCGATCTCAGTGAATAATTAACCGACTGCAACCATACTCCTTTCGGCAATGCGGCGCCTTAACCCGCGGCGTCCCGTCGACGTTCTTTTACGTCCACACGTTTTGTCACTGCCAATCCCATCGACGTACATAAACGCGAAAAAATTGCAAGGTCCCTAATTTGCACAATTTTCAATTTTCGCGAGTCATTTTTGGTACGTATACACGTGACACCTTCCTCAACAAGATGCCAGGCAGGGACAATGCCTTACCCAGCATGACCTCCCCCCCCCCCTGCATGCCATTGTCTCAGCAATTCACCTGTTATCAGTGACCTGGCCAGTATAGCCATGTCATGCCACGGTACGAAATTCAGGGCCAGAGTGATTCCCCAATCAATGACAATGTGGAGGACAAACTTTACATAGCATTAGAGGAAGAAACAGTTAGAAATGATGATCAGGTAATGTGGCAAAAAAAGGTCAGGTATTAGTGAGTGAAACAATGCTTATAATGCCTATATTACTGCTTGAAAACCAATATACTCTTGTACTACATATAAATTCTTAACAGTAAATAAATAAATACCGTTTATGAGTGGTGTGAAATAGTTATCCTCCCATAGAACTCGTTTTCTTTGGTGCCAGCCTGATAGAAAACCCAGTAAGGTAAGGAGGCTCTCCTACCTGTAATGAGTATTTTAAACCTCAGGTGAGCAATTTCTCTATGAATTTTCGATGTTTCTCACCAAAAGCGAAGGTTTGAGCCAAAAATAAATTTTTCCTAAAATGGTCAGGATTGGGGGGAGTCAGTGGTGGAAAAGTGGTCGGGATGGGGCGGGTTAAGGCTATAGTGCAGTAAAATTTCAGCTTGCTAATTTAAGCGGTTTCCGACAGCGTTCCGATTCAATTTTTTCACATTCTCAATAATATCCGGTGATCTGGTGGATACACTGCCGTCATATTTGGCCACAAGAAGCCACCAGCGGGGCGATTAACCTGGCTAAGTTTGAAGGCTCTAGAGTGTAGGTCAAAGAGCTTCCGAGTCATGGCCAGTTATTTTTTAAGCGGAAAGAATAATACGAATATTAACAAAAACAAGAAAAATTCACTCAGGGATGTAGAAAATTTTAATAATAATAATCATCATCATCATCCGGACCTCCTTTCCCACCCAACGGCAAGGTGAGGAGTAGCAATGTCCAGATAGCACAAACTTGCCCAATCCAAATAGGCCACACTTCCATTCACTCATCATTCAAGCCCCCGGAATCCTGGCTCTACCGGATACGCCAAAAAACACTCACTACATTCTGCAACTTCACACAAACGTATCCGGTTGAGTCAATCCGGACGCTGCCATGCTCACAAGGGGTGCCAAAATCCCTGATCATGCATTTCTCCTCACAACATTCATCCAGCCAGCTCGATCTCTTGTCAGTTCCCTAGCCACACCGACTTCCAAACCTCTCTTCCTCAAACACTCATCCATCATATCTCTCCACCTTCTCCTTGGCCCACCTCGTCTCCTCCCTCCTTCAAATTCGCTCAGATATACCTTTTTCACCACTCTATTGTTATCCATTCTTTCCACATGACCATACCATCTCAGAACACTCTTCGATTGTGGTGTCCACAGACTTGCTCACTCCGCATCTTTCACGAATCACACTATTTCGTATCCAATCCACCCTCTGTACTCCATATACATTCCTCAACAGTCTCATCTCCACTACTGATAATAATAATGATAATAATAATAATAATAATAAAACTTAGGACCACGTTATTGATTACTGAAGTTGGTTACATTAACAATTTTGCATAACAGAATTTAGTGAGTGGAAAATATCACGAAATGTGTTCAGTACACACACACACAAAATTGAAAATAACACCAGCTTCGCAATCACGGCTGTTAATAATAATAATAATAATAATAATAATATCGTTCCCGCGTCGAAGGAGAAAATCAGCCTGGCGAGGATTTGATAAGATCTTTGAGAATTACTGAGGTACGAGAAGCAATGATAACAGATGAGGCAGCCACACCATCTCCATAGACAGTGCCCATGAGATACTGAGTTAACCCTTTACCGCTTAACAGGGACAAATTTAACATGTCTGGGAACTGTTATCGAAGGTTAAATGAAGAGGAGGCCGTACCGAGTGGATCTAATGACCTCGCGACCATCAGCATGTAGGCGAAGGAAGGTACGCTAAATACTATCACAAGCAGATCTCCTACACTTCCCTGCAGACTGTAATAGCAAAATGAATGACACAGAAAAGTATGTGAAGGATGGATATTTTCTGACTTATTGGAATGAGATGAAATACAGGATAGAGTGTTGGCGAGGGATAGTCAACGAATATTCATCATATAACTATAGTCAGAGTCGTTAATCCCGGAAAAAGTAGCCACAAACAAATCGCCTCCCTGCCACCCCGTCTAGGTTGCCGTCTCGTTTGCTATACAGTCCCTATTCACTCCCTCTGCCATCCCAAATGCAACCCGTCAGGCTGTAAAGGGTTAAGCTGTGTGACTGCAGACGTAAACTCTTTGCAGGGTCGCTGGGTGCAAGACACAGGATTTTCAAGACAATGGCTAAATCAGAAGAAAAGAAATAAAGTAGGTTTTCCAAATTAAGGGTAGATTAAAGTGTGGGGAAGAAAATAGCAATAATAAAAGCATACTCCAGGCTACAGGACCCAAGCTATACTCTCTTCACCTTAACTTGGCCTACACTACCCTCTACACTGTTAGCAAGAGATTTAACACTAGAATAGGATGCCAGTCACGAAGAAGTGCTACGGAAAAGATGTGGAGCTGGTGCTTTTTTTTTTTTGTTCTTGTCACTGAACTACATAAATTGCAAACGGACGAAAATCTGGATCAAGTTAAGGTGAAAGAGCTATTGTGTGTGTTTGTCGGGAAGGTGGTCACTGTTATCCCTATGTGGGGCCTGGCATTACACTACACTACATTACACTACTCTATACTACCCTACACTACCCATTATACTATTCTACACAACACTGCACTATACTATATTACTCTAACTACACTACGCTACACTACGTTGTCTTACACTGCGCTGCACTACACTATACACTACATAACACTGAAATATTGATACTAGTCTAGCAATGATCTGCTTTCCAATCCATCCGTGGCCAACATTACGTGAGGCTGGTGGTAATATGTCATTTTTCCTGATATATTCACTTCCTGACAATTAATACAGACGACAAATGTAGTTTCTGATACGTAAGCAAAAATCGTACAACACATCATCCACTCTCCCCACTAAAAACACGACTTTCGGTTCCGTACTTGGCCAACATGAGGAAGAGTAAATTCTGGCTATCCGTCTCCCTGCAAGGAGGTCCGGTCCCGCAGTGGCCCACATACTGACTGACGCAGACACTGAAGCATTATACAATCTGAGAGGCAGACACGACAGGAGGCCATAGTAAAGGTAGGAAGCCAATACGATACATGTTAGTGACTTAAGACCACGTTACCTCCCCACCCTCACTCCACCCCTCACCCCCTTCCCCTCACCCCCACTCCAACTCTCATCCCACCCCCACCCACACCGCCACTGTCGTCAGCGCCCCTCTCCTCACGTCAGCTCAGCAACAGTGGCGGCAACTTCTTTCATCAGCTTATCGGTGACAGTGATATGTGACGTCACTAACGCCTGACGGAGTAGACAGGACAGAATAACAGTAACTAGACAGCACATTCTCTGCCTCACCCTGTCAAGGATTACAAGACCAGCTGTCAGTTCAGTGTTTGTGGCTTCTGATAATAATAATAATAAAAAAAAAACTTCCAAAGACACTCTAATGCGACAACTTCCTACAGGACTTTGACGTGGGCAGTATAAACAAGGAAGAATGAATGAGCGTACCAGATACAAAAATGAAGTGGTAAGGTTGTGGTGTGTTGTGGTGCAGGGGTGATGGGTTGGTAATGGTGTGTTGTGATGCAGGGGTGGTGGGTTGGCAGTGGTGTGTTGTGGCTCGTACAGGGGTGGTGGGTTGGCAGTGGTGTGTTGTGATGCAGGGGTGGTGGGTTGGCAGTGGTGTGTTGTGGTGCAGGGGTGGTGGGTTGGCAGTGGTGTGTTGTGGTGCAGGGTGGTGGGTTGGCAGTGGTGTGTTGTGGTGTAGGGTGGTGGGTTGGCAGTGGTGTGTCGTGGTGCAGGGGTGGTGGGTTGGCAGTGGTGTGTTGTGGTGCAGGGGTGGTGGGTTGGCAGTGGTGTGTTGTGATGCAGGTGTGGTGGGTTGGCAGTGGTGTGTTGTGTTGCCCCTGGACCACAACACACCACTGCCAACACACCATCCCTGCACCACAAAACACCACTGCCAACACACCCTGCATCACAACACATCACTGCCAACCCACCACACCTGCGACACCTCATACCACTGACTCTGCTATACGTCAGATCAGCTACAACTGCCCTACCTTGTACATGAAATAAGGAGAGAGAGAGAGAGAGAGAGAGAGAGAGAGAGAGAGAGAGAGAGAGAGAGAGAGAGAGAGAGGTGAGGAATACGTGGGGAAATGCCAGTCACGTAAAGGAAATGTGAAAATGTAAAAAAATCAAAGAATGCCTACGAAAGAAGAAAAAAAAAAGTAACAGGAAAGAGGGAATCAGTGCACACGAGGCAGGCACAGGGAAAGATATAGAGGGTAAAGTCAGAAGAATAAGTGAAGAAATATAAGTGAGGCGTGAATCCCAGGTAACACCGGGCTAATCTTTCACCACCACCACCACCACCAGCTAGACGACAACGTGCCTTCCCAAGTTCCTTCTCCCTTCCTTCCCCCGCCTCATGCAAACCCCAGAGGAAGTCTTATTCGCGTTCTTATACTCCACTCGCTATCAAGGCACTAACAAGGCTTTTATCGTCACTGCTCGCGCCTAGGCCAGGGTATGTGGACTGGTGTGGGTGTTGGAGTGGATGAGTGAGAAAGTGATATAGCAGAGAAGGGTGAGTGAGTCTGTATGCAATGCCGTGTGTAAGAAATGACAGGTGAATATCAGGAAGCGTACATGGATGGGGTAATAAAAGAGGTACAAGGTAGGGTAGTGGATGCTGGAGTGGCCCTGGTGAGACAGGATAGTGTTTGGAAACTCCCTGTACTGTTGTTTGCAGATGGTACCATACTGTGTTGTTGAGTGAAGACGAAGGGGAGCTGCAAGGCTTGGTGGATGAGTTTGAGAGAGTGTGTAAGAAACGGAATCTAAAGGTGAATGTAGGGAAGAGTAAAGTGATGGTCTTTGAGAGAGGTGAAGTCAGTAAATGTACAGCGAGGTTGGATAGTGAGGAATTGGAAAATGTGAGTACGTTTAAGTACTTGGGTAGTGTGATGAGTAAGGATGGAGGTTTGGAGGGTGAAGTGCTTGAAAGGGTTAAGCAGGGAAGAAAGGTTGCTGGTTCTTTGAAAGCAGTGATAAGAAACAGGGAAGTGAGCATGGAAGTGAAAAAGTTACTACATGACAGTATTGTGATACCAACTCTAACGTACGGAAGTGAAGCTTGGACGTTGTTGGAAGGACACAAGTCAAGAGTGAGAGCGGTGGAAATGAGTTATTTAAGAGGAGCCTGTGGAGTCACATGGAGAGACAGGCTGACGAATGAGGATATAAAGGAGCGTTGTGGTGTTGATGTGGATGTGATAGGAAGCGTTATGAGGAACAAAGAGGTGGTTTGGCCATGTGGAGAGGATGGAGGGTGAAAGACTGACGAAGAGAGTGTATGTGAGTGAGGTGGAGGGGGGAAGAGGGAGGGGGAGGCCGAGGATGAGATGGTGGGATGGGGTGGAGAGGTATATGAGAGAGGGGGGTGAGTTGGGAGCAGGGCAGTGAAATGGCGGGGGACAGGGCGACTTGGAGGCGATTTGTTTGTGGCCACCCCAAACGGGATTGAGGCGTCTGGCAATGGATGGATGGATGGTGAATCAGTTGGGTCAAGGATTGTATGGATAACATCACACATACTCCGACGAAGAATGAAGTGACCAGAAAGTGGAGATTTGCAAGAAAGAATATTGACGCATGTGTGGAGAGGAAGGACAGAAGTGTGCGAGATTCTGTGGCGAGACAAAATGGAAAAATCACCAGGAATTTGTGAAGTGTGTGGTATAGTGTTGCAATATGGGAAGGGGAAATGCTGACTGAACGGATCTGGAAAATGTGCCTCTTGTCTTGTCTATGATGGATGGAAGAGTAAAAAAGAATTGGATGTCAGGTACAGCTGGGGTCCGGAATATGGCTCTACTTTTAAGACGAATAATTATGACACTCTTACACATTATCCTGACACGTTTGCTTCGTTCCAAAGAGCGCATCCCTAAGTTTCAAAAGTTACTGTTCACTCTCCCTTTATGTATCGTAAGGAGCTGGATCGATAATAGAGTCCGCAATAGTAAAAGAGGAAAGAGGCGTGTGTGGTAATAATAGATGTTTTTTTTCTCCTTACAGCAGTAGAAAAGATATATTGGACGATAATTTTGACCAGAGCGGGGGGAGTATCGAGGGAATGGCAAGAAAGGAACAACGGGTTTTAAGAAGGGGAGGCGGTAAGTAAATCAGACCTATTCTTTGAGATCTGCAATTGAAATATATGTAGAAAAAACAGTTGCATGCTTCCTTTATTGATCTGGAGAAAGCATACGACAGAGATGACCAACAAGAATGTAGGAAGTGCCAAGGATACATGGAACTGATGGGAAATGCTGAATGCTGTTAAGAGTGTGTGTGAGGATGCAAGGACGGCGATGAATGAGGAAAATGAAGTGAGTGAGTGAGAGGAATAGGTGAATGTCATGTCTCCGTGGTTTTTCAGAATGTTTATGGATGGTACTTTGAAAGAAATACAAGGCAGGGCAGTGGATGTTGGAGTGTCTCTAATTAGAGAGGCAAGGATGTGTGTGTGTGTGTGTGTGTGTGTGTGTGTGTGTGTGTGTGTGTGTGTGTGTGTGTGTGTGTGTGTGTGTGTGTGTGTGTGTGTGTGTGTGTGTGTGTGTGTGTGTGTGTGTGTGTGTGTGTGTGTGTGTGTGTGGAAACTGCCGGTACTATTTTTTTTTTTTTTTCAAGATTCTGTTAAGCAGGAGCGGCAAGACTTGATGAGTGAGTCTGGCAGTGTGTGTTAGAGAAGGAACTGAGAGTGGACGTGGCAAAAAGTAGGTTATGGCTTTTGAAATGAGTGAAACCATTGTATTGTGAGGTGGAATGATCAGGAATTGAAAAACGTGGGGGCCTTCAAGTAGTTTAAAGGATGTAATGCGAGAAAGGGTACAGCGGGGAAGGGACGGTGCAGGGATTACATCGAGGGCCGTGGAAAAGAATAGGAAGGTGACCATGCTAGGAAAGAAATCGCTGCATGACGGTATCTTCATTATTTTCATCTCCCAAGTAACGCATGGAAGGGAAACTCAGGCAATGCTGGAAGGACAGAAGTCAAGCGTGAAAGGGTGGAAATGAGATGTATGAGGGAAGCGCGGAACGTTACGTGGAGAGACAGAGAGACGAATGAAGAAGTTCGAGAGACTTGTGGTGCTAATGTGGTTGTGGTGGAAAGTGGAGGAGCACCCTGAGAAAATCTGGATACGTGGAGCAAATGGAAGGTATGATATTGACTATGGCGAGTTTGTTCAATCCTGACGAAGATCGCAGGACCCTATCAGCTTAAATGATGGCCAAGTGTAGTCAGACTGAAGGATCAATTTGACTAGTAACCAAGAAGACTCATTCCTAAGTCATATGTCAGCTCAGTTGACGGCCAAGTGTAGTCAGATTGAAGGATCAGCTTGACTAGTAACCAAGGAGACTCATTCCTACGTCATATGTCAGCTCAGTTGATGGCCATGAGTAGTCAGGTTGAAGGATCAGTTTGACTAGTAACCAAGGAGACCCAATTCCACGTCATAACTAAGACACCGGATTTCAGGCAACCAAGAAACGGTTTTCAAATTGTGAGAATGGACCAGTTACGGGAGATGGGAAAAAATTATAGGAGAGTGTGAGTGAATGATGGATGGACAGGGAGACCGAGGATGAGGTGGGAGGTCGGAATGGGGAGAGCACATAACCGTATCCTGCTGAAATAATCTCTAAGCTGAATAAAATCGTCTGATGGTAGAGGGAATATATAATGTAGAGGACGACACAAACAACATCTTCATAGCGACTTATTTCTTTGTGTATATCGATGTGGGTTAGAGCGCTCTGCTCTGACCGAAGGGTCGGAGGATCGAATCCACCCAAGGGTCATTGGTAGACATCAGGAAGGGCATCCGGTCATAAAATGCTACACGCTCCAAACCAAAGTCCTCTACCCAGGGGCAACGCCTTAGCCCTTATCCAAAAAAGGGGTACCTGGCGTAAAACTCACTTTTTTTATATCGATGTGAAGACCAGAAACGCACATAAACACAAACACACAAACCAAAAAAAACGCACAGTCTCACTCTCCCCCCACCCTCTCTCTCTCTCTCTCTCTCACACACACACACACACACACACACACACACACACACACACAAACACACTGAGAGAGAGAGAGAGAGAGAGAGAGAGAGACAGAGAGAGAGAGAGAGAGACTAAGCTACCATACATCAACTCCAGAACACTAAAGAATCTACACGAACATTTCCAAAGCAAAGAAAGTGACACAGAAGAAGGGAACCGTCAGGTGGGCAAAGAGAGGATAAAGAGGAGCTCCAGGGACTTATTAGAGCGCGGTATGAGCTTCGTGGTAAAGGATTTGGGAGATCAACGGCGCCGAGTTTGAGCGTGGGCGGGAAATCTCTTGGCCAATCATCGCTCCTCTCGTACGTGTATCTGCGAGATTCATGGATACGCTCTGTTTACTCCTGCTTGGCCTATAATTGCCATCGCCCCCTTCTCGAATGCTGAGATGTAGCAATAGATGAATGCTAGACTATGATGGCGAGTAGTAGTAGATGAACGCTAAACTACGGTGGCAAGTGGTAGCAGTAGATGAACGGTTGACTATGATGGCAGTGACGAAGAGATGCAATGGACAAGATGTAGAGCCGTTCCACTGTCATTTTCTGCCACTGAGCTGCGCAAATAAGGTATAAAGGACGAAAATCCGGGCCAACTTAGTGTAGAAGAACTATGGCGTTACAAATCTTCCTTCAGAACGCTTTGGTGAATGTGTTTTTTTTAATTGGAATAACTGCTGTTACTTGAAATCCGGGTTAACATTTGCGTCAGAGAATGTATAAGTTATTGTGTTCTTCCTTCGACACGATTTTATTCAGCTTAAGACAGCCTCCTACTTGTTAATGGGTTGATATACGTTGACTGATTCCTACAGTTTGAAAATACCCTTAATAGCAGCTGTAAACCCAAGCTCATCTGAACATAAACCCAGGGGATATGAAAGGGTTTAAGGGACGTTTGCATAATCCGGCAGCTCCACCTCCCAGTCATATCTGCGGCACTACTTGAAGGCGTCTCTCTCTCCAGCACCAGATTGTCTATAAATAACAAGAAAATATTGGGAGAAGTCGCCACCATATTAAAGAAATTGAGGGTGTGTGAAGCATTATTGAAACGGTTTGTTTACATTAGGCGGGAACTCGGGCGGGTATCAAGTCAATCCTCAACACACCGCCTCCGACCCGCTCCCTAAACTCTGGGAATGAATTTGTGATCCTCAGTTGATTTCATGAGGGGGTAGGAGGGAGGACTCTCTCTCTCTCTCTCTCTCTCTCTCTGTCCTAGACCACTCCATGCAAACATCTGCGCCAAAGTTACCCAGTACTGTATTCCTGCCATCTCAAATTATCTTGCCTACTCATGAATATAAAGACATACACTTGGTACAATATATCGTTATCATATTCATCCTGAAGAATAAGTTTTCCTTGTAATCTTGCAACATCCAGACGATTATGTTAAGGAAAACCTCTTTGTATTAAGCGGGTTAATGAAGGCTGTATCTAATTCCTTTTCCCCTCCGAAAAAAAAAAAAATCCAGATACAACCGTCTGGAGAAAGCAAGAAAAAACGTGATCGTAGTGAAGTTAACCCTTTGGAGGCACCTGAGTTACTGAGTTACTTTCGTGCTGAGGCCCCGATATCTTACGTCAGCCAGCCCACCACTCTGCACCACATGCCAGTCAGCCCACGTTGTCGTACCGTGCGGGTCGTTCTCTGTCGTGAATTTTAGGTTAGGCACGACTTGGAATTTTGAGAATTTGGTGTTTAACGTTTGGCTCTGCTGAGGAGGTTGATGTTGGAAGGGTTGGTCCTGGAGGAGGGTCGGCACCCCTCTGGTTTGTTCCAGGACTCACTTTTTTTTTTTTTTTTTTTTTTTTTTTTTTTTTCTCAAATTTCAGCTTAGTTTTGTTAAGTTTTACTTAGTTTGGATAAGTCTGGATACAAGTGAGTTTAAGTTTTGGTGCGATAGGTCTATTGTGAATCTGTTGATAAATCCTGGAGGAAAGTTCGTACTAGAACAACTGTTTAGGTTGGATGAATGGATAAATAGACAGGCAGAGCGACTGGTCAATGAAAGAGACAGATAATGTTAGGCGAATGTACTGAAGGATACCGGCGTCTGGAAACAACAGCATGAGTCAGGGAGTTGCTAAACGTCGCTGAAATATATGTTCTCACGAAAGCTTGAAGGAAAACTAACATAACTGGATCATCGTGTTTTTAAATTGGCCATTCCCAGAGGGTCAAGTTGGAAACAGCTTGGCTGTTAAACAACAAAAACAACAACTAGAAAGCACTCAGAGAGCGCATACCTCCCCTAATGCCACTGCAGGATCCGGTTCTGCCCTCAAATTTAATCAATTCTCTCTTGGCCCATGGCTCACCCTTCCACAAAATTTCACTGAAATTCATTGAGAACTTTTGGAAATATCGTGTGAACAAACAAACAAACATAACTGAATACATAACCTTCTCCATGTTCGTTGGCGAAGGTAATAATAATAATAATAATAATAATAATAACTAACCAAATACCTACTGAAACACACACACACACACACACACACACACACACACACACACACACACACACACACACACACCTCATACTATACACGCACACCCCCAGTTGTCCCAGAGAGAGAGAGAGAGAGAGAGAGAGAGTCAAAAACACCACAAAGCAGTTAAGGATAAAGGCAGCCACGATTCTGGGGTGATTAAGGGAGCGGTAGGTGGTGGTTGTGGTGGTGATGGTGGTGGTTGTGGTAGTGGTGATGGTGGTGGTGGTGGTGGTGGTTGTGGTAGTGGTGGTGGTGGTTGTGGTAGTGGTGGTGGTGGTTGTGGTGGTGGTGGTTGTGGTAGTGGTGATGGTGGTGATGGTGGTGATGGTGGTTGTGGTGGTGGTTGTGGTGGTGGTGGTGGTGGTGGTGATGGTGGTAGTAGTGATGGTATCAGTGGTAGCTGTGATGATGATGGTGGTAGTTTGGTAGTGGTGTGAGTGGGAGATGGTGATGGTGGTAGTTATGGTAGGGGTGATGGTGGCGGCTAATCCGACCAAGAGAAGGTTAACAGTGACAGATATAACCCTGAACATCTTATCTCTCTCTCTCTCTCTCTCTCTCTCTCGCTCTCGCTCTCTCTCTCAGCTGAATAAAATCGTCTGGCTCTGGCTGAAAGGGAATACCAGAGTTTCCTCGACGATTAGAGGGTTTGAAAGCTAGTTCTAATTCCAATAGGGTCAGGTGAATTAGGTGAAGCATGCGGAGAGAGAGAGAGAGAGAGAGAGAGAGAGAGAGAGAGAGAGTACCAACAGCAGGAACGCAGAAAAAAAAAAAAATCATTTCCCAAGTAATTAGGCAGCTCCATGTTAAGACAAGACAACATTACACTTTTAACACATCATTTCCATATCAATACAAAAATATAAAAAACAAAATGATATAGTGAGGGAATACTTAAATAAATAAATAAAATGCTGTATATATGTGTGCAGGAGAGGGAAAATTAGTATAGTTTCAAATTTTGGTGCTGGGGGGAACTCTAGGAGAGGCCTTGTTCGTCTGTCTCACATTAAGGATTATTCGGAAATGTGGTGCTTCACTCCCGTAGATTTTACCGAAGCCACACCACACCATACCACACAGTCATTCCACACAACATGCCAAACCATCCTCGCACACCACACCACACGAAATCATCCTCCCATACCACACCACACCACACAAAATCACCCTTCCACACCACACATCACAAACCACACCACACCACACTACACCACACCACACAAAATCACCCTCCCACACCACACCACACAAAATCACCCTCCCACACCACATCACACAACACCACACAAAATCACCCTCCCACACCACACCACATACAGAACATTAACTAAAGGCCCTGAAGTTCCCGCATCCCTTTCTTTTGCCCTTGTCATTCAAACTCTTATTAAAAATTGGTTAGGTTACGAACATTGCACTACTGGATTTCGACAAGACACTGTTAACCGATTCCTTGTTCAGTTTTACGAAGTGGATCAGTATTTATGGCCGCGACCGTACATACTAATCTGTGTGTGTGTGTGTGTGTGTGTGTGTGTGTGTGTGTGTGTGTGTGTGTGTGTTTTGTGAGTGATTGAGTGCGTGCGTGCGTATGATAAAATTTCGTTCATTATTCCACTGCACTTCCTACTTCATCATTTAGTGCGTGAACAATAATTTGGCTATACAGGAGTCTCAACTAATTTACGAACTAACTCTGTAATGTAAGAAACAGTATAACACATTCACAATCCTTGGCTCGCATTTCAAGGGACCTAGGAGCCTTCTTAATACCACATCCTGAGCGATTTATTTTATTTTACTCTGATACTCTCATTGATGTCATTTATATATATCAGTTACCGTACAGGAAGACAGGTGTGTAATAAGCAGAATGAATCGCCTAGGAAGAAGGGCTACGAAGATGTGTCAAAACTCAACTGTGTGATCGTGAGTGGTAATACGTGAAATCAGGAGGGAAGAAAATAATAAGTATTGCCCAAAAGATTCATATTTGCGTATTTATTTAGAGAACACATCTGCGCTTGGACAGATGCGCAGAATAGGGAGACTGTGTTCATGATTGGGATGTGCCAGGCTGGTTTGTGTGTCAGTGTGGGCGGCGAATGGGACAGTGGCTTGCGTGTGATTGTTGGTTTACACACACACACACACACACACACACACACACACACACACACACACACACAATGACCACTTTCTTCACGACATTCTTTCCAGTGTTTTGTTTCCATTCTTTTTGCTGGATAATCTGGTGTGTGTATGTGTATGTGTGTGTGTGTGTGTGTGTGTGTGTGTGTGTGTGTGTGTGTGTGTGTGTGTGTACCGTTTCTTTTAATCTCTCATACAACAGATACCACAGTCACTTCACACCCTACAACAAACAACCAAGCATCAATAAAGCTATAGTGATATGGTGATAGTGATGGTAGTTGTGGTAGTTGTGGTAGCGGTAGTGGTGGTAGTTTTGGTAGTAGTAGTGGTGGTAGTGGTGGTAATGATCTGTACAATAGTGGTGTTTGTGTTGACCTAAGACGGCTCGTTACGGTGACCCAAGGTGACCACTGCTGTACCCTTATAAAGAAACCGAGCTTGGATATTGCTACCTCTCTCTCTCTCTCTCTCAACACTTTTCTCTTTATCATTTTCCTCTCTCTCTCTCTCTCTCTCTCTCTCTCTCTCTCTCTCTCTCTCTCTCTCTCTCTCTCCAAAAGCCCTGATCAAAATGGTACCCTAAGACCCATTCAGACTGAGGACCCGTTTTTCCTTTTCTTTCATCATTCCATTTAGCGATTTTATTCACCTAAAAAAAAAAAAGCCTCCATTAAACACGGGATTCACGAAGCTTATTTCTAACCCTTCCAGTTCCAAAAGCCTCCGTCTTTACTAAAAATAAATAAATAAGTAAGTAAAAAGACACCAGGGAACAGCAAGGCAAAAATAAAGACTGTAGGCTTGAGTTGACTGACCTACATTACTAATTCATTTCTTACCGTCATTCATTTTTCACTAACAGACTATCATCCTATTCACGCCAGTCATTCACGATCATATATTTTGCCTTGCGTCGGTCACCCTTTGTTATTCATCCACTTCACTCCCTTTCATTACCTCGCACCGTGCCATCCTACAGTGCCTTCCTTCCCTCAAACCTTCACTGCTTCCCTAAAACCTCCTTCACTGCTTCCCTAAAACCTCCAGTGCTTCCTTAAAACCTTCACTGCTTCCCTCAAACCTTCACTGCTTCCCTAAAATCTTCACTGCCTCCCTAAAACCTTCACTGCTTCCCTAAAGCCTTCGCTGCTTCCCTAAAACCTCCAGTGCTTCCCTAAAACCTTCACTGCTTCCCTAAAACCTTCACTGCTTCCCCCAAACCTTCACTGCTTCCCTAAAACCTTCACTGATTCCCGCAAACCTTCACTGATTCCCTCAAACCTTCATTGTTTCTCTTCTTCTGCAGTCACCATTCACACGCCTCACGTTTCTCACAGCCACGTAAGTCTCTCTAGTTTTGCTGGACCCTGGACGGCACTGGACCCAGAACCGAGACCATCTGGACCACTTAGAGGGCCATTTGAGAAGGTAGGGGGGAATTCATGCTCCAACCCCCCCTTTTTAGGTTACCATACTCCTTATACTCTAACTTGGCCTGAAACTGCCATCTCCCCATCTTGAATGCTGAGTTGTAGCAATAGACTGACACTAGGATGATGCTAGTCACAAAGGTATGCTGTGGAGGGGATGCAGAGCCGTAATACTTTCTGCCACTCAGCTACGTGAAATAAACAGCACGAGGATGAAAATCTGGGCCAAGTTACGGTGAAAAGGGTATAGACAGGAAGAGATTATGGAAGCAGTTCTCTTGTTTCCGAATCAGCTAACCATTTAAGCGAAATAAAAATATAATATACTGGATACTAACAGGCTTGTCATTCAGTGTAGAGTCACCTACTGTAAACAAATACGCAGCACTACATCAAATGAGTGGATGGTGGACGCCCCAGTTACCAGAGGTCAATTAAAACGGTTCAGTAATGAATTAAATGACGGGATACCACAGTCTCCTCGCCCTATACCCGTTTTCTTTTATCTGAGGGAACTGGGTCACTCCTACAAGCTGAATATTAAGTCGTGGATGTATGAAATTTGATGAGCCTTCGTTATGGAGGTAGGAATAAGTCTCCTTGGTTACTAGTCAAATCTACCCTCAAGTATGACTACAAGCTGAAGTGTGTTGGGCTCCTTGGTTACTAGTCAAATTTGCCCTCCAATCTGACTACACTTGGCCATCAACAGGGCTAAAAGTGTTACGCTCCTCGGTTACTAGTCAAATTTGCCCTCCAGTCTAACTATATCTGACCATCAACTGAGCTAAAAGTATTATGCTCCTTGGTTACTAGTCACATTTACCCTCCAATCAGATGAAAGCAAACAGACTGTAACTCTTCAGTCCAAACCTTAATCTGGTGTTAATCCTTCCCTCACGGCAGGTTAATCCCGAATCAACAAATCCTTCCATGAATCTCCTGACAGATCAAAATATTCATTGTGTATTGGGTATTTTGGATTATGGTATCAATCCTGTTTTTAATATTCACGCATGATTAAAATTAAGAACTGAATTTTTAGCCAAAGAGAGCCGTGAAAAAAAAGTGGCGTACGGAATTCTATGGATCAGAGGGTGGAAGAGAATGTGCGTGGATGGTGTGGTGTGGGAGTGTGAATGGAAGCAGGGTGTGTGTGGGAGGAGGCGTGGGTGGACAAGAAGATGGGTGGAGGTGGGAAATGTGTGTGTGTGTGTGTGTGTGTGTGTGTGTGTGTGTGTGTGTGTGTGTGGAAGCTGAAGAGGCGAGAGAATTGACGAATAGTATTTTCTGAGGCGCATAAAAACAAACTTATAGATATTTTGTATGTATGGTGGGAAAAAAAAAATCCCCTCTCTCTCTCTCTCTCTCTCAATAGGTCATCAGCTTCTTTAAAATCTTACAATTAGTGATCTTAGGTTCAATAAGTATACAGATTAAATTTTTGAGAACTATGCTAAGTGTCCATAAACTGATTTTGGAAGGAATGAATAGGGGAAAATTATCTATAGGTGAGTTAGAGAGAGAGAGAGAGAGAGAGAGAGAGAGAGAGCAAGCGGAGAGGGTAAGTGAATTTTCAAACTTTTATTTCCTTTTTCTTATTTTATCGTCTGTCCTTCTACGCATCGGCTCATTTAATTACGTTCCAGCAATCCTTCCCTACACCCCCATCTCTCTCTCTCTCTTACTTTCACGTCCATCACTTTCACACAACTACTCACTCACATTCCCTCACATGCTTCCTGATTCTCTTGCTCATATTCACTCACATACTTCATAATTCTCTCTCTCTCTCTCTCTCTCTCACACACACACACACACACACCGAAACAGAACTCCACCCCCTTTCATTTCAGCCCAATCCCTCACCACACTATCAGTAATAATGCAGTGTAGAGGACTTTCGTTGGAGCGTGTACCTCTTTGTCACCCACTGCCTCTCCTGACGTCAACCAATGGCTCTTGGGTGGGGTCGAACGCTGGATCCCTCTGTCGATAGCCTGTTCTCTAACCCACTCAGCCAAGGTCGCTCCTCTCCACATTAAGGACAAGAAGAAGCACTTAGACAATGCAATACCCGCGCCCACCATTTCTTCAAACAGTCGAATAGTTGACCGACTTTCGAGTGACTGCTCTCAAAATCAAACTGTTCCATCCTACCCTGACCCTCAACCCATCCTTCTAATCTGGTACAGACTGGATCAAAAGTGTTCAAGTTTACCTTTCTCAAATCCAGAGTAATTTCATCCTCATCTAACCTTACACCCTTTCACCAAGTGTGACCAAAATCGAATAAAAAATATGAGTTAAAGGGCATAATTTTTGATCTTGCACTGAGAATTGTACCTCTGACCGACTGTTTTCAAAATTGTATAACTTCGCCCTTTCCTGTCCCTCATCTCTCCCACTGAGTTTGGTTAAAATCGGATCGGACACTGAGCTGCCCCTACCTTTGACGTATGACTTATGACCTTTTTCGACCAATCACCTGGTCTTCTTATGCTCCCAAGTCGTTATGCCATATTTGGTGCCATTCCATCCATCAGCTTTTCCATAATTTTGCTTACAGACAGACACACAAACAGACAGATAGATAGATAGACAGATAGCTTGATAGACAGGCAGACAAAGAGACAGACAGACAGACTTCGCCAAACGTATGATCTTCTTAGGCTTTTGCTTGCGGGTGAAATAATATTGAAAAATTAGAAATGGAGGGGTCTAGACAAACTGGGAAGTGTATTCTTGATTGTGTGGACTTGACACTGGACGTTACCTCTCTCTCTCTCTCTCTCTCTCATAACCGCACATACAAAGCCTACTCAAACCTACAGACTAGCTTAAAATACACACACACACACACACACACACACACACACACACACACACACACACACACACTTCGTCAACAATACATCTCTTTATAAATATCCCATTATTAAATTCCACATGAAATCACAAGGAGTCTAATTAAGGCGAAAAGCCCCTGTAAAGAGAGAGAGAGAGAGAGAGAGAGAGAGAGAGAGAGAGAGAGCTACTACGAAGAATGACGAGTGGCAAAAATTTTAAACAGGAATAAAAACAAAAATCGAAATGGAAGATGTGACGTAGATAGTTCCAGGGCGAGAAAAAGTTAATTATTCCCAGGACGAAGACGACAAAGGCATTTTTATTTTTTTTTACAGGGGCTCCTATTCTTACCCTCCGGCGTCCTGGGTATATATAAAAAAAATAAATAAAAAATAAAATGTGTCAATAAGGCAAGCGGCTCCCGTTTTCTATGGCCCGCGGGATGTAAACAACCTCCCTTCTAGTGCCATCTTCTTCGGTTTAGGAGTCTCAAACACCACTTCTTTAGCGATTTATTTTCACACTACCCTTGACTGCTCTTAGATATAACGAGTGATTAATAAATAGCAGTGCACTAGAAGCTCAGCTGATGGTATCTTAAGTACTGCAGGCACGGCTCAGTCTGCTGGTGTGGGTGTAACAGTGGGATATTAATAAATGACGCAGGATAAATATATTAATGACCCTGAGTGATCTATTCCCACAACATATAAGTCGTGGAACAGCGAGGAAGAGAAGGGTTATGAATGGACCTCCCTATGTTTGTACTATCGACTGAGACTGCGTAGAACCAGCAAAGACTGCACCAAAATACCCGGATATAAGGCCAAATATTGAAATCAAGTGGATCACGTATGGAACACCCTCAGGTTTATCATTAGGACGAAATTTGAAAGCAGAGAATATGACAACTGATCGTATAACAAATTGTGCGTTGTAATTACCGTATGAGAAAACTACCTTATAACGAGACACTACATCGGAGCGGCCGCATAAAGACAAAAGGAGCTAAGTTCTTATTGATTGTATGAGCGTATAATGGGGGTGTGCTGTTTTTTGTTTTCTCTCTTTCAGTAACCTTTAGGAGAATATTATTGTGACAAATGAAAAAAAATAAGGAGGCGCTAAGAAGCCTCCCAAACAGAGGAGAACACCACCTCTTGTATCCTCCTGCCCTGCTCACCTTTGCTACGTGGTTGCTAGATTCGGGAACAAAAGTTAGCCTCTGATTCCACTGCTTCTACATCACATATAGACCATGTTCATCGCCTCCCTCCCTGATGCATTATATCAAAGAGCACCTTCCACGGGCAGAGAAGCATGCCAAGCCTCTCTCAACTCAGAAACGTTAGCCATCAGAGGAAAGTGAGAAGTAAATGAAGAGAAATGGATGATTTTTTTTGGGTTCTAGCCCTCTCAGTGCATTAACAAAAAGCTTATTTTTTTCCCCGTTTATATTCTGCAATGGTGGATGAAATTTAGAAAACGTTCTCCAGTAACATCTTGTTTATTTGTGTACTTGCCATTTCTGTCACCACAGCATACACCATACAATCAAAAGTCGTGTCTGCTGCCACCAGATATCACTGTAATCGTCTGGCTGAGTATTAAGTATTCGGCTGTATTTTTACCTGCAATAAATGACTACCACACAACCGCATTCACTGCTACCACAATGACACGCTCCACCAACACTGTGGACGTGCGTTGGTCATGACGAGTTGAGTACCACACACTATCGTCCTCTACATATCACTATTTTTACTTTTCAGGGAGGAAGAATTTAGTCAAACCCTGTATCAATCTAGTACAGAGGATGGACCTATGCTATGCTAAATAAGTCTTGGCAGCATGACCAAAAGAAAACGATACTTCATACCGAAAGAGATGAATTTTCTTTGTTACAATCCTCCCTTGGCAAGTCGTTACAACATACTGCATATTGAAAGCAATGGCTAAACAAGGAGTACATTATATATTCGCCACATTCTACAGTTTTCACCATAACAACAGTTCCTTTATTTAACAGACAAAATGTGGTAAAACAATATCCACGGCAAAGCAGGAAGGAAATAGGGAAGGTGGGATAAAACGCTAAAGTGATTATTGTTTCGAACTGTACTGTCAGCGGGTGAGGAGATTTCGTATCGTTTCCTCATTCTTACCTTACACCTTCATACCCTCCTGTGTGTTAATACGGAACGCTGAATTCAAATTAACACAACACAAGATCGAATTTCACTGTAGTATACGAGATAAATCGCTAAAGAACAATTAACTACGAAATGTTTTGTGCCGACTCGATTACAACCCTTCGACTGCTTACATAAACCCATCTTGTGGCTGGTGACTGGTACACCCTCGCCTTTTGACTCTGGGTTGAATGCCTATCCCCACGACACTACCCTCCTGATGGGTCGGTACAAGACTCGATGATGGATGGACATTATTTTTTTTTACGTATGAACTAATGCTCGATCATTACACATTATAGTGGAGTGGTGCAGTAGATTTCCCCTCAACATAATATATTCACGGCGTCCAATACTGAAAGTAAACAAGGCGTGAGAGTATTAAAGCTGACCCACACTACTCATTGACCTATAACCCACACGCAGCCACCAGTGACCTGCCGGGGTGCACCATCTTCCAGGTCAGGCCACACCACGTCATAACCGCCCTCATCTTCCACTCCCTATTCCGTGCTCCTCCATTGGGTTCTCAACTGGAAGACCAGGGTTCGATTCTTGGGCTGATCTGACTATTGGACAAAGTTAGTTTCCTCTTGTCCACGTTCACCCAGCAGTATAAATGGGGAGTTGGATGAAAAGATTATGGAGTGTCGTATTCTAGGGCAAGACTGGGACTAAGCATATAATGGAGACTGTCTTAACGACCTTTGTGCAGTTGACGGGTTAAGGTCGTATGCTTAAACCTTAAATGGAGGGCAAAACCCAAATTTCTGATGGTCAATTTGTGAAACTCTTGTGGTTATTACGTATGGTTCGCCTGCATCCCATACTACAGAACGCAGCCAGCAACCATACAGGAAGGCCAGATACATTTCCACATAGTCAGGTGCTTCAGAAATCATCGTCAAAAATCTAAGGTCGCCATCCCACCTTGCAGTTTGAGGTTTAAGTACAAGACCTCTGATTCAACGCCTACTTTTTCTCCTCCACTGCCGACTACGGGGTTTAACCTGAAGGACAACAAACCATTAGCGGATCATGGTTTATGTAAATTATCTGCGACACTATAAAACAAGTAGCTAAATATTCTCCCAAACCTGATATTGAGGTATTGGTGAATTTGATTGGGTGATTGTTCGGGAAATACCAAAAACCAGAATGTCTCTCAACCATTGTATGTGATAAATTAATAGGAACTGTGCTATGTAAGTCCCCCAAGGTGATCTAACACACACACACACACACACACACACACACACACACACACACACACACACACATTCAGTCAGTCAAGCAAGAAGCGGTGTTGGTTCACTGACGTCTGCCTGTGCTGTCACCGATCTAGTAAGGCGGTTCTGCTACTCGATCACACAACTATGCCTCACCTCCTCTTCTCTGTTCTCAGCAAGGAGGACGGTGGAGTGCAGGGGAAGGCCACCTCAGCCTCCACTTCGCCGTGTTCACATTGCTATGAGAATGGTTTGCAACAACATCAGCAACAAAGCAAGAGATTCAATGCCATCAAAATGAGGAATGAAGGAAAGAACTAAGAATGTGCTCAGGCCAGTGTATGTCACAGTGCAAACAAGTAGAGAATGGCATCCAGAGAGCGCATACCTCCTCCAATATCTAAACCAGACATCTCAGGTCATCATCAAAATTAATCATCTTTTCCTTGGCCCATGATCCACATATCCACAAAATTTATTGAAATCCATCAGTAATTCCTTGAGACATCTTGCGGACAAATTATAAAAAAAAAAGCCTTGAACCGGGACTGGAACTCCGATCGCCACCAAAACTTAATAAATTCTTTCTTGCCCTATGATTCACTTATTCACAAAATTTATCGAAATCCATCAGTAATTCTTTGAGATATCTTGTGGGCAAACAGACAGGGGTGAATACATAACCTCCCCCAACTTTCGTCGGTGGAGGTGAAAAGGGACATTGTATAGCTGCTGTGTAAACCTGTGTACCACACTTTTAGGCTATGCTAAAGGCTGCATGTGTGGGTGTTTGTATGCACATGGGAAAGCCTATGTGTGTATGTTTATATCAGTCTTGTGTGTGCTTCGAAGGTGAGTATGTGTACCGGGACATACCGTATTCTGATTGCACTTTCTTTCTACTAACCATTAGTTTCGATGCAAAATTCTGCTAAACTGGTGTGTGTGTGTGTGTGTGTGTGTGTGTGTGTGTGTGTGTGTGTGTGTGTGTGTGTGTGTGTGTGTGTGTGTGTGTGTGTGTGTACTTACATGTTTGTACAAAGCAGCTCACTATCGCCGGCTTCACACCTCACTGCTTCTCGCTCTCCCTCTCTCTCTTCCACTTTTCTCGACTATCTCATTTCTTTCTCCTCCTTACCTCTCCCCTTCTCTCTCTCTCTCTCTCTCTTTCTTTCTTTCTCTCTCTCTCTCTCTCTCCAAACCTGCCTCCTTCTCCTATCCCTTCTGTCCCTCTTCCTCTTTCCTTTCCCCTTTCTCTCTCCTCTTCTTTCCTCCCTCCTTTCTCTCTCCCGTCCTTCAACCCTGCCTCTCTCCTCCACTCTCCGTCTCTTCTCGTTCACCTCACCTCTTCCTCTAACCCGAACTCTCCTTTTCAATCACCCCATCTCCTGCGATTCCTCCATTCTCTCTCTTTCTACCTTCACCCTCCTTCTTTCTCTCCAGCCTTCTCGTCCTGTCTCTCCCTCCATGCTCATTCGCGTCACCTTACCTCTCCTCAGACCTTTCACTTTCTGCCTCCCCGTCTCCCTCCTCCTCCTGTCATCTTTCCTTCCCTCTAGCTTCGTTTTCTGAGGTGTATAAACGAGTCAATGTAGAGATCATAAAGTGCAGACAGACTGCTATAGCGCTGCAAAGTAAAGAACTGCTCATGAATGCGAAGTCTGCGGAATAAATCTTCTGAAATTGAGGGTCATGTTCTTACTGATGATTATGAAAATATTGCAATAAATAATCATGGCCGAATACCAAACACCGAGATTTTCTAGCAGAGTACAGTATACCAGGATAAAATATTTTCAATAATGGGAGGGATAGTAGGGCTGGGGGCGAAGTACTACTAATATATAAAGTGGGACTTCATCCAGTTGTAACGTCTAACCTTTCAGTCAATAACACTAATACTGTTTACCTTCAGGTTAGACATGAACACCGCAGCAAACTAATACTTGTTTATCATCCACCAACCAAGCCCTTGAACACCAACACTGAAATTTACGATCAAACTGCAGAATTTTGAAGCACCCAAAACACTGTAACCTTCGGTGATTTTAATGTTCCAAGAGCTATATGGGGAGAAGCCTTATCCTCACACGCAGGGTTAGACCTGTACACTAACTTACAGGAAAGGTCTTTGCATCAGCTCGGAGAACATCCAATACGAGAAGGTAACATATTAGATCCTGCTTTGGCTACATCCGGAAATCTAGTGCGTAACGTTTTGGATGGAGTAGAATTTAATACAAATGACCACTGTATGGTCACATTTAACTTTAAGTTTGGTGATGACACTAAAGACAGTCACATGAAAGTGGCCAACTACAAGAAAGCTGATTTTAAAAGATGTAAAGGTGACTGTAGGTACTAGTGACTCGAATTCCATTGTTCAAACATTAGGTATCAGTGAACCATGGAACCTACTCATGGAAATTCTCAATAAAGCAGTCAAGTTATGTGTTCTTATTTTTATATTATGCTAGGGAGAAGGAACCAAAGGCCACGAGCCCGCAATAACTGTTCCTTCCAAGAGAAAAACAAAATACAAGAGATGGCCTGCTAAAATATTATTAAATACAGATATTACGCATAGCTTGTTAGCAGAAAAAAAAGTTGCGCACAAAAATCGTAATATCACAAAGAAGCAAAGCGACAAAAGTCATAATGATGCTCTTTGTCACAAATAAAAAATAAACATACAATAGCTAAAAGAGTCGGAAAACCTATGACGTTTATCTTGCTATTGTCCGTAAATCAAATCCAAAAAAATTCTTCAACATATCAGAAACAAGGAGGCACACCGACAACAGGCCCACTGGTCACAGATAATGGTGAACACAGTGACGATGGAACTGACATGGCTAAAATTCCCAACACTTTCTTTGTGTCGGTATTTACAGCAGAAAATACAGATTCCATTTCTGCAGCTTTTCCTGTTCCTTTACGAGAGGCAAACATACGGTAATTAGTGACGCTACTGTTTGGCGGGAAGATGTACGCCTTGCCATCAGAAAATTAAGGTAAAATACAACACTTGGCCAGATAAGGTATTTTGACACATACCGGTACTGAAAGAAAGAAATATCAAAGCCATTACTTGAGCCATTCAATAAATCATTTAGAAGTAATAAGGTCCTTCATGAATGGAAGTTGGCAAATGTAACTCCAATGTAAAAAAAAAAAAAAAAAGACAAGAAATCACAAGGAGAAAATTATTGTCAATTAACTTTAACAACTGTGGTTTACAAGTTGTTGGAAACTATTATCAGAGATAAGGTTGCTGAAGTAAATAATCTAATTATTCACAACAAGGTTTTCGGAAAAATAGCCCTTGCCTCACAATCTTGGATTTCTTCTGTAATATATTCATACCATACTATGAGCTAAGTCCCTTGACATTGTCCATCTTGATTTTCAAAATCGTTTGATAAAAGTTCCCCACAAAAGACTACTTCAGAAACTAAAGGTGCATGGGTTCACAGGCAATGTGCTCTGGTGGATCAAGAATTGGCTTATAGGATCTAAACAAAGCATTGTAAACGGAAAAGGATCTTATTAGAAAGATGTTATAAGCAGAGTGCCATAGGGCTTAGTATCCGGTCCTACCCGTTTTTACTACAAATATAATATACTGACGTGGGTTTAGTTTGTACAACATCCAAATTTGTTGATGATACTAAAGTTGGCAACAGAGCAGATATATACATCTTTACAGAGGCAGGCAGTTCTGAGTGACCTCGATCAACTGTTCAACTGGGCCTAAACGTGACAGTTAGATTTCAATGTTAGCAAATGAAAGGTGATAAACAGTTAAGGTAAACACAGAAAAGCCAGTTGCACTATGAACAACACTCAAATAGGTCACGTTAGTCACGAAAAAAGACTTAGGAATCAGAGTAACAAATGATCTGAAACCAAGCAAGCAGTGTACGGAGGCTGTCCAAAAAGCCAGCAAACTAACTGGAATAACTGGCAGAACATTGGAATATAAATCGGAACATGTCATCCTCACCATGTATAATTCGTTAGTACACCCAAACTTAGAGATGTGTGTCCAGTTCTGGTTATCTTATTGAGAGAGAGAGAGAGAGAGAGAGAGAGAGAGAGAGAGAGAGAGAGAGAGAAAGAGAGAGCAAAAATTATGCTTAGAGAGAGCAAAAATTATGCTTAGAGAGAGATATATAAACAATACGCGGCATGTTTAGCAACCTTGAACATCTTTATCTAACTAAGCGCGGGATATATATACTAAAAAAAATATCTACCCATCTATTTATCTATATACCAGTACATATATATATATATATATATATATATATATATATATATATATATATATATATATATATATATATATATATATATATATATATATCGTTTTCTCTTTACAGTCCAGAGCTTGGAGAAAGCAACCGCAGAGCAACATATAACATGCACCTGGACTTGATAGGTATGATAATGAACAGAAATTAGCGTGTCATCTGGGAATGGTTGGCATGCCTGATTTTGTAATGCTTCACTCTGAAGCCATTTCACTGACGTCCGGTGCTGGTGTATGATGCAGTAACTATTACTGACAGAGGTACACACGAGGAGGGCAGTTTTCACATTTTTCCATCATATGTTTACCCGTCCACGTCCCGGAGGGTCTCGGGGACGGGTATTGTTTTCACTCGATTTGTCTGTTTCTCTGTCTGTTAACAACTTCACGAGAAAACTACTGGTGTGATTTTGACTAAAATTACAGAGATGATGGCCTACGACCCCGTGACCACCTGATTAAATTTTGGGTCAAAGTGGGCCCTGGCCCATGCTGTAGGGCCAAAAAAAAAAAAAAAAAAAAAAAAAAAAAGTAAGAATTTCTTTTTCCCGCCATAATTCCCTTAAAATTCGCCATATCGACATGAAATCAAAACCTACAGGTGCATCTTTCAAATCTGCATCCTATAACATGCCACATTACATCACGGGGGGTCACCCCTTGTTTGCGGTAGTAGAATTTGAACTGGGCATAAAATCGTCAATTTTCACCCGATTTACTCCAAATCTGGGTGACATTATTGACTAGACGTCCTGTTGTTTATACGTCAGCACTAAAATGACTGCCGGGGACAGGTTTGCTGTGCCTTGGCACAGCTTCTTGTTCAAAATACTTGGTACTTACAGTGTTCGCGCACTTTATGGTGAGATTGTACTTTCCCTTTTAGGCTGACAGTGTTGAATATGATTTCCTTTCCCTCTTTCCTATGACATTTTCTATGACAGTTCTTCTATGTTGCATTGTGGTCCTTCTCACCACATCCTGTCAGCGTCGACTCAAGGGTTTTGTGGGTGGGGGTGCGAGGAGGTCTCATGCTGTTCTATTCTTGTCTTTAATGCACAGAATAGTTTTTATAGTTACAACCTTCACTATAACAAACAGCCACGAAAAGACCAGTAGGACTATTGCTGTTTGCTTTCCTTTGTACTCCCTTCATTTTTCCATATTCCCTCCCTCCCTCCCTCTCCCTCCCTCATTCACGTCACCTCCTCGCCTCCGCGTACACAAAGTGAAGTAAAAGCAGTGCCTAGTACGTCCTGGCAGCCGAAGATCTCCATTACTGACATTCCCTGGTGTGTGTGTGTGTGTGTGTGTGTGTGTGTGTGTGTGTGTGTGTGTGTGTGTGTGTGTGTGTGTGTGTGTTGGATGAACCTTATAGATAGAGTGAAGAGTTTTTATCCAATGAATTAGAACCAGACACTTGTTTGAGTGGGAAGGCTGGAATATTAATGGTCTGAGGTAAGGAAGAGAGAATTCTAGATGGAGAGTTAAATATGAAGAAAATTCTGTGTCTCAGGAACTATATAAACACATTTTGGTGTCAGTAAATATTCTGGATTGTGAGTAAATAGGTCTTGAGTTGTAACAGAAAGGATCGCTGAGGATTTATATTTACCCAAAACTGACCTAAAACACCCAAGAATATATAATTTGCACTGATATTTCGAACAAGGTGAAAGAAAACCAACTTCACCAATCCTATACAAGATTTGCCTTTTCTGGTAAACTACATCCCTTTCACTCTAACTTGGCCTCAAACTGTCCTTCCTCCATCTTCAATGCTGAGTTGGATCAATAGAGTAACTAGAATACGATGTCTGTCACGAAGAAGTGCTATATTTAGGATGTAAGGCAGTAGCGGTGTCTTTTACTGTCACTGAGTTTCGTGAAATATGCTTCAAAAGGACGAAACTCTGGGCCAAGTTAAGGTGAAAGAAGTATAGTTGTTGTTCGCAAATGATACTCTTTTTCTTAAGCCCTGTCAAACGATCTATCTATCTGTTGTTTGACGCCGCATCCTGTGAGGGGTGACATCGATAAAGGGACCTCCAGGGATATCTGTCAAAATTCTAGAGCGAGGCCTCTTCCAGTATTCTTGTTGGGTATGGAAGCTCCCTAACACCTCTTCCTAAGCGATTTATTTTGCTTATTACACCTTGCTATCCTCTGCTGTATTATTGAAATCATTCCAGTATCACCACATTCTTTAAATAACATACAGTACAAAATTATACTAACCAGGCGTATGCAAAAATAAATCAATAAGCAAGAGGTGTTAGGGAGACTTCTCATATACGGGATCTAATCTCTCATCTTCTAGGTCTCCCTCCCTCTCACCCAACTCCTGTACACTCTCCTAGTCAGTCTTTCACTCGTCATTCGCTCCACACTGATAAACCACGTCACAAGGTTGTCTAAAAATTAAATGTAAAAGAAAGATTTCGTGTTTATAGCCAAAGTGAAAATGATTGAAGTGATAATGTGTAGCTGAGAGGGAGAAAGAGAGAGAGAGAGAGAGAGAGAGAGAGAGAGAGAGAGAGAGAGACAATAGGGCAAGAAAGGGAGCTACGTACATATTTCATTCTTACTCTGGCGGTTTACATATACCTTAACCACCTACCTGCTGGACTAATTAACCTGATACACCTGTAATTACCAGCCTCAAGCATCAAATGGCAATCACGCTGTCCGTCCCCCTCACCTCCTACCCCTCCCCCCCTCCACAAACACCTGCTAGACGACTGATTCCGTGGCAGGTGATTAGGCGGTGTTTTGAAGTTGTTTGCAGGTGTTTGACGCGGAAAAGTGTGCAGGTGTATATGGAGGAAGATGGAGAAATAGGCGTTTACATAGTGCGTATTGTGTATGTGTGTGTGTGTGTGTGTGTGTGTGTGTGTGTGTGTGTGTGTGTGTGTGTGTGTGTGTGTGTGTGTGTGTGTGTGTGTAATTCCTTCTCATGCAGCTACACTAGGCAGGTCGACTATTTGCGTTAACCCCTTCAATCCGATTTATTTAGTTTACTCTCATTATATATACAGACTTTTATTTACCTCGTCACTACATCAACTTTAAGCGGAATAAAATCATGTGCTGCGGCGTGATAATAAATAAGTCGTTGATCTGATAGGGTTAACAGGCCTTCTACGTGGCATGGTGGTCCTTCTCACCTTTTCCTGCCAGCCCAAGGAAGCTGCTGGGTGTAGGGAGCCTTCTTGCTTCACGCTCCTTGTGGTCCAGTCAGAAATGATGTGTCTTAGTGTTAGTCTTTGTAAATGTCTTGAAGAGGCTATTATGTTTGTTTCTTTCTCTTCTCCCATTTACCTCCCTCCTTCAATCCCTCCTTCCCTATTTACATTCTAGTTCCTTCCTTTCCTACCTCCATCCCTCCCTCCTTCATTCTTCTCCTTCAATCTCTCCTTCTCCATAATCTTTCTAGGCCCTACCTTTCCCCCCTCCCTCCATCCCTTCCTCTCTCTCCACCTTGCCTCCTCCTTCTCTCCTTCCCTACTACCCAACGGTCTCCTTATATCTCAGACACACTCCTTCACCTCCTCCTTCCTTCCTTCCTTCTCCTAATCTTCTCCCATCCTTTACTACCTCCATCCCTCTTACTTTTCTTCCTTCGTTCATTCTCGCTCACCCTTACTTCCTCTTCCCTCCCCCCCTCCATCCACCCACCCCTCCCTCCTCCATCCTTCCATCCATCCCTCCTCCATCCTTCCATCCCTCCCTCCTCCCTTCTCACTACCTCTTCTTCCCTCTCTCGCTTTCTCACTCTCCCTCCCTCCCACTCTCTTTCCTTTCTTCCTTCCGCCCTTCCTTCCTCCCCACTCCCCCTCCCTCCCTCCAGCGGCAGAAGGGAGGGAGATAAAATGGTCAGGTCTGCTGGGAGGTCAAAGGTCACAAGAGGCCAGATAAACGCAACAATGGTGTGGCTGGATTGTGGTAGTTGTGGTAGTGGTGGCAGTTGTAGATATGGTGGTAGTTGTTGCAGTGGTGGTAGTTGTGGCAGTTGTGGTAGTGGTGGTAGTCGTGGATGTGGTGGTAGTTGTGGTAGTGGTGGTGGTTGTGGTAGTGGTGGTAGTTGTGGTAATGATGGTACTTGTGACAGTGGTCGTAGTTGTGGTTGTGGTGGCAGCTGTGGTGAATGTGGTTGGTGTGGTGGTTGTGGTGAAAATGACAAGGTATTACTAAGTAGAGGGAAGTGTTAGTAACTGTGGTGGGATACGGTATGGCTGGATAGTGGTAGTTGTGGTGGAAGCGGTGTGGTTAGCTAGGTGTTGTAGGGAGAAGCGTTGCGGTAGTTGTGGTGAAAGTGGTAGGGTGGATGGGCGTTCTGAGGATGGTAGTAGCTGTGGTAAACGAGGCAGTTGTGGTTGTTGTGGTAGAAGAGACCAAAGTGTTGGTGGTAGCTGTGGTAAGTGTGGTTGTTGTGGTGGGTTAGTAGGTAAGGCAGGGAAGGTGTTGTGAAAGTATTGGATGGTGGTAGTTGTGGTAGCTGGTAGTTGTAGTAACTGTGTCAGCTGTGGTAATTGTGGTAAGTGCGGTAGGGGTGATAAAGAAAAGGAGATCCCGGAACTGTGAAGGGCAGAAGGGCAGGTTGGTGGTAGTTGTGGTAGCTGTGGTGGTAGTGATACGGAGACACTGAGTCAAGAGGAAATGGTGGAAGTCGGGCTAAGGTAAAAGTATTATTATTATTATTATTATTATTATTATTATTATTATTATTACTGATGTAGTGCTGCCTACTTCTTCCTTAGCCTTTATCATTCTTTTTCTGTGCCTGCCCTCCTCTCTTCCTATTTCTCCCATCTTTCCTGTCACTACTTAATGCTTTTCTTTCCGTTACAGGTGGCTTTACATTGAGTGACAAGCCAAATGGTTTCCTGTAAGCCAAGAAACCATTTACAACGCTGGGTGGTAACCATATAACCAAACCATACGTGCTCCCTACGTGTCAAGTGGGTTGGTGGAGGGTTAGTGCCCCTCCCTGTAAAACAAATAACTCACGAGTCAAGTGGCCACCCCATACGGGATTGTGGCGTCTGGCAATAGATAGATAGATAGATGATTATTATTATTATTGTAGTTAAAACAGGGGAAGAAAAAGGATTAAATGTAAACCTATCGACCACACGAGGGTCCTCAAGCCATATATACAATCCCTCTAAGTCCCATCCTCCCCCTGTCACAGCCAACCATCTAATTTGCAAGACAGGTCCCTAATCCAGTTTTATGCCCTGTCAGATTGGAGTATGGAAGGAAGGATGGGGAGGCAGCTGAGATAAGAAGCGATATTGTGATAGATATATAGTGATAGACAGATAAAGATAGGTAGATAGACAGATAGATAGGTAGACAGACTGATAGATAGAGTTGATGTCTGATAGAATTTGTTGTATTTGCTAGATTTCGATACTTGATTGGCTGAGTGTGTGTGTGTGTGTGTGTGTGTGTGTGTGTGTGTGTGTGTGTGTGTGTGTGTGTGTGTGTGTGTGTGTGTGAGAGAGAGAGAGAGAGAGAGAGAGAGAGAGAGAGAGAGAGAGAGAGAATGGACAGGAAGAAGGCAGAGTGAGTCAGGAAGTGAGACAGAGAGTGAGAGAGACAGGAAGTGAGAAGAAAGATAGCAATAAAGAGAGATAAGAGAGGGAACAGAAATAAAATGGACAGATAGCTATTAAAGGAGAGAGAGAGAGAGAGAGATTGAGAGAGAGAGAGAGTGAGAGAGAGAGAGAGAGAGTGAGAGAGAATCTAAGCATCATTATCGAATGCAAAAAAAAAAAAAAAAACTTTGCATATAATTAAAACCAACACAGAAAACACTGACAAAATTCAAATAGAGCCACAAAATGAGAAAATAATAATAATAAAAAAAGAATCTTGGGCCTAAAGCCAATCGCCCGCCAAAATATACAGTACTGCTGCCTACCAACCTACTCTGAAGACAAATGGCAAAACTCTACGGAATTCAGTTACCATGTTTCAAAAAATGCCAATCCATATTAATATATATATATATATATATATATATATATATATATATATATATATATATATATATATATATGGCGCCTGGCATTCAGTTTTCTTTCATCTAATCCTCACCAAAAGCGGTAGACTTCCGCACATCCACATAGTTGCTATTTCCTCAAAGTTTGGTTTAAATCCGTCCACAACTTTTCGAGATATTTTGGCAACACACACACACACATACCGACAAAAACTATATCGCCTCGCCTTGCTAATAGCAGGGAATAAAAAAAAAAAAGACAAATGAAGCCGAGTTTGATTATCCTAGCCGAAAGCTCCCATCCGCTTCCCTGTGGCCCGTGAATAAGCCTAATGAATGAGGTTAATGCTATCAGGGGCAATGTTTTCTTACGCTTCACACAGGGCCCACGGGTGTCAACATGCTCTTTAATGAGGTGTGTGTGTGTGTGTGTGTGTGTGTGTGTGTGTGTGTGTGTGTGTGTGTGTGTGTGTGTGTGTTGATATGATGGGTATGTATGTTTAGTATGTGTGCAACAATGGATAGGCCTATACAGTAGTGTGTGTGTGTGTTTGTGTTGATATGATGGGTATGTATGTTTACTGTATACAACAGATAGGCCTATACAGCAGTGTGTGTGTGTGTGTGTGTGTGTGTGTGTGTGTGTGTGTGTGTGTGTGTGTGATGTAGATATGATGCGCATATACATTCAAGTTCATTATGAGTGCGTAATAACAGATGTATGTGTGTGTGTGTGTGTGTGTGTGTGTGTGTGTGTGTGTGTGTGTGTGTGTGTGTGTGTGATGTAGATATGATGCGCAATACGTGCAAGTTCATTATGAGTGCGTAATAACAGATGTATATACCTATTTGTATTTACCTATTTGTAGTATACAGGAATTGAGCAATGCTCGTGTTGTCTTGTCTCCATACCCACATTTATCAAGTCTACCTTTACACACATGAATGCTTTTCTCATGCACCACCTCTTTGTCTAAGTCGTTCCAAATATTTAAGTATTTACCTAATATACCTAATTGTGATATACACGGAATGTACTATGCTCGTGGGTTTCCGTCGCTGTTTCTCAATAAGTCGAATTTAACTTTAAACTCGTTTAAGTTTTTAGACTAGACGATCTCTTTGTCCAGGCTATTCCATAAGTCTATACTTCTGTAAGGAAACCTATATTTCTTCATATCCTTCAAGCAGCTTGACTTTTTCAATTTCATTCCATGTCCTCTTGTTGCTCTCTTATCCCATACAAACAGATCTTCTTTGTCAATTTTATCTACTCCCACCATGGTCCTGAACACCGCAATCATGTCTCCCCTCTTTCTCCTTTCCTCTAACGAAGGCAAATCCAGTTTTTCCAGCCTCTCTCTGTATGACAGGTCTGTCAGACTGGGGACCATCTTGGTTGCTGTTCTTTGTATTCTCTCAATCTTGTTTATATCTTTCTTTTTGTGTGGGGACCACACTACCGCTGCATATTCTAACCTGAGGCGGATCATGGCCACTATCAATTTTTTCATCATTTCCTCATCCATATAATGAAATGATACTCTTATGTTAGTCAAGAGTTTATAAGTCTCTCCAACTATCTTGTTAATGTGCTTTTCAGGTGACAAACTATCTTGGACCAGCACTCCCAAATCTTTCTCTTCTCTCCTTTTTGTGATTAATTCATTACCCAAAAAATAATTCAGTGATGGTCTCCCGGTACTTTTACTCATTTCCAATATTTTACATTTCTTTACATTAAATTTCAATTCCCACGTCCGGCTCCAATTGTGTATCCTATCCAAATCCTCCTGCAGTATTTTACAATCCTCCTCAACATCTATCTTCCTCAAGATCTTTACATCATCAGCAAACAGACTTGCATAACTGATCATTCCATCTACCATATCATTTACGTAAATCAGGAACATTACTGGCGCCAACACTGAGCCTTGAGGGACTCCACTTGTTACTTCCCTCCATCCAGACATCTTTTCCTTTATTACTGTTCTCATTTGTCTGTCTCTCAAAAAGTCTCTCATCCATTCCAGAAGTTTCCCCTTTAGTCCTCCTATATATTCTAGTTTCCACATTAGTCTCTTATGAGGTACCTTGTCAAAGGCCTTCTCTATGTCTAAGTACACACAATCCACCCAACCATCTCTCTCCTGTACCACATCAATCGCTCTTCAGTAAAAGCTCAACAAGTTAGAAACACATGACCTTCCACTTCTGAATCCAAACTGACATTCAGCCAAAATATTCATCTCTTCCAGATATTTTATCCATCTGTCTTTCAGGATTCTCTCACACAATTTTGCGACCATGCTGGTTAGAGACACTGGTCTATAATTCAGGGGTTCTTCCCTGTTTCCTCCCTTGTAAATTGGTACCACATTTGCCCTCTTCCATTCTTTTGGCACTTTCCCCTGTTCCAGTGAGCATACAATTAAGCTGTGAATTTTATCCGCCAGTTGTTCTCTGCATTCCTTCAGTACCCAATTAGAAATTCCATCAGGTCCTGGGGCTTTCCTTACATCTTGAGTTTCCAGTAATTTATACACTTCCTGTACCTCCACTTTTATATCTTTCATCACCGGAACATTTCTAATCACTCCCTCCCCTTCCAAAAGCTCCTTTTCTTTAGTGAAAACTGACTGGAAACGTTTGTTCATTATTTCTGCTTGCATTGCCGCATCCTTAAAGACCTCTCCTTCTACTTTCAGCTTGGTGATTCCTTCCTTTTGTTTCAGTTTGCCATTAACAAATCTATAAAACAGTTTGGGCTCATCCTTGCATTTGTCAATTATACCTTTTTCAAAATTCCTTTCTTCTTCTCTACGTATTCTTGTGTATTCATTTCTTGTTCTTTTATATTCTTCCTTTGTTCTGTCGTTACCTCTCTTTCTCCAATTGTTCCACGACTTATCTCTCTTTTTTTGCTATCATACACCTTCTATTAAACCACTCCTTTTTCCTGTTTTCTTTCCCTCTTACTCTTGGTACAAATTTTTCCACTCCCAAATTATAGAGGTCTAGAAAGATATCCCACTTCCTCTGTATCTCTTTTGTTTCTCTGAATTTTCTCCAATCCGCATTTTCAAAAAAGTTTCTCAATCCTGTAAAATTTGCTTTCCCAAAGTTGTATCTTCTCTGTCTATGAAGCTCGTCTCTTGGCTCGACGTTTCCTATTAACATCTGGAACTCAATGACCACACGATCACTTTTTCCCAAAGGACAGAGATATTCCAATGATTCTATTACATCGGGTTCTTTGGTGAACAGTAAATCTAACCTTGCTGGTGTGTCCTCACCTCGAAACCGTGTCTCTTCGTTGACCCATTGCGTCATCACATTATTCATTATTATATTTAATAACATAGTGCCCCACGAATCCTCGCCGCCTCCCGAGTACCATTCCTCCCAGTTCACCTCTTTACAATTAAAGTCACCCACCAAAACTATATTATTGCTTTTCTCAATTATTTTTGCAAGTAGCTAGCCATCTCTGACAACATCTCATGGTATTCGTCATCCTTCCATGCTCTCGTCTTTGGGGGAACATACACTACCGCCATATCTCTCTTAACATTCTCTCCAGTTTCTAATTTCATATATATCACTTCAGCCCTGCCTTCTCCCATTTCCACAGTATCTACATTTATGTTGTTCTTCACTGCTATCATCACTCCTCCTCCCTTTCTTTCTTTTCTGTCTTTTCTCCACAGTTTGTATTTACCATCTCCCAAATGAACATCAATATCTTCTCTTAATTTGGTCTCTACAAAGCACATGACATCAGGTTCATGTTCTCTCAAGAAATCATTAATTTCGATCCTTGTCGATATGAAACCATCAACATTAGTATATATCACCTTCAAATTATTTTTGACATTATTAATACCCTCTTCTCTCCTACTCTGTCCGTACCACTTCCTCAACTACTGATCTTTCACAACCATCCCCCTTAGTTTCCTTCACTTCTATTTCCTTAAATACCATTTCCTTACTTTCATAGCCAATACTCTCCAAAAAAAAAGTATTACATTCTTCCTCTGTCCTCTGATCATTTTTTTCCTTTACTTCTACCTTTAATGATTTTAAAACTTCTCTTTCTTCTTCATTCAGATCTTTTCTTATTATAATATTATTCTTATTATAATATAATATGTGTGTGTGTGTGTGTGTGTGTGTGTGTATTAGGGCGTTGGCCGATGTACTGCGTGTTGAGTTGGCAGGTGTGGGTAGATTACGTAAGAGGGGAAATTAGATAAAATTATGCCAAAATGCTTTACAAACCCTGATATTTTATGAGGCGTAATATATTCCTACATTTCTTTAACTCTTCTTTCCTTTCTTATACGAATATTTACACAGGATTTCTGCCTCTGTCTGTACTGGTATGCAAATGTACGCGATGGCAAATATGTGAGGCTTTGTGTTTTGGCGCGGGATTTAAGTGTGTTGCGGGAACAGCTTAGTCTCGCCTCCCTACCGCGCGCGCCCACACCAACACCCAGCCGTCCTCGCAACACATGAGATACTGCCCCGTGTGTTTCCCAGTGCAGCGCTATATACGTACTACCCTTGTATACAGTAGAGATGTAGTGCTGCATATAGGAAGGTAATATACAGAAGAAATGGTTGATGATCATGAAAGCATACCTGATATATAGGAAGAGATGGACATCGATAATGAGGCAATTTCATGGTTGCAAGTGATCTAAAAAAAAGAAAAAATGGAATCATCAACCCGTTCAGTGAGAAGAGGTAGTTTGTGTGTGTGTGTGTGTGTGTGTGTGTGTGTGTGTGTGTGTTCTTGTTTTGTTCAGACGGTTTAATTCAGCATAGGAGACACTTCGGATTTAGCCCCGTATTCTCGTAACACTTTTTCCTACGCGCTTTATTTTGCTTATTACATCTTACAGTCCTATTCTCTCTTATATAAATCCTTCCAATATCCCGGTATTCCCGTCGGTTAAGGAAGTTTCCTAACGCCTTTTCTCAAGCGGTTTATTTCCCTTATTACATATTACTGCCCTATTCTGTGCTACATAAATCCTTCCAATGTCGCCATACCCTGCATAAATAACGTACAAAAGAACATCACCCAGCCACATCCAAGAATAAATCGCTAAGGAAGAGGTGTTAGGGAGTCTCATCCGAAGACGTTACCTGGTTGAAGAAGTAATTAAGGAAGGTGAATTTTTATACCTATGTCCTTCCTTAGCCGTTTTAAGGTGAAAAATAAAATAAAAATAAAAAAATAAAATAAAATCATCTGGATGCAGGAAAATAAAGATAATAAAGCCACCGTATTAAAAATATTATTAATTTTTGTTCAACTTTCTATTCAGTCACTTGATTAAAATTCCTTCGATAAGATGATTTTTGTTTTTTATTTTTATTATTCTTTTTTTTTTCATGTCCAGACGATTCATGTCATCTTGGAAGCGATTTTACAGACTTAAGGGGTTAGATGCGATTTTCTTGACCTCTGCCAGGGTGCTTGTGTGGGCTGAAGAAAATCGTCCTGATGCTTAAAACTATAGGTAAAGGGATGGGGCAGATGGAACGGGCGCTTAGACGCAGTGCTCCTCGCCGTTACATAAGCCTTTGAACCTGTGGCGGGGGATATAAGGCCTATGCATCATTCAGGTTACCACAGTTACCCCTCCCTACAGGTGTTACTCAGAATACCCATCTTACCCACCTACCAGAAAGGGATTCGTAGATGTCAGGCACCCCAAGCAGAATTCGAACCCAGGCGCTATGAGGCCGCCAGCTTCGTAGTTGAAATTCGGAGTAAGATTAAACTGGACTGGATATGATTTGTATTGCGCTATCGCCCATGCAAGGTTGTCTCGATCGAAATTATATCGTTTTCGTCGAGTAGTGGATGAGGTTTTCAAATCTATGGGGGAATCAGTGTATGGATTCTTTTTTTTTTAATACAAGAAGGACTCAAAGGCCAGGAACCAGCAAGAATGTTAGAGAGGGAGAGAGACAGACAGATAGACAGAGAGAGAGAGAGAGAAATTCAAGATCCGTTCATTTCGAGATGCCTGACACATTACGTTTAAAAGGCTGGAGGTCATAGTCTCTCTCTCTCTCAAAGCCTTATTATTCCGTTTTATGTATGCAAACGATGTCAACAATGTATATATGAGAAAGGAATAACAAGAGGTAATATAAAAGGAAAAAGGTCTACGAAGAGGTGTTAGTGTCAAATGCACGATAATATGATTTAAGGATCCCATCATCCATTAAGGCAAGACATGTTTCCTCCTCCCTCTTCCCCCTTCACCCCCCCCCCTCCCTCTCTCTCTCTCTCTCTCTCTCTCTCTCATGGAAGTGGTGCAGGTGTGGTCACTGATTAGGTGTGTAATGACCAACCTCACTCCCATTGTTAAAACGTGATTAGGAGGGAGAGAGAGAGAGAGAGAGAGAGAGAGAGAGAGAGAGAGAGAGAGAGAGAGAGAGACAGACAGACAGACAGACAGACAGACAGACAGAGAGGTGGGAGCTGACACAAATAAATCTTAATAATATCGTAAGATCGGGCGTAAGATGGAATAATATACGAAATCCTCCATTCTTGTTCAGACGCTTAATTGTGCAAAAATAAATAAATAAAATAAATAAATAAATATAATAAAATGATTCCCAACGTCCCAATTGGTCACAGTAAATAATTCTGACGTTATGATGTCAATTCGTAGCTCAAGGGTTCAGATTCTCCCTAACACCTTTTCCCAAGCGATTTATTTTCTTTATTACATCTTACTTGCCTATTCTGTGCCATATAAATCCTTCCAGCATCGCCATACTCTACATGTATATCGTACACAAAATATTAACTAGTCATTTCAGAAAATAAATGGCAAAGGAAGAGGTGATACGGAACCAAAATTAAGCTATCCTACAAGTCAACTCAGTTTACTTCACTTTGACTAATTTCAGTTGTCTATATCCATCTATTTGTGTGTGTGTGTGTGTGTGTGTGTGTGTGTGTGTGTGTGTGTGTGTGTGTAATAAAACGCATACTTCTTTACAACAATGGTATACTGAATGTCGCATATAACCTTACCCCACCACAGCACCCATCGTTTAAGGCATGATGTATACCCCAAGACTGCCCATTAAGACTTTCACCACTTAAATCCTTCTATATGTCTCTGAAGATGAACAAAATCCTCTCAAGATGGCAAAGAACAGGCAGAGAAAGCCATCGAAGTCAAGGGGTTTTTTCTGTATCTCCCTCTCAACCTGAATAAAATCGTCTGGAGAGAGAGTACATCCTTGGAGTACAGGGCGAGTGGACGACATGAAGTACTTTCCTCCCAAAACCGTGTGCTAAAAAAAGTACTGATGATAAAAAAATGTACTAAAAAACACGTGTACCAAAATTATAAACCGCGTATTGAAAAATAAAACCGCGAAGTGAAAATAACAAACCGCGCACTGCAAAATAATCGTTCAAGAAATCTCCCTAACACCTCTTCCTTAGCGATTTATTTTTTGGATATGGTTAGTTAATATATTTTTGTACGTTATTTATGCAGTTGATGGCGATATTGGACGGATTTACGTAAAACACAGAAGAGCGCAGTAAGGTGTAATATTAAAAAAAAAATCGCTCAGGAAATTGTGTTAGGGATCGCTCTCAACCAACGAAAATACGGGCCATTTCTATCTACCTTATTTTTTGAGCATTATTTTTGAGGCCTTGGGATGCTTTCTATCACTTCTTATCAGGTTATATCAACATCAGGTACAGTCGGCTGCAAAAATCTCGTTCCACCTCGTAACTTCCCATAACATCATTTTTGGGGGATAAAACTGCATGTGTTCAGTATAATCTTTTTGTTTAGTTAAGAAGTTACTTTTAAATACCTTACTTTTAACTTACAAAATTAGTGACATACGCTACTGAGGGGAAAGAGGAACCTGACTTTTGCAGGTAAGTGTGCAGTAATATTCTCCTACTATTTAATCCAGCTATTTTTATGCAAGGAAGAAGGAACCAAAGGCCACAAGCCCGCAAGACTGTTCCCTCCAAGAAAAAACACAAAATCATATGAAGGGGATATGGAAGGCATGGGAAAGAACATGAGGGTGAAATAAGGAAAATAAAATCACTGAGGAGAAGACATACAAAGCCTTACTGGCCAAAGAGATGATGGATCCCCGGTCGTCCTCTCCTCCTCCTCCCATCATCCCTTCCCTTCTTTACACCCTCTTCTCTAAATTTTCACTCTGCTCCAGGCCTCTCTTCCCCTCTTCCCAGCTTTCTTCCTTCTGCCACTTCATTAACAGAGTACTTCCAGGCATTTTCCACTCCTACATCTTTCCTAAATACACTGTTTTAAGATTGGCTTGCTGAGTGATTTATTTTTAACTGTTAGCTTTTTGTGACAGGAAGCGTTAGGAGAAACACACTGAGGTGGTTTGGCCATGTGGAGAGGATGGAGAGTGAGAGACTGACGAGGAGAGTGTATGTGAGTGAGGTGGATGGGAAGAAGGGGAGGGGGAGGCCAAGGATGAGATGGAGGGATGAAGTGGAGAGGTATATGAGGGAAGTGTGAGCTGGGAGGACGGGAGTGAAATGGCGGGGGACAAGGCGACGTGGAGGCGATTTGTTTGTGGCCACCCCGTATGGGATTAAGGCGTCTGGCAATAGATAGATAGAGAGATAGATAGTTTTGTTATTAAAGATAGATGTTTATTTATTTATTTATGCAAAGAAGAAAGAACCAAAGACTAACGGCCTACAAACTTGTTCCCCGCGAGAGAGAGAGAGAGAGAGAGAGAGAGAGAGAGAGAGAGAGAGAGAGAGAGAGAGAGAGAGAGAGAGAGAGAGCTGAGACTAAATACCTGTGTACGGACGAATAAAACCCCACGCAAAGCCAACAACTGTGCGGGGGTAAAGAAGACACGGAGTCGGCTTAGCACACTTAACCTCTTCGTTTTTTATTTCTGTAGTAAGGTATCGAAATAAGTACGCAAATGTGAGGTTCATGCGATTGGTATACTTGAACAGAATCTTAAATACAGAATACAACTTAGGTCAGCGTGATGTGTGCTTCTGTATCAAATAAAATACAATAAAACTACAGTAAGTCATTGTTATTCTATTTATCTATCTATCCATCTATCTATCTACCTGACACCTCATTTCCATTACTATCTCCAGGGCTAAGTTAATTTTCCAGTTTCCCAGTTTACAATACCGAATTATATGGGAAAAGATTTTTTTTTTTTTTTTTTAAGTACATCCTTGAGAGACAATAAGATCTGGATGTAATTTTAAAGGACATCAGTGGGAGACCTCGTAGTATCTCTTCCTTACCGATTTATTCAGCAAATTGTAAATGATTAAGTATCTACATAGTCTGCATAAAAATATATGTATAAATAAAAAAATACAAGGGGATACCGAAGCATAATTTGCAGAAAAAAATCGCTCAGGAAAAAGTGTTACGTAATCTCGCAAACCATACAGGTGGAAAAACTCTGCGGATTAATCTTGCCATGTTTCACTCACCACTGTACCGTAGACGTCGCTGCGGTAGGTGTGGTAACGCTGGCTGCCACAGGATACGGCAGGAGGTGTGGTGGGGCGTCTGTGGTGGGGGCTGCAGCTGTGGTAGTGTGGCTGTGGTGGAGAGACAGGTGTGGTGGGGAGTTAGGGCCGTGTCTAGGAGCTACAGATAACTTTTTTAAGGATTGTGAAAGATAGAGCAAAATGAAGTAAGAGAGAGAGAAAGAGGGAGTAGACTTCAGCTGTGGCGTGTATACTGTGGTGTGACGTAGATCCAGGGACTTGGTTTAGCTGTGGTGCTGGACTGTGGAGTGTGGTGGATGGGAGAGTGTAAGGCCTGAGACAGCTGTGGTAGAGGAAATTGTTGTTGTGGTGGTGGTGGTGGCGGCCGAGAAAGCTGTGGTGTGGTGCTGTGGTGACGCGTGTGGCTGTGGTGGTGCAGGAGGTGTGGCAGCCGCGGTGGTGCGAACCCAAATACCGACTTGTTGCTTCGGGGAGGCGGGAGGTGGAGGTGGAGGATGGGGTGGAGGGGGAGGGGGGGAGGGGGGCGTTTATGAGGGATAGTGAGACGGGGAGCTGAGAAATGTGGTGGTAGTGGTGGTTGGGGGGGGGACGTAGTACTTGTGGATGACTGTGGTAGTGGTGGTAGCAGATGTAATAGTGGTAGGTGGTGTGGTAGGGATAGTGGTGATAGGTATGGTGGTGATGGTAGTTGTAGTGGTTGTGGTGGTAGTGGTAGAAGTCGTAGGTGTAAGAATGATGGTAGTTGGAGTGGTGTTGGTTAAAAGAATGGTAGTGCGGATTTAGGTAGTAGTGGTGATCGTGGTAGTGGTGATGATGGTGGTGGTAGTGGTGGCGATGGAGGTAGCAGTGATGGTGATGGTGGTAGTGGTGATAAGGATGGTGGTAGTGGTGATGAGGATGGTAGTAGTGGTGATAAGGATGGTGGTAGTGGTGATAAGGATGGTGGTAGTGGTGATGAGGATGGTGGTAGTGGTGATGGTGGTAGTGGTGACGACGGTGGTAGTGGTGATGATGGTGATAGTTGTAGTTAGGGCAGGAGTGGCTTGTGTAGAGAGAGTTATACCTTACTCCTCCCTTATTCCATCCCTTACTCTCTCCCTCCCTCCGTGTTTCCGTCCTTCAATCTTTTCCATCCTCCACTTCACCTCTCCCTTCCTTCCTCCCTCTTTCACCGTTTCTCCTCCCACTCCACCCCTTCTCCCTACCACCTCTACTCCCCCTCCCTCCCTCCACCCTTTCCATTTCCCTCTTATCTCCCTCCCTCCCATTTCCTCCCTCCCTCCCTCCCTTAGGCATTTTTATCTCCCCCTCTGATCTTTCCTCTTCCTCCCTCTAACTCCCTCTCAATTTTTTTCTGTCATTTTCTCCTCTCATTCCGTCCCACTTTTCCTACCCAGACACTCTCGGATACCTACCTTCCTTCCTCCCCCTTTCCTTCTCTCCCTCTCCTCCTTCCTTCCCTCCCTCTCTTCTTTCCCTCCTTTTCTTCCTTCCCTCCCCCTCTTCCTTCCCTCCCTGTCTTCCTTCCCTCAAAACTGAATCTCTCTAACTTAACATCCCAGCTCCTATGACTCAACCATCCGGCTAGAAGAGACTGCTAGAGTTCTCCCTGGCTTGAGGGGGTTGAGGTAACGAGGTGGCCATTGGAGGAGACCAGTGACCAAGCCCAGACCGTTTCTATGTTCCCAAATTAAAAAAAATAAAAAATAAAAAATAATAATAATAAAATAATAATTTCCCTCGTTTCCTCCCCGGCGGTGGAGTGAATGAAGTCTACGGTAAAATGAACCCTTATTTCACACTGAACCCTGACGAAGCGCTCACAGAATTCACCTTTTCGTTTTGACGGCGTGTGTGTGTGTGTGTGTGTGTGTGTGTGTGTGTGTGTGTGTGTGTGTGTGTGTGTGTGTGGTTATTATCCCAAACACCAGACGATCTTATTCAGAACTGGACAGGCTTTGAAACTAGGGGCGGTGGAGGGGGAGGGGTTAGAGCAGCGTTTCTTAACCTTGTCCGACCTCAGCACCCCTCTACATCTGGTTACTGGGACTGCAGTTGCTACACTACTGCAGGGTTAAAGTAAAGTGAAGTACTGCCTAACAGTTTATTTTATACTGTCTCAAAAAAGAAATCAAGGCTGCCAATACTAAGCAAATCCAGTGAGAAAATATATATATAATGCAGCATTTTCCAGCACCCCCTAAAATTGATTTCAGCACCCCAGGTTAAGAAACGCTGGGTTAGAGGAAGCCTTGCTCAACCCTTTCCTTGCTACAGATCTGTTCCTGAGTTCTAAAAATCGTATGAGGGTGGCAGGAAAAAGCAAATACCTAGATAGATGGATGGATAGGTTGATAGATAGCTAGATAGACAGACAGATAGGTAGGTAGGTAGGTAGGTAGATAGACAGAAAGGTAGGCTGTAGGTAGGTAGGTAGGTAATTAGACAGATATACAGACAAATATATTAACAGGTAGATATACAGAAAAATAAATAAACAGATTAATAGGTAGACAGGTAGGTAGATAATTAGATAGATAAACAGATTAACAGGTATGTAGGTAGATAATAAGGTGTATAGTTAGATAATCTGATAAATTAATAGACAGACAGGTAGATAAATGGAGAGAGAGAGAGAGAGAGAGAGAGAGAGAGAGAGCAGGTGTGTTCGTCGACCGTGTGACCTGCGTCTGTCGCGAAACTATCAAAGCGGTCAAAATAAATCAATAAAAAGGAAAAATAAATAAAATAATAAACTGGGGTGGTGAGCAAAGGAGTGGGTGGGATGGGCTGGAAATCTGGGCTGGACGGTGGGGCTGGATCAGGGAATTATACACTTTGGAAATCGATGTTGCAGGAGAAGTGGTTTGCGTTCCGTTAGGGTTTATATATCCCCCTAGGAGGAGCTGAGGGTGGGGGGGGTAAAGAAATGGACGTGTGAGGCAAAGAAATGGGTGGAATGAGCTGAAATTTGGGTGGGAGGTGGGGAGGGGCGGTGTGAGTATGCCCTGTGAAAATGGAGTCTGTAGGAATAATGGTTTGAGTGCTGTGATAGTTTAAATTTTTCCTCCAAGAGCCACAACAACTGCATAAACTCGTCCTGCTACCTCGTGCCTGATACTGTGATGCATATAGTGGCAGTAGGACGGTGTTGGGGTGAGTGGTGGGGGTCGGTGAGGGGAGCGAGGGATCTAGGGAGGCGGGGATTCAGATGGAGAGACGGTGTGGATTGAGATAAGGGAGAAATGAGTAGAAGAGGAGATGACACAGCAGGGATAAGGCAGTGGAGGAGACGACACAGCAGGGATAAGGCGGTGGAGGAGATGACACAGCAGGGATAAGGCAGTGGAGGAGATGACACAGCAGGGATAAGGCAGTGGAGGAGATGCAGAAAAGCGACCCCACCCCCTCGTCTTACAATAAGGCAGAGATGATGTGGTTGGTGTAGGTAATATACTGTAGACTTAAGGCTTCTTATTACTCCCTTGTGCGTAATGGGAGGGGGTATTGTGTTTCATTTAAGTTTGTTTGTTTGTCTTTCTGTCTGTGTTTATCTGTCTGAATATTCGAGAGATTATGGAAAAAGCTGTTGGCTAGAACTGCAAATTTGGAACAATGACTAAAGACCAACAGATGATTAGATTTTGGCAGGAAAAGGTCACAGCAAACTCATCTTAATTTTAATCTGATTTAAACCAAACTTGGTGGAAGGGTTGAGGACCAGGTAAGGATAAAGTGATTCAGTTCTTGCAACAATCCGTCAAAGGTAAGGGCCACAGGGTAAAGCTAGAGGATCGGCCAACTCATTTTTTTTCGATTTGTTCCAAACTGGGTGGGAGGGTTTAAGACCAGTGAAGGATGAACTAATACCATTTTGAGAACAATACGTCAAAGGTCAAGGTCAACTTATAAACTTCTGATCCAATTTTGTATCAAACTTAGGGGAGCGGTTGAGGGTCAGGCAAGGATGCAGTTATTCGCGTTTGAGAGCAATTGGTCAAAGGTCAGGGTAACAGGGCAGGTTCAATAGTTTTACCCCAGACTCATAGTAGGACGCGGGTATTGCACTTGTTACACTAGTAGAATTGCAATAGTGTGACGGTGGTAGACGAGAATGACAGCAGTGTGAAGAGTGATGGACTGGAATGGGGGCAGCGTGACGGCAAGAGGTGATCCAAACTTCAGTCTTTCCTATTAAAAAAAAAAAAAGTCACCATGAATTTCCCTATCCTCTCGAGTGAATTATAAGTCTGTTTTCAACAACTAAATTTTTCCCTATTCAAATAAAATACATCTAGTTTATATTTTTAACCACACTTCCATCTGATAATTATATTAAACTATTTCATTAACCTCTAACAATGGAGAGGTTAATTAAGGTTAAAAACAATCCCTCCAATTAGCAAAGTCTCCCCCCTAAATAAAATCGAGAGATATCAAGAAGAGAAAACGGGATACACGGGCTGAAAGGTTCACTGTGTGTGGGGGAAGAAGCTGGTCTGTGTGGGAGTAGGATTCTCTCTCTCTCTCTGTCACACCCACACATACACACACACACACACACGCAGAAACTCATCTCCCCCCAGCAACTCTCCATTTAACTCTCCCTCCCCCCTCACTCCCCCACACACACCACCTCAACCTCACCTTCCCTTCCCCGTCCTTCCCTCTGCCCTTCCATTCACCCACCCTCCCACACACACACACACACACACACACACACACACCATTTCACCTTTCCTGCCTTCCCTGTCTTTCCACACACCCACACCCACACCCACACCCACACACTCCCTTAACCACTTCTTTACGATTTTTTCACTTTTTATTTTGTTTTTATTTTTTTTCCTGAAGGGAACAATATTTCGAACTCCTGGCCTTTGGTTCCTTCTTTCAAAAAAAAAAAAAAAAAGCCCCAGAAGAATTTCAACATTTTCCTTATTTATTAACCGTATCCTCGTCGGTTAAGGAAACTCCATAACACCTTTTCCTAAGTGGTTTATTTTACTTCTTACGCCTTACTGCCCCATTCTGTTACATAAATTCTTCCAACATCGCCATACTGTACATGAATAACGTACAAAAAAGGATATTAACCACGCACATCCAAAAATAAATCGCTACGGAAGAGGTGCTAGGGAGCTTTCTTACCCGACGGGAATACAAGCCTAGTTTTCAAAAGCCGTGTGATCTGAAATTTATAACTGAAGCAGATATGGTAAACTATGGCATTTTAGTTACAACTTAATAATATTACTGTTTTTTAGCTAAGTAAATGTAGGTTTGTTTCTATACCCCCTTCCCTTAAGCTGGCCCAAAAACCATGATATTTCTTCCAGTTACATCCAGGTATCCAGTGCCTCATTACTGTATAATTAAGGTAAATCTAGGTAACCAGGTATCGCCCACTGAACGCCGCGCGAGTCAAAAAAACACCATCTCATTTCCTGCGTGTCTCTCTCTGTAAATACAAACGTCTGGGAGCTTCTCAAATGCAGCATAGGATTGACATTGAGTGAAATATTTGCGTGTGGAGTGTCACCTCAATCCGTTCACTAAATAGCGGATATGATGGATTTATTCTAAGCAGCGAATCGTATGTATCGGTGCTTCTTAATCTTCTATGGCTTCGACCTTGATTTGCGATGACACACACACACACATTTACCCCCTCCACACCACCCATCCTTTCCATATTTGTCGTATCCTATCTCCCTTCCACCCACACTCTCCATTCTTCCACCCACGCCCATACACTATGTCAAACTCCCTTCCCGCCCCTTCCTTTCTCTTCTTCCCTCTCTCAGACTCCACTATCCATCCCCTACCCTCTCCCCATCCACCCTTTCCAATTTTCCATCCACACACACACACACACACACACACACACACACACACACAGACTACACCTCCCCCAATCTTTTATCTCACCCCCTCTCACATAACACCAAAGTCCCCCTTCCCCTCCCCTTCCCCCCTCCTCCCCCCAACCCTTCCCCCTCCCACATTTTAACCCCGCCCACATCTAGCCCCGCCCACCCTCCCCAGCCAGCCAATCAGAGGGCAGAGCGCAGGCCGGGTATCAGCCAATGGGAGACAGGGTACCTTGGGTCATCCTGGGTGTTTACAAGGAAAAAAAGAAAAGAAAACGAAAAAAAGATTACGAAAGAAAAGGAGGTAAGAAAACAGAGAATCAAAATTAAGACCAGAAAATTATTAAGAAGTGAAAATACACAACCCGGGCTCACTAATACACCGAGGGGAAATAATACACCGAGAAAAATATACAGGAATTCTGGGAGACAATGTTACGGGATAGAAAACGAAGACTCACATGCCGCGACGGGAGACTTAAAAGAAACAGAAGAGTGTAATTCAGGGGGAACTTAGGAGCGTTATTAGTTGGCGGGAAGGGTCGAGATAAGAGACGGACGGGTACTGATGATGATGTACCGGTGGGAGGCAATGTGATGCGGATTTAGCTGCTATATTTCTGCCCTTTTTTCATCTCATCTTTGCTGCCTCTTACGACTATATTCAAATTAAGACTTCGAACTTTGAGGGGTTAGCAAGCCTTCACTGCTAAAAATCTGACCCAATCTGAACAAAATCGTATGTTGATAGCAAGAATATACGAAGAAATTACGGCATGGGTTGAAAGAGCTGGGAGAAAATACAAATACATAACGAGAAGGCAGACAAGTATTCGAATCGTACTGTATGTGAATTTGAAGGGTTTGAAGCGCCTCTCCCATTGCAATATACTCTGCAACTGAACCTTAATATCCTTTTGTGTGTTGCTGATGCGAAGGGTGGCGATTATCACAACGATGCAGATAACGCGGAGGAGAGCGATAAGGCGCACTATATAAACTGTAAAGGTAACAAAATGTTGATACGGAGCATTCCCTGCCACCCAGAAGACAGCCATAGACTCGATAGGACGCAATGGTGTTCATCATCACCATCATCAATACTATCTTTGTCAATTTTTTTTTTTTTTTACCTTCGGATGGACGCCTTAGGACGAAAAATAAAGATCTATCTACAGCACAGCCAAGTATACAATTCGGACGGACGGGTACTGACTGACCATTCAAGCCTCAGGAATCTTTGCTCAAGCCGGCAGACCAAACTAAGTAACTATCTTTAAACCACACACACACACACATACACACACACACACACACACTCACATATATATATATATATATATATATATATATATATATATATATATATATATATTACAAAGAAATGTAAGCATCAAGGACAGTAGTACCAATAGTTAACTTTTCAGTTGACACAAATCAAATACCAGAGGTAACACCAGACGAAGTAAACATTTCTCTTAAAAGTATGAAAAGAGGAAAGGCCCCAAGAGAAGATGGAACAGTAGCAGATGTACTGTTGGATGCAGGAGCAGAAATACAAAACGGGCTTGCTCACTTGTTTACTTAGTGTATAACAAAGAAGAAAATTCCCAAAACACGGTGTGATGCAATAGTTATTTGCTATACAAGACAGGCGACTCAAACGATCCTAGTAACTATCAATCCACTAACTTATTCCCAGTTATTTGCAAACTCTGCACAACAAGTCCTTATGAACATAATAACAACAAATCTGGAAGAAAACCAACCTCCTGAGCAGGCAGGATTCCGATTCAAAGGCTTTCGACCCAGTGGAGAACACAGCAGTTATAAATTCATTGCGAGAACAAGGAGTAAATGAGAACATTGTGAAACTGCTCGAAAACATATACTAAAGAGGGAACTGCTAGTTAAATTACATAAAGACACGGAAAAAATTAATATTGAGAAGGGCGTGAGTCAGGAAGATAGTTTCACCAAAATTATTTACAGCATGCCTAGAAAGTATTTTTAAAAACCTAGACTGGGGAAAAATAGGAGTAAACACAGATGAAGGAAAGCTAAACCATTTAAGATTTGCAGATGATATTGTCCTAATCTCAGACACAGCAGAGACACCGCAAGAAATATTAAATGACCTAAATAGAGAAAGTCTCACAGTAGGGCTAAGATGAACCGGAGTAGAGCTAATCTAATGTTTACCCCATATACACGTAAGGGCGCCATCAAAATAAACGAAGAAATTCTTGAAGAACTTGAGGAATATAATTATTTGGGGCAAATACTAAAACTAACGAAACACCATGCACGCAAAGTAAAAAGGTGTATTAGGCCTACAGCTGGAAGGAAAGCTTTCGGCAGACATGGTGACATCATGAAAAGTAGCTTGCCAGTTTGTATGAAGGGAAAAGTATATAATGAATGTATAATTCCAGCCATGACGTACAGTTATGAGACCTGAACACTAACCAGCTCGATAGAAAATCAACTAATCCGCTCTCAAAGAACAATAGAAAGGTCAATGTTGGGAATATCTTCGAGAGGAAAAGATCAACTTGGGTGAGAGAGAGCACACTAAAGTCAAAGACTTAGAGAAGTTATAAAAGAACTGAAATGGAGGTGTGCGGTCATGTAGAAAGAATAAGGGATAAACGATGGAGCAAGAGGCTGACCGACTGAACTCCAAGAGATTGCAAGCGTAGTAGAAAAGGGTTAGACGGGAGGTGGAGAGATGAGATAGCGAAGTTTGCAGGCAAAACGTGTTAGAGATCGGCTCAGTCAAGGAATTCGTGAAAAAGCATGGGGAAGGCCTTAGTTCTGCAGCTGACTTGCATTGGCTGATGGAGTGTGCGTGAGTGTATATATATATATATATATATATATATATATATATATATATATATATATATATATATATATATATATATATATATTGTTACGGAACAGAGAAAGATAATGTACACTTTAAGTGAGAATGCTAAAAATCACTACTGTCCTGTAAAGTTCCAGGTTCAAAACAAAAGAGTTAGGTAAAATTACAAGTTAAAGTTTAATGCTCAAATTAACAGCAAAACATTCAGGACTCATAAGGATAATGTAATGGCAAATAAACAGGTTAAATATATGGTTAACTGCAATAGCCTCTATTAACACGAAATTAGCAAGAGTAAATTTATCTAAGTCAGCCCTGATAAAATGAAAATACACCGGGTAATGCTCAGATAATGCAAGATAAATTATTACAGATACAAACTATTGTCAAAAATGACTGACATAAAACCCAACATTAATCAAAAAACCTCACTAGGCCTAAGAACTAACCTTATGCTACACAGTACAAGAAAAAATACAACAGTTATACTCAAATTACACAGCTGCTAGATGGTTGGAGACTTCCTGAGAAATTCACAACAATAATAACTGTACAGGGGAGGACAGAGATGTGAACAAAATGAGGAGCAGATCTAAGTGGCCATGATGCAGAGACTGAGCTCATTATATAGGGGCCGGCAGAGCTTGATATAACTTGTAAGAAGGACGTGCAAATGAAGCCATGGGGACAAAGAGTTGACAATCCTGCTCTGAACTCCAGAAATGACGACTTACTCTACTATAACGGTAGAAGGGGGGAACTGAGGCAGAACACGCTCGTGATCAAACATGCAGCATACTGTGCGTTAAAATTACACAAAGGATGATTAAATCATAGGCTATGTAACACCTCCCCACAAAGGAAAAAGAAATTTACAAAGGAAATTTCTTATTACTCTAAAACAATCTGTATATGGCATTACAGAACATGCAAAAGTCTTTCCTAGTGTTACAAAACATGAGATCTCCCTAGCACATTCAGTCATAGGTACTTGCCAGTATCCCTTTAACAAATCAAACTTACTTATGTACCTAGCCTTTCCGATCTTGTCTATGCAATCTTCCACGCGAGGGAGAGGGTAAGTGTCTGTTTTGGTTATCTGATTAACACGTTTGTAGTCGATGCAAAGCCGCTGTGACCCACCTGGCTTAGGGACTAGAGTGACAGAACTCCACTCGCTCTGACAGGGCTCAATTATCTTGTGGTCCAACAGGTAGCCAAGCTCCTTCTGGATGAGAGGAACTTTCACTGGGTTCACACGGTAAGGAGGCAATTTAATTGGCTTTGCGTCTCCAACATCGACATCATGCATCAACACAGTGGTTCTTCCTGGAGTAGCACGGAACACTTGCGGGTACTCCTGCAGTAATGCCGAAAACTCCTGCCTTTCCTTGGGTGGTAGATGAGAAAGCTTAGTCTGGAGATCATTCATGATATCAGGATTCTTCCCCAAACTATCACTCAGGCTCATACTGCATGAGAGAGCTTCACTTGCAGACTCGGGTGGAACAGCTACAGTGCAGACTGGATTATTTTCGTCCCGCCTGTGATATAACTTTAGCATGTTGATGTGACATAGTTGCTTGTTCTTTCTACGATCTGGTGTGGCGATGACATAGTTGACATCACTGAGTTTCTTCTCCACGAAATAAGGACCACTAAACTTGGCTTGAAGAGGTTGCCCATGAACTGGTAGCAGAATCAAAACCTGATCTCCTGGCTGAAAGTGGCGCAACCTGGACTTCTTATCATACCAAGTCTTCATCTTCTCCTGAGCAGCTCCTAAATTCTCTCTCGCCAGCTGTAAAGCAGTGGACAGCCGTTCTTTGAACTTCATCACATACTCCAGCAGGTTGACGTCATCTTCCTCCGACAGCCAGCATTCCTTGAGTAACTTAAGGGGTCCTCTTACTTCATGGCCAAACAGTAGTTCAAAAGGTGAGAAGCCCAGTGATTCATTTGGAGATTCTCTTGCGGCAAACACAACGAATGGAAGACCTTTATCCCAGTCTTTCTGATGTTCCAAACAGTATTTCTTGAGCATCGATTTGAGTGTTTGATGATATCTCTCCAACGCTCCTTGGGTCTGGGGATGGTAAGCTGAAGACGTGATCTGGGTGATGCCCAACTCTTTCAGAGACTGCTTGAAAACGTTTGACATGAAATTACTTCCCCGGTCGGACTGTACCTCCTTGGGCAGACCAAACTTTGTGAAGAACCCTAGCATTTCCTTAACCACGTTCTTTGCTGAGATGTTTCTAAGTGGAATGGCTTCAGGATAACGAGTAGCCATATCAATCATGGTCAACACATAAGAAAATCCAGAAGAAGTCTTAGGAAGAGGGCCTACAATATCCACCAGCACACGGGTGAAAGGCGCCTCAAAAGGAGGAATGGGAACTAGAGGTGCAACCTTTTCAGTCTGATTACACTTCCCCACAACTTGACAGGTGTGACAAGACTTACAATACCAGGAAACATCCCTGAAGATACCTGGCCAGTAGAAGTGTTTCAAAATGCGTGCCACAGTCTTCCTCACTCCAAGGTGTCCTGCCAAACTGGAATCATGAGCCACTCTAATGATATCCTGCCTACAAACACGAGGGATGACAACTTGATGTACAACCTCCCATTCACAGTCGGCTGATGCTGTTGGGGGTCTCCACTTCCTCATAAGTACTCCTGACTTCACATAATAACAAGTAGAAGCACCGGCTGACTCTTCTTCACTGTAAGCAGAGTTAGCTAGACCTTTCAACTCAGGGTCAGCAACCTGCAACTCAACCAACTCTTGGCGAGACAAATTATCAACACTACGGGGTACTGCCTCATCTGGTGAGTGGTCCAAATTAGCAAGAAAAGTGTCAGCTAGGATAACATCATCATCATCATTATCCTCTAAATCACCAGTAACTTTAGACTTAGCCCTAGTGACAGCACATGCAGGGAACACATCAGGGACATCACAATCCTGGGCCGCAGCCACTGGCTCACTAGACAACTGAGGAGCTGGACACACTTGACTTCCACCAATATCATTTCCAAGTAAGAAAGTTACACCTGACATTGGGAGTGTCTCAACCAACCCAACCATAACAGAACCATTAACAAAACCAGACTCTAAATTCACTCTGCACAGAGGGACAGAGAAGTAATTATTCCCTACACCTTGTAAGATTACAGTTTCATCAGAGGAATTAACATTAGAGCCTAGAACACTGGTCAGCATAAGGGATTGGCAAGCACCTGTATCACGATATATTTGAACTGATTTCCTGTCATTACTGTCCAGAGGACTGACAAAACCATCAGACAGGAAATTAGCACATGAACTCTTGAGAGTGTCACCCACGTTACTGCTCAAAAGAGGAGCTCCATCATGAGAATTTAAGTTACCCCTCAAAGCAGGTTCAGTTAACTCAGTTAAAGAATTCTGGGAACTCTCAAGAGTGGACACTAGACCAATTGACTGAATATTTAAAGACTCCTTTTTGTTCACATCACGCTGTCTCCTGAAACATTTCTCCGTAGTATGACCAAGCTTACTACAATAAGTACATTTACTTTTCTGAAATCTAGAGGTGAAGCTGGTATTTACTTCCTGAGAAACATCATCCTTATTCTCTTTCTTGTTACCTGTACTCTGAGTAGAGGCAACGTACTTACTCTCAGCTTTCCCTTTTTCTCTAGAGTATCTCTTGTGATGAGAACATATTCATCAGCTAAAACTGCAGCATCAGACAAATTATCTATTCTTTTCTCATCAAGATATAGGCTTACATCTTTACTAATACACCTTTTGAAATCCTCCAGCAAAATCATCTGCTTAAATTTACCAAAATCAGAATCCACATTCTTAGAATTTAACCACTGCTCTAACAGATCTTCTTTGATTTTTGCATACTCAACATGGGATTGCTTATCTTGCTTGTAAGTTGTCCTAAATTTTACTCTATAGGCTTCAGGAACAAGCTCATAGGCCTTAAGAATCAAGCTCTTAACTACATCATAATTATCAGATTGATCCTGAGGCAAAGATGCATAAGTTACTTGAGCTTTACCCGTGAGAACAGTTTGAAGGAGTACTGGCCAATACTTTTTAGGCCAATTAAAACCTGTAGCTACCCTCTCAAACAACTGAAAATACTTTGTTAAATCAGATTCATTAAAAGGAGGGACAAGTTTAACATTTTTAGCCACATCAAAATCATCAGAGCTAGATGATCCAGTTCCACCTTGTTTCATGCGATACTCATGGTCTACCTGAATCCTAGCAAGTTCAATTTGTGCCTGAGCCTGTATCTGTGCCTCCTGAATCCGAGCCTGAGATTCAGCCTCCTTAGCATTTGCTTGAAATTCAGCCTCCTGAATACGAGCCTGAGACTCCGCCTCCTTAGCCTGAGACTCCGCCTCCTTAGCCTTAGACTCAGCCTCCTTAGCACGTGCTTGAAATTCAGCCTCCTTAACACGAGCCTCCTGCAGGGCTAGCTGTAACTTAGCTAATTCAATCTGCGTTTGCTCATTTGGAGGAGTTACATTAAACAAGCTTTTATTAATCATGCAAACAATTTGATCTTTAGAATTATGAGAGTGAACTGCAATTCCCAATTGTTGAGCAACAAGCTTAAGTTCATTCTTTGTTCTGTTTTCTACATCACACACTGTTTGCACATTTGACAAAAAATCTTTGGCTTCAAGTGTAGTAATAGTAGACATCATGAATAAGTAACAGTCACAAAATATCAAGCAATATCCTTATGATAATATCCTGAATATCCTGATGAGAGGTCGCCAAATTTATGTTACGGAACAGAGAAAGATAATGTACACTTTAAGTGAGAATGCTAAAAATCACTACTGTCCCGTAAAGTTCCAGGTTCAAAACAAAAGAGTTAGGTAAAATTACAAGTTAAAGTTTAATGCTCAAATTAACAGCAATACATTCAGGACTCATAAGGATAATGTAATGGCAAATAAACAGGTTAAATATATGGTTAACTGCAATAGCCTCTATTAACACGAAATTAGCAAGAGTAAATTTATCTAAGTCAGCCCTGATAAAATGAAAATACACCGGGTAATGCTCAGATAATGCAAGATAAATTTTTACAGATACAAACTATTGTCAAAAATGACTGACATAAAACCCAACATTAATCAAAAAACCTCACTAGGCCTAAGAACTAACCTTATGCTACACAGTACAAGAAAAAATACAACAGTTATACTCAAATTACACAGCTGCTAGATGGTTGGAGACTTCCTGAGAAATTCACAACAATAATAACTGTACAGGGGAGGACAGAGATGTGAACAAAATGAGGAGCAGATCTAAGTGGCCATGATGCAGAGACTGAGCTCATTATATAGGGGCCGGCAGAGCTTGATACAACTTGTAAGAAGGACGCGCAAATGAAGCCATGGGGACAAAGAGTTGACAATCCTGCTCTGAACTCCAGAAATGACGACTTACTCTACTATAACGGTAGAAGGGGGGAACTGAGGCAGAACACGCTCGTGATCAAACATGCAGCATACTGTGCGTTAAAATTACACAAAGGATGATGAAATCATAGGCTATGTAACAATATATATATATATATATATATATATATATATATATATATATATATATATATATATATATATATATATATATATATATATATATATATATATATATATATATATATATATATAAAGATAATTCTTTTATCTTAAGTTCGCGTCCCTACGTCTGTGTGACTGTTTGTATTGCGAATTTTGTGCGGAGTATCAAGGAGAAAGGGTAAGAGGTACTACTATAACCAATATCAGAATTTCTTAAGAACCCGTTGGAATGTGGTTTAAGATAAAAATAAAAGTGCCATGGTACTCTACATAGCGAGTTCAAAAACAGAGTTCGATCCACTACAGCCATTCTCTCTCTCTCTCTATAGCCAGACGCCATAATCCCTTAAGGAATGGCCGTTTGTCTCCTCTTAAACAACTCACTTCCACTGCTCTCTCTCTTGACTTATGTCCTTCCAACAACGTCCAAGCTTCACTTCCATACGCTAGAGTCGGTATCACAATACTGTCATGTAGTAACTTTTTCACTTCCATACTCACCTCCCTGCTTCTCATCACTGCCCTCAGGGAACCAGCAACCTTTCCTCCCTGCTGCACCCTTTCAAGCAACTCACCCTCCAAACCTCCATCCTTACTCATCACACTACCCAAGTACTTAAACGTACTCACTCTTGCAAATTCCTCACCATCCAACCTCGCTGTACATTCACTGACTTCACCTCTCTCAAAGACCATCACTTTACTCCTCCCCACATTCATCTTTAGATTCCGTTTCTTAAACACTCTCCCAAACTCATCCACCAAGTCTTGCAGCTCCCCTTCGTCTTCACACAACAACACAGCATCATCTGCAAACAACAGCACAGGGAGCTTCCAAACACTACCCTCTCTCACCAGGGCCGCTCCAACATTCACTACCCTACCCTGTACCTCTCCTATTACCCCATCCATGTACAGATTGAACAACCATGGAGACATGACACATCCCTGCTTCAACCCAACCTTCAAAGAGAAAAATTCACTCAGTTCACCATCCACACGCACTGCAGCCTTAGCACCATCATACATATACTCTTCACAGCATTCAACAACTTCCCATCTACTCCATATATTCTTAATACTTTCCACAATCCTTGTCTATCCATCCTGTCATATGCTTTCTCTAAATCCATGAAAGCCGCATACAACTTCCTTCCCTTCTCTAGAAACTTTTTCACTAAAGATCTAAGAATGAATATCTAATCTACACAACCTCTTCCCTTCCTAAAGCCTCCCTGTTCTTCTCCAACTACGAGTAATTCCTCTGTTATTTACCTAACTCTGTCAATAAGTATCCTACCATACACTTTTCATATTATACTAAGAAGACAAATGCCCCTATGATTGCCACACACTTCTTCTTCCCCTTTTCCTTTGTACAAGGGAATAATTATACTTGACTTCCATTATATAATAATGAACAGGAGGAGGAGGAAGAAGAAGAGGAAGAGAAAGAGAGGAGGAAAACAAATCTCATATTGGAAATTACTAAGTAGCTAAACATCTATGCTTTACAAGCTGTTGGAATCTATTACCTGAGACATCTTGCCTAAACACTTAGACACAAATCTCATCAGACATTCACCATCCCTGGTTTTAAATAATCCTTCTTACACTTCGCATGGTCTATATTTTCCAATGGTTTAACACCGATAAACTGAGTCAGTCTGTTTACATCGTCTATCTCAATTTTTACAAAGTTATGGACAAAAGTTGCCCTACTGTTCCGTCGCGTCTATTTAACAATTTAGGGCATGTCCGCCACTTTCCTCCTTCAGCATATCAAAGAGAATCATCTTTGGCAGGTTAAATATACAAAGCCTCTCCCACCTTGTTTATTACCCAGCAGAGGAAATTGAGAAGTAAAAGAGATGAAATATTTGGCGAACTTCTGTCCACGTAAGAACCACAGCAAGGCGTCACAATGTTAAAAGTCTAATTCGTTTCTCGTTCAGGGATGTGTGTGGCTGAGGTAGCCTTCGTGCTGGAGCTTCTCGTCCACCCCGGCAGGCACTCCATCCTCCAGACCTAAGAAATGGAATCTGAGGTGGCACAAGAAGCTACGTGGCACCTCTTCCTCCGCGATTTATTTTGCATAGTACGCATTAACATTCTCTTGTATGTATTTACTTTCACTATTGACGTAGGTCCCAAACAATAAGAGATAGTGATATCGGGAAGTAATGTGCAGAATGAATCGCTAAAGAAGGTCTTACTGAATGTCCAAAGCCACTTCTAAAACGAGCCTAAGGACTGGCATTTTAACCCCTTTGCTCCAATGACGCATTTTTGCCGGATTTTACAAGACTGGGATTTTCAATTATTCGGCTCTGGGACATGCACCTGCACGGCTCTAAGATTTGCAATTGCAAGGCTCTAGGACTTACAATTATATGGCTCTAGGACTTACAATTATATGGCTCTAGGACTTGCAATTATATGGCTCTAGGACTTACAATTATATGGCTCTAGGACTTACAATTATATGGCTCTAGGACTTTAAATTACACGGATTGAAGGAGTTGAATGATGTTACTGAGAGCCATACGGACGATTTACTTCAGTTGAGGGGAACTATAGCCGTCAGAGGGTTGAGCACTGCCTCAGTTTTCCTCTTGGCCTCTGAATTTCCCTCCTGATATTCCTTTCTTGCATGTCACTGTTTTCCTTTCTTGAATGTCTCTCCTGCTTTGCCTTTCTTGAATTTCCCTCTTGATTTTCCTTTTTACTCCAACAATTTTCTTTTTGACTTCTACAATTTCCCTCCAGCTTCTAAAATTTCCCTCTAACTTCTAAAATTTATCTCCTAACGTCTAAAATTTCCCTCTAACTTCTAAAATTTCCCTCCAATTGCTTTATTTTCCCTCTAACTTCTAAAACTTCTTCCAAAAATTCCCTCTAACCTCTCAAACTTCCCTCTAATTTCTATAATTTCCCTCAGCTGAATAAACAGCAGTCAAAATGTTATCATGAGAGATAATTATACTTACCTTTACTTGTTAATTGCTAAAGGAAGAAATTATGTTTTCTTGTTACTTATTACTTCGTGTGACAGGTAATTATAACCTACAATTATTATTATTATTATTATTATTACTATTATTATTATTACAGTTTGTACCTGAAATTAATGTTTTTGAGGTATTCAGCTTAAGAACTGATGTACAACTAACGAACAATCAAGATACTCATACATTTCCGTAACCACTTGTAATCCACCAGTGTAATCCATGTAATTTCCAGTGTAATCCCTCTAATTTCGAGTATATTGCAAAGCTTCCGTCAAACTGTAATCACCTTTTGCCGTAACCATTACATTTTTGCACAGGCAGTTTTCTTCTACTCCTTCATTATCGTCACTATAATAAATAAAATAAATGATGTCTTCCTATCTAACCCATCCATAGGTCTTTATTTACTCTATTTTATTCACCACAGATTTTAAGATTCCGTAAACATAGCAGGGAAGATTCCGATCCGTAAACATAACTGGGAAGATTCCGATCCGTAAACTGGGAGTCAGTATTGGTTTAAAAAAATATTGGTAGAATGATCACATTCCTTTTTACACACACACACAAAAAAAAAGCATCTGTGACGTCTTAATTACAAAACCATGATCTTTGGCTTTATCACCTCACCAAAAAATATATAAATAAACCATACAACGCCTAAACTCATAAAGAGGCAGAGAATAAGAAAAATACGAACAGAATAACTGAAAACATTTTGCCATATCATTTGTCTTCATATGGTTAGCACACTGATCCTTCATTTTAACAGCAGTGGGCGAACACTTGAGTTGAAGGAAATTCGGAGTGTATATTATCCTCCCCTCCCTCCCTCCCTCATTTGTAAGCGCGCGGCTTCCTATCACCCCCTCCTTTGTGACTTATTTTTTAATATGGCTGATTAATAATCCTTTGTACGTTATTTATGCAAAGTATGGCAAGGTTAAGGGATATTTTTCATATCACAGAAGAGGACAATAAGGTGTAATAAGCAAAATAAATCGCATAGGAAGAGGTGTCACATAGCTTCCTTACCCGACGGACATGCGGGACAAAAGACATTCGAGATTTTAGACCGTGCCCAGAAAATGCAATGGCTGGAAACTTCATTTAACGAAATTTGATAGGTTACTAAAACAGAAACAATTATCTACACTGTACTTTTAACTATATCTGGATTACGTTTCAAAATTAATCAAGAACTAAAAATGAGACGTAATTCTGATCTTCATATGAAAACCCCAGAATTGTGTTCGTGTTAACTTAGTTTCGACTGGCGTGGTGAAAAAAAAAAAAAAAAAGTCAGCGAACTTGAAGAGCTATGAATGAGAATTAATGGCATTCAGGTACGGCGTTAATGGCGAATGAATGGACTTCAAAAGACTGGTGAGGCCTACGAAAGCTTGAATGAACGTTGATTTCTAGTCATTTACGTAACAGACAATTGCTTCCAGGGTGTGCACTTACCCTACGATGAGCAGGGGATATTGAAGAGTTCTTGGGTGACACTCAGATCCAAAAAAAAATTTGCATATCGCAACACACACAAAAATAAACACAGTATCAACAGCACTTCCTTGTTTATGCGGCGGCGGCCATAATAACACTTGCCATGTTGGTAGCAATGTTGTCAAACAGAAATATTGAAAAGCGCTAAATTAAACTTTAAAATGTGCTAGGCTATAAGTGAACAGTTCATTTTCAGACTGAACTGGACTTCAGTAAGTGCTAGCTATAGAGTGAAATTGCTAGATACAGAGTTAAATTTAAAATTTTTCGCGCAAATTTTTAAGTAAAATTGCTAGATCTAGCGCCAAAAGAGCCCAATTGACAATACTGGTAGGCCAGCTTTCAATTCCATCAATTCATTATAGCGTCAACTGTATCATCCATGCATGAATTTAGGTAATTGGATGAGTGACTGAGCAAGAATATATTTTAAAAGCACGAGCAAACAAATAATAAGGTTTGTAAAAGTCAGGAAATATTTGAAAATTACGAGATGAAGCTCTCTAGCACTTGCCTATACTGACATCATGCCACTCTGTTGAGCAAAGTTTTGTACTTCCACGTTTGTCTGTCCTGGCATGAATACCAGTGCGACTAACACATAAGTAATCGTTATGAGATGTTAGTAGAAGGTTAAAGGCAAGTATTTAATATGAATATAATTAGCCAAGTGTACAGTTTTCTACGATATCTATCCCTGCTCGTAAAACATTTAGGGATAAGTTTCCCGATTTCAAAATTGTCTGTTTATGTTTATTTGCTATTTTCAGCAATACTGTTAGGTTTAATGAAATAACTTTTTCCTAATTTATAGTTATTACTACGTGTTCAGTGTCAAAACAAATTTGGCTAGCATTTATGAGAATAGCCTACATGTAAGCTATTTCAAGTGTTGTACCTTAAATATTGGAGATTCTGTAGCTGCATGGCCACAAAAAAAAGAAAAAAAATGTGGTAATCTGTACAATACTTTGTCACAAATTCAAAATAGCAATAAATATATAAAGCTAAATTATTCACAATATTCCCAGACTGGAAGCTAATTTTAAAGTCTCCAAACAATAAAAAAAAAAAAAAAAAAATGCTTTAGCATATTAATGATTACCTCAGCCAGGTGGAACTCGGAGGTTTACGGGAGGGGGGAGGTAGAAACTTAAAACCAAGCTACTGTTCCTGGTTCCTTATTGCTTAGTGTAAGGCTGCCCCTTCAATCCGAGTGACGTCACGTGTATCGTATTTATATTGTATTTTCCTACAAATGACAGTATTCAGTTGAGGAAAGGCCGTTCATATCTACTTATTTATTTCTGAAGCCGTATCTGATCCGTTTCGAAAAATCTCTAATAAAAGTGGAATGGCACTCAGCAGAGCGCATACTTCCGCCAAGGCCCAACACGCAAAAAGACTACCCACCTGTAAATGCATATTTAAATCTACTAGATCCGGATTTTTATATGGACCCCTGCCAAACTGTACACATTCGTAGATACCAACATCCTAAATATGCTTGATTTTTTTTTTTTTTATCAAGATCTATGCAATATTCACTGGAAAATTTACGAAAATGTCGAAAAACGCCCTATCTCGCAATGTTAAAGAAAGTAAAAAAAAAAAATATCCTGGATCCACACCTTTATTTCATGGAGTCTATTCTGGGCCAAGGCCCATTCTTCTACCAAGTTTCGTGGAAATCCGTCCAGTAATTTTTGTGTAATTTTGCTCACAATCCAACCAACCAACAAACGAATGGACAGGGGTGAAAACATAACCTCCTTGGAGGAGGCAATAAATAAAATCGTCAGGAGAGGCTTAGAATAAAATAAAGTCTCTATTTATTGGCCAACATTTACCGCATGAAAGTAGCAGCCGTGGCTCAGTGGGTTAGAGCGTTCCGCTCTGGCCGAAGGGTCGGAGGTTCGAGTTCACCCAAGGGTCATTGGTAGACATCAGGAAGCGCATCCGGTCATAAAGTGCTACACGCTCCAAACCTAAGTTCTCTAACCAGGGGCAACGTCCTAGCCATTATAAAAAAAAAAAGGGGGGGGGGGAACATGGCGTCAAACCTCATGAAAATCTAACTGGCAAATTTGACCCAGGAAAACTGTCACTAATTTCTGTTTCACAGTCGTGGCTATTTCAGATAAACCTGTGGATACGTGGAGGGTTGTCCGGATATTGCACCGTTCCAGCCTCGTGTTCTGCAGGGACGGTTCGGTGTTCTGGTATGAGGAGCTCTGATGTTATGGCTGCTTCGCGAAAATATTGAGGAACCAAAATCAGTGGACGTAAAGAGCAAACGATAAAAATGAAAGAAAACGGATTATTGGAAATGGAAAATGGTGCAGGGTAGACACTGGTAACGGTGACTGAGCTGTTCCCGCAACACACGGAAACTGGGATGCGTAATGAATGGACTACCCAGTGTGTGTGTGTGGGGGGGGGGGGGGAATATACTGTATATCCGTATCCCGAAAGGGTGATCATGTTAGGTTCGTTGTGCCTACACATTGGCTCTCTCTCTCTCTCTCTCTCTCTCTCTCTCTCTCTCTCTCTCTCTCTAACACACACACACTCCTTTATTAACAATATATTCTTTCAGGACAATAAAACATTTGCATATAATTTCTCTATCCCCAATTTATTTTATTCAATTAAGGATCAAGGAAGGAATTAGAATTATATGGAGAGTGTTGTCTTAACCCATAGGCGCAGGTTGATGTGTTTAACCATCATAATTTTGGGCAGGGAGCAACACCGGTTGACGTGAACAGCCACAAGTGTCTTTCTGCCACCCTTTGAACCCACAGCCGTTTTCTGTGACAACCATAGGGTAGGTAATACCCAATCACCACTCCGGTCAGTGCTGCCAATGCTAGCCAGTGAGTCCAAGGTCCCTGGCAATGGTGCGAGCTCAGAAACGGCCCGCCAAAAAACGGAAAATCAGTCATCTTCAACTTACTCATCGACGGGACCACCTGGAGATCTGGGGATACGTTCATTTGGAAGAGGAAGAGTTGTTGAGTCTTATGCATCTTTAATTTTCTCTCTAGCTGTTATAGCTTGGCAGATATTAGGGTTTGAAATAATTTTTTTTTTTTCCAAAATCACGGAAATCCCCCGTATGGAAGAATGGGTGACATCGGAAAACCCGTGGCATGTAGGGGCTAAGAAAACTTTAAATCCAAACACTGCATATGTATTTTCTTTGTGACTCGAATTTACGAAGTTGTTGGCCTTTAGAATAAGCGACGTGTGTTGTCATTAGGGTGGAGGTGCAGAGGGGCTGGTGACAACAGAGGGGTTGGTGCAAGATAGTGATAATAGACAGATTCTTGATTTTAACCCTGGTACCGTCCACACACACACACACACACACCAAGATGAAGCCTTCCCAAGCCTCCCCAGGCAGATTTAATCCCCTTGTCCCTGGCTTGGTATACACACACACACACACACACACACACACACACACACACACACAGGAGGGGGGCAACTTCAGTCTGCAGTCCACTGGGTTCACTTATCGAATGAACCTGGAGCTACAACAAAAACTACTACTACGACCACTACTACTACTACTACTACTACTACTACCACTACTACTGCTGCTGCTGCTACTGTTACTACCAGTAAAGTGAACTTTGTCAGCGCGTGCGAGCGAGCGAGCGTTTGTATATATGCCTATCATCCTAATTTCATCTTGGTGTAAGCTTTCAACATTTCTGGTGAGGTGGTTAAACAATGAGAGAATGACAGCTAAAATATTTACTTTCTCACATTCTCTCTCTCTCTCTCTCTCTCTCTCTCTCTCTCTCTCACAGACACACCTTTGTGAATTTCATCCCCTAAACATAGAAAAAACGTTCAAGTAAAATTATGAGCGTCATATCCGATATTTAATTGTCAGAATTCAAGCAAGAAAACATAGTGTTACGACAGGAAATCTTTTTAAATTCGATTTCATACTGGAGCATGTCAGTTGAAGCCCTCGGTACATTCCCTTGGAAAGCTGGGATTGTCTTTGATCTCATGAGTAAATATATAGCTAAAAACAAAATGTATTGAATGTAGCTGCTACCTGCTGAAAGAATCTCTACTTTATCTCACATAGTAGAAAAGTTATTAGCCTCTGAAAAACATCGCGCTCGGGCAGGGTCGTTTCGGGCCACTCATTTCTTAGCTGAACGTAGAGCAAACATCTCTTTGCTACGCTTGCTTGCTTCGCTCGCTGCGCTTGCTCGCTCGTATTTACTACTGCTACTACTACTGCCACTACTACTCTTAACTTCTAGATGGGGCAACTTCGATGACCTCAGCTTTTATGTTTATTATTATTATTATTATTATTATTATTATTATTATTCATTTATTTATTTTTGCCGGTAATAAATCTAGGTTAATAATGATAAAAAATAAAAGATAATTCTCTTTGTTCTCCGTCAGCCAATTTTAAAACTTGGCTGGTCTAGAGTCATGCAGTTTTATATATATATATATATATATATATATATATATATATATATATATATATATATATATATAATTTTCATTTCGTTGTCATGCAGTCGTTTACGTTGAGGTTAACTTAGAAATGACTATATAATTTGGTTTATATATTCAGCGGTTGTATTTTGTTTTATTTATTGATTTGTTTATGCTAAATCATGACGGTAAAATCGATGAGTTAGTGAAGGTTTTTCAAAATTATGGACTTGATATTTGTGCTCTGACAGAAACTAGATTGACTGGAGTCGATAAATTGGATTTGGAGGATGGTATACGTTTATTGATATCTGGTCGACAGGACGGAATGCATTATCAGGGAGTAGGATTGTTGCTGGGTTGTAAGGCAAATAAGGCTTTATGTGAGTGGGATCCTATAGATGAGCGATTGTTATACGCACGGTTTAAATCAAATCATGGCAACATCAGTCTGTTTGTGTGTTATGCACCTACTAATGATGCACTCGACGAAAGGAAAGACACATTTTATGAAAAGTTGCAAGAAGGAGTAGGAAGGGTACCTAGACATGATGTTTTGATCTGCGTTGGAGACTTTAATGCAGTAATGGGCTGTTCAAATGAGGGATTTGAGGCATGTATGGGTAAGATGGGAGTTGGTAGTAGGATGAGTGAAAACGGAGTGAGGTTTGGAAGCTTCTGTCTAGCAAATGACTTAGTCATCGGGGGCACACTCTTTCAGCATTGCAATATACACAAGACAACTTGGGTGTCGCCATGTGGAAAATATAAAAATCAGATTGATCACATTGCTATCAGTAGGAGGCATAGAAGTTCTCTGCTGGATGTTCATGTTAAACGGGGAGCGGATATTGGTAGTGACCATCAACTCAGCATTGCAAAAATAAGGTTTAAACTTAAAAATCAGAAGAAGGAAAAATCTGGTGTTGGTAGATACGATATTGTTAAGCTTAGAAGGGAAGGAGAAGAAAAGGAGGAATTCAGATTAGAATGCAGAAATAGGTTTTTGGTGTTGGAAACGTTGGAAGAGGGGGAGAGAAGTGTAGATGAGATGTGGGAGGATGTGAACAAAGTTTTGCATGAGACTGCTGAATGTACGATTGGAAGGAGACATAGATTCAGGAGAAAGAAATGGATATCAGAGGAAACGTGGGATATGATAAAAAAGAGAGGTGAGGCTAAATTGAGGAGAGATGCAATGCGTTGATGAACGAGAGATTGAATTAGCAAGAGCTGCGTACTGGAGTTTGAATTCAGAAGTAAGAAGGTTAGCTAGGAGAGATAAAAGAAGATGTGTGGATGAAAAGGTTGCAGAGACTGAAATCTTAATAAACAAAAATGATGGACAGAGTCAAAGAATAGCATATGAATCGATTAGAGAACTGAGTGGTAATGCAGGTAAACGCAAGGAAATACCAGTTAGAGACAGGGAAGGAAATTTATTGACCAAAGATGGAGATATTAAAAATAGATGGAAAGAGCATTTTGAGTCAGTTCTTAATAGACCAATACCACCAGAAGAGGATATACCGTCTGCTCAGGAAGATTTAAATATAGAAACAGGAGAGTTGAGGCTTGCAGAAGTGGAGAAAGCAGTAAAACAGTTAAAGAATAATAAGGCACCAGGGGAGGATGGTTTATTTCCGGAAATGTTTAAAGTGGAGGGGGATAGATTAATAATGATCTTGACCAAGCTATTCAATAAGATATGGGTGACGGGGTTACTACCATCAGTTTGGAAGAATGGTGTAATTGTTAAAGTTCCGAAGAAGGGAGACCTGAGTGAATGTGGTAATTGGAGGGGAATCTCTTTGTCACCGATAGCTTTGAAAGTTTTCAGTAGAGTGTTGTTAAATAGGTTGGAGCCGGTGGTTGAGGGTATTCTGAGGGATGAACAGGCTGGTTTTAGAAAGGGACGTGGTTGCAATGATCAGATCTTTATAGTTAGGCATTTGATGCAGCAAGTTAATGAAATGAGAGTACCGTTAAGTCTTTGTTTTGTTGATTTTGAAAAGGCTTTTGATAGTGTTTCGAGAGAGACTATGGGGAAGATCATGAGACATTATGGAATACCAGAGGAGTTTGTGAGGGTCATTATGAACATGCATGAGGACACATTTTGTAAAGTGATGGTTGATGGTTGTCTGAGTGATTCGTTTGAAGTCAAGTCCGGAGTAATTCAAGGTGGTGTTCTATCGCCTTTACTATTTATATTGGTCATTGATTACATTATGAAACGCGTTGGAACAGAAACCGGTGCAGGTATACTTTGGGGAGAGAACAGGAAACTTTTGGATTTAGATTATGCAGATGATATAGTTTTGATTTGTGATGGGCCAGAAGAGATGCAGAGAGTGTTGGACTGTTTGGTAAGTGAAGGTCGCAAGGTGGGTTTGGTTATTAATTGTGGAAAAACTGAAATAATCAATATGAATATGGAAAATGCACAGGAATGTGTAATTGGAGGTATGGTTGTAAAGCAAGTTGATAGGTTTAAATATTTAGGTACTTATTTAGCCAAGGATGGTTCTTTGAACTTTGAATTCGAGGATAGGTTAAAGAAGGCTAATCAGGCAATGGGAATGCTTAAAAATATTTGGAATAATAACAATTTCTCTGTGCATACAAAAATCAAACTTTATAAGGTAATGGTTAGGAGTATCTTAATTTATGGACACGAGTCTTGGTACAACACAGTGACTATGGAAAATAAATTCTTGGTGTTTGAAAATAAAGCACTTAGAAGAATATTAGGAGTTAAGTGGTGGGAAAGGATACCAAATAGTAGAATTAGAGAAATAACGGGAGTGCAGCCGATCGATGAATATGTTAGATTCTCACGATGGAAGTGGCTAGGACATGTGTACAGGAGACAGGGAATAGTACGAGGTACACCAGGGTGGGTGGCACTTGGTAGGAGAGGTAGAGGAAGGCCAAAAGAGACGTGGGTGAGGACAATGAGACGGGAAGCTGGAGATGAGTGTTGGGGAGATCTTGAGGAGTTAGCACAAGATAGGATGTGGTGGTGTGAGTTCATCGAGGCCCTATGCATCCCCGAGGGTGCCACAGGAAATGATTGATTGATTGATTGATTATGCATTTATTTATTTTACTATTAGTATTAGTATTAGTAAAATTAGTATACACTTTGGTTTATACACCCAGAGATTAATTATTATTATTATTATTATTATTATTATTATTATTAGCTACACAACATCATGATAAACGAAAACTATAGTTATGTAATATCTGTGAATCCCAATAAATATCTGAGAATTTTAAACATCTGAGAATAATTATAAATGTCTGAGAATTGTAAATGTCTCAAAATTGTAAATATGTCTGAGAATTGTAAATGCCTGAGAATTTTAAATGTCTGAGAATTGTAAATATGTCTGAGAATTGTAAATGTCTGATAATTGTAAATATGTCTGAGAACTGTAAATGTCTGGGAATTGTAAATATGTCTGAAAATTGTAAATGTCTGGGAACTGTAAATATCTGAGAATTGTAAATATGTCGGGGAATTGTAAATGTTTGAGAATTGTAAATGAATGAGAATTGTAAATATGTCTAAGAATTGTGAATGTCTGAGAAATGTATAAATGTCAGAGAACTGTAAATATGTCAGAATTGTAAATATGTCTGAGAATTGTAAATATGTCTGAGAATTGTAAATATGTCTGGCAATTGTAAATATGTCTGAGAATTGTGAATGTCAGAATTGTAAATGTCTGAGAATTGTAAATGTCTGAAAACTGTAAATGTCTGAGATTTGTAATTATGTCTGAGAACTGTAAATATGTCTGAGAATTGTAAATATGTCTGAGAATTGTAAATATGTCTGAGAAATGTATATATGTCAGAGAATTGTAAATATGTTTGAGAATTGTAAATATGTCCGGGAATTGTAAATATATCTGAGAATTGTGAATGTCAGAATTGTAAATATGTCTGAGAATTGTAAATGTCTGAAAACTGTAAATGTCTGAGATTTGTAAATACGTCTGAGAATTGTAAATATGTCTGAGAATTGTAAATACAGTATGTCTGAGAATTGTAAATATGTTTGAGAATTGTAAATAAGTCTGGGAATTGTAAATATGTCTGGGAATTGTAAATATGTTGGAGAATTGTAAATATCTCTGAGAATTGTTAATATGTCTGAGAGTTGTAAATGTCTGAGAATTGTATGTCTGAGAACTGTAAATGTCTGAGAATTGTAAATATGTCTGAGAACTGTAAATGTATATGAGAATTACTTTGAATATCTGATAATTGAATATATACAGTATATATATATATATATATATATATATATATATATATATATATATATATATATATATATATATATATATATATATATATATATATATATATATATATATATATATATATATATATGCGTCCGACTCTGGGCAAAGGCTTCAGGGCCTATATCTCGGGGGCAGTAGCCTATCCCAAGGCCCAGTAATCCTCCCACACCTCCATATGTCACCGCTTCGGCGCTAACACCTACCGTCCATATTGAATACATACTAGGGCTGTCTCATACAGGATTAGTGTACTGGTATTAGCCGGGGTACATTTATGACATGTCGGCGAGTCATCTTGTAGATCAGGAAAGTCTACTTTTTATGAAATTCAAATCCTTAAACTGTTCCCTGCCCCAGCCGAGATTCGAACCTGGGTCCATCAGGACTGTAGGCCGCCTCTCTACCAATATATATATATATATATATATATATATATATATATATATATATATATATATATATATATATATATATATATGAGAATTACTGTAAATGAGAATTATAAATATATATGCGAGAATTACTGTAAATGTTCGAGAAGTATAAATACATATAAGAATTACTGTAAATATCTGAGAATTGTAAATATAAATGCGAAATACTGTAAATGTTTGAGAATTGCAAATATATTTGAAGAATACTGTAAATGTCTGAGAATTGTAAATATTTGAGAATCACGGTAAATATGACATTGTAAATGACTCAGAACTGTAAATACATCTGAAAAATCCGGTAAATACAAGAATTATATGTATTTGAGAATCTAAAGAAATATATATATAAGAATCATAAATATCTCTGGGAACTGTAAAATATCTTTAAAAATGATCGTAAAAAGGTCTAGCAATTGTAAATATATCCGTGAATTCCTGTAAACATGTAAAAAATTGTAAATATGTCAGAGAATTCCCATAAAAATCTCTAACAATTGTAAATACTTTATATCTCAGAACTCCCGTAAAAATGTCCAACACTTGTAAATATATCAGAGAATCCCAATATAATACATAAATTGTAAATAGAAATGTAAAAATCGCACCCCATGGTCGTTGCTCGTACCCCCGGCAGCGCTGCACAACACGCACAAAATATTCAAACTCCTCCCCTCATCTCCACACGCCTCGCCGCACCATTCCTCTTGGCGCCATAATCGGGGAAATACCACGCCAATTACACGTCTGCACCTGGGAACATTAATTAGCCCTGGTGTCAGTTATGGGAGCCACGACTGGGAAAAATACCACACGATAATCTTTACTCTTGTTACCCCTCTAAACCTCACGATAACTCTTCTGTTCCAGGCTTGCAGGTAACGCCAGGTGATCTAATTAATCTGAAAGCGAGTTTTAAGGTCATTTAATAAGGCATTGGAGATTTCGTAACCCCTCTTGCTAAATGATTTACAGCGATCCCTTGGTTATCACTCTTTTGGTTATGGCAGTTTTTCTTATCACTACTAGATGAAAATCTTCACTCACTCCGTTATCGTGCATTTTTTTGTAATTAAAAAAAAAAATTAACGTTATCGCCCACCTGAGCTATTTTTTGCCGACAACGATGGTGTAAACTCTGTGGTTTCTGATGGATGAGGGTGACCATTCCTAGTCCTCTGACTATCGCCCAATTGCTTTAACATCTTGTTTTTCTAAAGTCTTTGAATCTCTTCTTAACAACAACAACAACAACAACAAAGAAGCACCTTTTCTTTCACAACCTTCTTTCAGATCGTCAGTATGGGTTCCGTCAGGGACTCTCCACTGGCGATCTTCTCACCTACCTTTCAGACTCCCGGTCATCCTCTTTTCGCGACTTCGGCGAAAGCTTTGCCATTGCACTTGATATCTCAAAGGCTTTCGATGGAGTCTGGCATAAATCTTTAATTTCCAAACTGCCCTCTTACGGTTTCTGTCCTATCTGTGCCATCATCTCTAGCTTCCTTTCTGGTCATTCTGTAGCCGCTGTTGTAGACGGCCACCGTTGTTCTAGTGCTATCAATAGTGGTGTACCTCAGGGTTCTGTCCTATCACCAATTCTCTTCCTTCTATTCATCTATGACCTTCTAAGCTGTAAATCTAACCCAATCCACTCATACGCTGATGATTCCACCCTTCACCTTTCCATTCGGTTCCCGCAGCGTCCATCTCAGCAGTTACTTCAACAAACAAGGGATGAGGCTATGGCACACCTAATGTCTGACTTGGCTCATATCTCTGACTGGGGTAAAAGTAATCTTGTTGTTTTTAATGCTTCAGAAACTCAGTTCTTACATCTGTCAACCAGCCAAAATCTTCCACAGGAGTGCCCTCTAATTTTTAACAATATCCAGCTCAGTCCTGCATCATCTTTAAACATACTTGGGGTTTCATTCTCTCGGGATTTACCTTGGAAAGATAAGAGGACAAAAAATAACAACAAGAAAAGGTTAAGATATAATAAACAAAATGAATCGCTAAGGAACAGGTGCAACGAAAGCTCTTACCCCACACACATGTGGACGGGAAGTTACATACATTAAAAAACCAGCCAGCCCTTCGAGAGCTTGTTGTGTTACTAACCTAAGCAAGTGAAAGATGGATAAATTAGTGTATGAAAGCGATTACATGGAGTTTATTTGGTCCGTTTATAAGGTCTTACATTCTGCCACACCTTTAGTGATTCCAGTGGTGCTCCTTCCTTTATCAACAAATGCAGTTGGACTAGATATGTAAAGGCCATGTTGGGTTTCGCTAAACTGAAGTACCATAAGAGACTTTACCAGAAAGAAACAATTTGCGTATGAAAATCTTTAAGGAGGTAAGACACCATTTAAGGCTTTTCTAGAGTGAACTACCTCGCGTGTGAAAATCCTTAGGCGAGACTGACGGACCGGGTCGCTCCTAGAATTGTTTCGCATTTAAAGCCGCTCTACAATGATAACAGTGGGTATAAGATCGGCACGGTTCGTACAAAAGCCCCTTGAGAAAAAAGACCGTAGGAAATGCCCCCAGGACAAATGCACCTGTCTTTATGGTTAATTATTGTGGTTTCTTAAGGTTCTTATTTATGTACATTAGAGATGAATTACAAAAACACTTTGAAAAGCACTATTTTCGAAGATTTTTTTGACATCATTAAAAGATAAAACATCAAAAGACATAATTAAAAGTGTTATTTTTTCCTTTTTCTTAAAGATTGTTTGTATAGATATTATATCTTTTAAATACAGAGAAAAGAAAAAGATTAAATAATTTGCCTTCATGTTCAGTCTGACATTACCCAGGTGACACTGTACTCAATAATCGCCAAATGTCGGGAGATTATTTGACCGAGTGCTCCTCCAACATGTGACCTGTCAACATGCGTCACATCGCACTTCAACTGCCAGTCGGAGATTAAATTAGACCCGACTTCAGATCACCGGTGGGCAGGGCAAGTCAGGTGTGTTTAAGCTGCTACATCTTTAAAAACTGATTATATAGTATCTCTGAGTGACTTAGAATATAAAGTCACCTCACCCACGATGGAGATCATAAAGAACCATGAGGAAGAATTCAGACTCTGTACGGAAGCTATTTAACACACCAATAAGAGTTCCAAGAGTATACAGATACCTTGGAATGTTCTCAGAGGAAAGCACTCTCTTGCAAAGGTTGTGCTCATACAGATTCTGAGGATAAGCAACTACTCTCTGTGACTTAATATAGCCACGGATTCTAAGAAGGTGAAGGCAGCTAAAGTGAAGAGCACCATAAAGACGTGTGATGCCTACGGTGTCAGACCTGCATATATAGCTGTATTTTGCCAACAACCACTTAAATCCACTGTGTCATTGGTGGACCTGATTCTGTGAGGTGTGAGGTTTTACGTCAAGAGAAACGAGCATTGCCACAAGAATCAGCATCCATACGAGAACTGAGGCATATTATACTCTTTTTACCCTAACTTGGCCCAGGTTTTCGTCCTTCAATAGCTTATTTCACGTAGCTCAGTGGCAGAAAATGACAATGCTATGGTTCTACATTCCTTCCACAGCAGATCTTCGTGACCAGCATCATAGTGCTGTGTTAATCTCATCCTGTAACTTGTCATTCATAGTGAAGAGACGGCAATATTAGGCCAAGTTAGAGCAAAAACAGTACAGTGACGAAAGGAAAACTACGGGAGCTCCAAAAAAACAGGAATCTCCTCATTTATGTCAGTAGATCAGACTCAACAGACAGGCAGATATACTCGTAGTGTTTGGAACTAACCAGGGATTGTAACACTGATCATGCACTATCGTATGATTTATGAGTGGGCCTTTACCAAGAACTACTAAACTGCTTCATCAATTTCATGTCATCCGAACACAACATAGCCATCTACCATGAACGGTGTACGGTGTCTGTAGAGTGTATGAAGAATCTGTGAAAAATGTTAATATCTGGGATTCAGTCCAGGTCCAACCACAGAGATTACCGATTTTGAACATCCAGTAATCCATGGTATTCCTACAATCCTGGAAGCAATTGTGGCAACTCGTGGCTATTTCTACCACCTGACTCAAATTACATGCAGAAAGGTGTGGAGTTTAGGACTGACTTCTGTGTAAGGGAATGATGATCGTGTGAAACATTTTAATGGAATGTTGGATGGACCCCCTTTTCTACCTGCAGACGAGGTGGCTAATGAGATGGATTAACTGCTGGAGAATATACTTGATTTTGAGGGACTGGAAAGCCTAGTGAATTATTTCAGTCGCACTTTATGTATTCGGCACTCACCGTCGCATCCAGCCAACAGCCCTTCCTGATGGAGTACGCCCTTCAGTAGCATGGGAAGAGTTTGCCACCGGTTACACTACACTTAAGGAGCATCCGAGAAGCCACTACCGACGGGGATGATGGCACCAACAACCCATGCAACACTTGGAGTTTTGCTTTCCATGAATTTGTGGGACATACATGATCTCCCAGCCATCTTGAAGGCTACTGGAAGTATTAGAAAGGATCAGGCTCTTGTATCACCATCCCTGATTAAATATTCTCGTGGCGATGCTCCAATAAAGGGTCAAACGTGCCACAGTGCAACATCAACAGCGCTCGTAGGACATCATCAGCGCTCGTAGGACATAACAGCACTCGTGGGACATCAACAGCGCTCGTAGGACATCAACAGCGCTTGTAAGACATCAATAGCACTCGTCGAACATCAACAGCACTCGTAGGACTTAAGTGTGAACAGAGTAAATTAAACGAAGACCTTGAAGGAATTTCAGAATGACACAGAACACAGCAGCAGGTGAATATAAAGTGAATATTCTATGTACCTTAACACCTGATTAATCTTTCAATATTTAGCTTTGGTTTCCCGAATATATGGTAAATTTTCCCTTTATGAAGTTATGATTGTGCAAATATTTGATGTAAAAAACAAAACTGCAAATGTTAATGTGTAGTATCGTAAAGTACTTATAAAACAGATATCCTAAGACACGATGATCCTTTTATAAATCTGAGTGTCTTAGTTGTATAAATGTTGCAGTTAGTATGTGCTACTGAATAATACTTATGGTGTCTTTCCTTACTGCAGTTGTATGGTAGGATAAATGCGATATATTACATGTTAGGGCAGTGTTCATATTTAAGGACAGTCCATCCATCCATCCATCATCCAATCCTACGTTGCCCCATGAGGAGCGTAGGAGCCCGGGGCTAGGCAGTTGGTCCTGACATTTAAGATGAAAGTGACCAACCTCACTCATCCCTGAGTGGCATTACGTGAGTAATAAACCTCAACCACCCTTTGGATATAAACCTTCACCGGCTCAATCCGATTGGAGCACAATAATTACCCACTAAACCACAAGGCGCCAAAATCTGGTTATATGGTTACCACCCAGCGTAGTAAATAGTTTCCTGGTGTACAGGAAACCATTTGGTTTGTCACTCAGTGTAGAGTCACCCACAGGCAGAAGGAAGAGGAAAGAATGAAGGAATGAAAGACAGAAGAGGGAGTGTAAAGTCACCCGTAGGCAGGACAACAAAAAATAAATCAGTGGGTCATCATGGGGAGGGGAATTTTTTTGTCCTACAGATGATTTAGAATTTCAGTTCATCACAGAGGCATCAACAACATGTAAGATCGTGTAACTAAGCAATGGGACGCACGAGGTATAAAGCTTCTCAAGATCCAGGAGGAGACACTACAAGACGGTCTAAAGGTACAGCATAGTTTGTGTGGTCTATCAGATTCTTATAAATGAGAATGTCTTTACAAACGGTGCAAATGTGGAAATCCATGTACTGCAGCACCTGTGGATGTACTCCTTTACTACACATTGACTATTGACACCCACGTGCTCTCCCTCGGGAAATATACCATCACACAAGTCTTCATCTGCGGCAAAAAGGTATATGATATGGGTTATACTTCCAGGTGTCAACGATACAGACGGACTTAGCATATGCCTGCGACTGATGCGATGTGTAAGGAATGTTGGGGTCAGAATCTTGTGGCATCAAGTACCTGTATATAACATACTTATAATCCAAACATCACGTAAAAATACCACAAGAGAATTGCCTACACATATAAAAACCTTTCTACTTCGAATAATGCACGCATACCGTATACCTATTCTTCGCTAACATATTCATATTTACTGGAAGTCCCTGTGTAGTAAGATCTTATTATAAATCAGTTTGATAATTATACTTAACACCGTGGGTGAATGTTATTGTTGTAGTGCCTATATTCTTTTCTACTGACTATACACATAAACTGATATAGACAACTTTTATATTATTAAACTCTGTAAAACGCATCACAACTACCTAATCAGCATACCATGCGATGCTATCTGCACCTGTAGCTGTCCATCTCTGTTCATGAGTTTGACCATGTCGTGTTTTCTCCATTTCACCTCTGTCCTTTTCCACGGGAGTCTGACCTGCAGGGTGGAAGGAATAGATGCCATCATTTGTGCAGTGTCTAATAATTCGGGATCATTGTGGCGTACGTTAACCAATAGTACTGATATATGTGTGCAGTATGGACGGTATCAGTGTGAGGAGTGTATAAAAGACAGTTTACATGGATTATCTTTGCCATATTCGCTGGGACAAGGGAGACGACCAAGCTCGTAGAGGTAGAGGGGCTGCTCTGTAATTTAATGTCCTCATCACAGTTTCCCTGTGCTATCATTCGTACATAACTACATGCCTTAACATATTTTGTATTATAAAATGCTATGGACATACACACATCCTATCAGTGGGAACGATCGTCAACCATTTGTGCCACTTTCACAGAATTAGTCGTTGCCATCAAATTGCCTGCGTTACATATACAGTAGTCCTCATCAAACGCTAAAAGATTCGAGGAATGGGTGAACATATTCCATAGTCCGCTGGTGTCAACTGATGATGTGCAACAGTATCTGGATGGATGCTGATGGATAGACAATCTTTAGCAGTTGTAAAGTGAAGTACCGGTACATCCTCGACAGTCGTATCCCACGCTGTGTTGCGGCCAATTAATACACTCTACAGTCTACACCGTTAGTCCTAATTCGTAAGGGGAATAGCAAGTAATATGTGGAACTTTTATACCTACGTGAATTACATAAATACTTGGAGGCGTACCTTTGCACTGCCTGGCACACAGTTATGTAGGTCAGTAATATAAAAGTCCAGTACGTCGTATATATTGTCAAACGCATATCAGCAATAATTCTTAGATCACGTTCTTGTGTACGATTTATTAGATGGCAGTGCAAGCGGCGCAGGTCATCAGCGTCACCCAGATGAAGTAATGTTTTGCACTAACTGGTTGCGTCTGGGTAAGCTAAATTTAAGGGGTCTTTACGTGAATCAGTATCACTCACACCAATGTTATTCTAGAACGGGGCAGAGAAATCCATTGATAGGGTACAGTGGTATGACGATTTATTACTTCTTGATTCAGTGATTGAATGGGTAACAATTAATTGATATATTAATAACACTAATGGCACTATGACATGCAACTATGATTTATGGAAGGGGTCACTTTACTATTCTATAGGTATATTTTACATACACGATGTGCTGATGTTATTCACGGTATAAATACACAATTTAAGAATGCTATAAATATAATTCAGACGAGTATATATTCTATCAGAGGATGCAACAAATACCTGTTACTGGAGGGAGGGGTACAGCTGTAGCAACAAGTCTGCCACGACTGGAGTAATATTTTTCACGGCAATGGTTGCTGCAGACAACTTGGCTATTGATTAGTTGTTCCAAGGGCTTCATCTTCAGGCTGAGGGACCGAAGCCATTCACTACACCCTGAATAATAAGGCTGTATTAGGAGATGCCTATTATTGTATACTAGGGTATAACTGCCTATCTGTCTGACTATTTATATATCCATTTATCTATATCTATATACTTTATATTTACATAAATGTATATAGGTAAAACATATAATAACCCCCTTCTCTCTCTCTCTCTCTCTCTCTCTCTCTCTCTCTCTCTCTCCTGGGAAACCATGGACACAAACAAAGGAATATTTCACATCCATGACCTGGATAACACAAGGGCTATGTGTATTTTATCTTACTACTACTACTACTACTACTGCCGCCGCTATTGCAACTGCTACTACTACTACCAGCAATATTTTTATCATGTGTGAGGGTGATAAAAAATCATTATCATTTTATTGGGCATTTATATTTTTTTTATATTATTTTTTTACTGAATATTTCAACTATTGTCCGTCAACATCCACTTATGGTACATACATGTCTTTGTAGAGAAGGAAAAGCGTAATAAGACTAGACTGAAACAATGGTGACGGTGTAGAGGGATGCTGTGAGCGATGTACTTTTTTTACATACACGTTATATCAGCGGGTTAAAATTGTAACTGTAATAACTGAGCACTGCTGTTTATGTTGTATTTAGAACCCTATCTGTAACATGTATAAGAACCATATCTGTAACATGTATTGTATATAATATAGAAAGGTGCTATCAAACTATGTAATTATGTTACGAAATAAAACGAAATGAAATGAAATGGAATGACCACTACTACCAGTTTATTACTACTACGAGTGGGTGAGGAAGAGAGGTTTGGAAGTCGGTGAGGCCAGGGGACTGACAAGAGATCGAGCTGGTTGGATGGATATTGTGAGATGTGCATGATCAGGAATTCAGCATCCCTTTTCATCGTGACAGCCTCTGGACTGATACAATGGGATACGTTTATGTGAAGCTACAGAACGTGGTGAATGTTTTTGGCGTATCAGATACAGCCAGGATTCCGGGGGCTTGAATGGTGAGCGAATGGAAGCGTGGCCCATTGGACTGGACAAATTTGGGCTGTCTGGACATTGCTACTCCTCACCCTGCCCTTGGGTGGGAAAGGAGGTCCGGGTGGTGATGATGATGATGATTTTATTAACTCTGACTTTCCCTACTACTTCCATATCCCTCTCCCCTACTGCTACTATCCCTGCTGCTATTACCACTACTACTACTACTACTACTACTACTATTATTCTTGCTGCTATTACTACTACTACTACTACTACTATCCCTGCTGCTATTACCACCACCACTACTACTACTACTACTACTATCCCTGCTGCTGTTAACACTACAACTATTACTACAGTACTATTACCACCAAAATCCCTACTACCAACGTCCCTACTACTACTGGACTTTTCGCACTACTACTAGCCTGGTACCAATAAAACTAATAATACCCCCACTACCACAACCAACACTACTACTACTACTACTACTACTACTAATACTGGTACTAATAATTATGCTACTACTGGTGCTACTACTATTACTACTGGTGCTACTACTACTACTACTGGTGCTACTACTATTACTACTGGTGCTACTACTACTACTACTACTACTAAGAATTTTCATCAATCTTCTATTTTTCGGGTTTCGATGATAGTGATGATGATGATGTCTTTAGGGAGACAAAACGGGTCAGTGTGATGATGATGATGATGATGATGATGATGATGATGAAGATGAAGATGATGGTGGTGATGAGGAAGATGATGGTGGTGATGATGATGAAGATGATGGTGGTGATGATGATGATGATGATGGTGGTGATGATGATGATGATGATTATGATGATGATATTACAAGTCAGGCGTCATCATCCCTATTGACCCATTTCCCCGCTATAAAACAGCTTTTTTTATCACATTATCATAAATCTTCAAATTCTTCCCTAAATACTTCAACAAAACGAAAACAAGAAAAACAATGCGTCCCACACACACCTTGGCGTTGGTGACGGCGGCCGCGATGGCGACGGCGATGGGGTTGGTGCCGCCCACGCTGGTGCGGGGTAAGGGACTGCCGCCCACGCTGGTGTGGGGTAAGGGACTGCCGCCCACGCTGGTGCGGGGTAAGGGATTGCCGCCCACGCTGGTGCGGGGTAAGGGACTGCCGCCCACGCTGGTGCGGGGTAAGGGACTGCCGCTCACGCTGGTGTGGGGTAAGGGACTGCCGCTCACGCTGGTGTGGGGTAAGGGACTGCCGCCCACGCTGGTGTGGGGTAAGGGACTGCCGCTCACGCTGGTGTGGGGTAAGGGACTGCCGCTCACGCTGGTGTGGGGTAAGGGACTGCCGCCCATGCTGGTGTGGGGTAAGGGACTGCCGCCCACGCTGGTGCGGGGTAAGGGACTGCCGCCCACGCTGGTGTGGGGTAAGGGACTGCCGCCCACGCTGGTGTGGGGTAAGGGACTGCCGCCCACGCTGGTGCGGGGTAAGGGACTGCCGCCCACGCTGGTGAGGGACTGCCGCCCACACTGGTGAGGGGTGCGGTGCTGGCGCCCCCCCTGGTGCCCCTGTCGGCGTATTCCTCGTTGCGGGTGGAGGGGCGGCGGGCGAGGCGGGAGACAGCCAGGGTCAAGGAGATGAGGGAAGCCTTGGGTGCGCCGCGGCTCGAGGTCGCTGCCGTGTGTGGGTCGTCCCACCTCCACCCTCACGCCGCCTCCCACGTCGAGGCCAGGGCTCTCGTAAGTCACCCTCCACTCACCCCAGAGGCCAAAGTCATTTGCCGGGGGTGGCTACTGGGCAGCGACCTCTACCCTCATGTCCTCACTGACCACGACCTCCCTCTTACCCTCGCAAAACACTTCCACGTGACCTGGATGCCCGAGGACAAGCAGCTGGGTCACATGGTCAAGGAAGACGAGGGCGAGGATGTGGGGGACCTCGTCAAGGAAAACGAGGACGAGGACACGAGTGAGAAAAATGTAGTGGAACGCTATGTTGTGGCTCTGGGTGAGGACAGAGGACACGTGATAGACCAGGAAGTATTGCCGTTGGATCATGTAGATAAAACACAACAATTTCTGAATGAAAGCGAAAAAGAAAACAGCCCTGGTATCGAGGAAGAAAAAGAATTACTTACGGATATACAAAGTGAACTAAAAGATCAAATGTTATCCCTTGAAGGGGAACGAAAAATTATTGAACAAGAACAGGTTGAGGTTTTGAACAGTTTGGAAAGAGTACACGAAAATACTAACTCTTACGAAGTGTCAGAGGAAGAGGAAGAGGAGGAGGAGGAGGAGGAGGAGGATACAGAAGATCTTCCTCAATTCATTAATAGAGACGAAAAAGAAGTACTGAAGGAGTTAGTCAAGTGGGAAGTCGATCGTAACATTGCAGAGACAGAAATAGAAAGAGAAACAAATGAACTGGGAAACGAACTGCAAGAACTGAGTGAAATAGAAAAAAAATTATTGAAAGAAACGGAAGTGCAAAATTCAGACACACGAACAGAGGAGCATGGGGAAGGGCCAAATGGTGACTCAGACGTGCATGAAACTGATGAGTCTAAGTTTGATGGAAGTGAAGAGAAGTCAGAGTATGTGGAGGAGCAAAAGCAAACTGGGATGAGAAAACTACGAAATGAGTTGGTATAACAGGAGGAAGAACTGGACTAGAAGTTCTTCCTGGAGGGACACATGGAAAAACTAAGCAACACGTTGGAAGAACAGGAGGAGGAACAGGACTAGCAGTTCTTCCTCCTGGAGGGTCAGATGGAAAAACTAAATGGTCTGTTGGTAACACAGGAGGTGGAACAGGTCCAAAAGTTCTTCCTCTTGGAGCAACAGATGGAAAAACTAAATGGCATCTTGGCAGAACAGGAGGAGGGGCAAGACCAGAGGCTCTCCCACCTGGCGGGACAGATGGTAAAACTACTGTACATGGCCAGTTGGTAAAACAGGAGGAAGAACAGGACCAGAAGCTCTCCCACCTGGCGGGACAGATGGTAAATCTAAATGGCCAGTTGGTAAAACAGGAGGAAGGGCTGGACCAGAAGTTCTTCCACCTGGCTGGACAGATGGTAAAACTAAATGGCCAGTTGGTAAAACTGGAGGAGGGGCTGGACCAGAAGCTCTCCCACCTTGCGGGAAGGGTGGAAGAATTGGTACGAGCGCTCAATTAGCAAAAGGATATCCTGGACAAACATTACGAAGGAAGAAGAGAGGTAGGAAAAGGAGAGAAAATAGGAAGAGGAAAAATCAAGTGCAGAAGAAAACAAAGGTCATATGAGGTCATGGCTAACTGATTGCTGCCGTTACGTGATAATTGGCATAGAGGTCATGTCAATATACGTAGTGATTACTGGGCAATTTGTCACCGTACGCGCTGTGATATTAAGCGGCTTAACCTTTAAACGCTGCCATAAAAGACAGTGAACTGCCCCCACCTAAATAATGTCTCAAAGTTTTGTCCAGTGATCTGCCGCCTTCTTTTGCCTCCACTCCACTCCTAGGGGCTGCTGGGACACGTGCACAACTGGGCAAGGCAGCTCCACTGACATCAGCTGCATTGTAAAAAAGCTTCCCAATCCAGCACTGGTGAGACAGGCAGTGTGGTACAACATCCACTGAGGCCAGACGGTACACAATTCCTGAGCTACGTCATCAACAACTGCACCGGGCCAACCCCATCATGGAGGTACCCTGAAGTAGGTCAACCCCATCATGGAGGTACCCTGCAGTAGGCCAACCCCATTTTGGAGGTACCTTGCTGCAAGCCAACCCCATTTTGGAGGTACCCTGCTGCTGGCCAACCCTATAATGAAGGTACACCTGCAGCAGACGAGCCCCTTGTTGATGAAGTACCACACATCCCTAGAGGCAACAGAGAGAGACACAACCCAAACTTCACACCAGAAATTAAAGGCCTCATCAGTCAACGGCGCACACTACGACACTCCCCAACACCCCATACACAAGACACCGCACAACAAATACAAGAACTCAACATTCAAATAAACAATAAAATATCAGAACAGCAAAAACTAAACTGGAAAAAGTATCTCCAAACACTTGACAACAAAACAAACACCAGCAAACTCTACGAAACACTAAACAGCATCACACTTTCCAACAGCAACACTACACAATCACACCCTGCCATCACAACAACAGACATCATACCTTCAAACAAACAATAAGCAAACACTTTCATCAATCACTTTTCACAAGTCAACCATCTAAACCCCCATCCCAACGACCGACGTATCATCCGACGTAAGAGACAGTTCCCCACAGACCCAGACTATGCAACTTTCACTTACAACCAGACGAAGCACATCATCAGCAACCTTAAGCGCTCATCTGCCTGTGGACCAGACAACATAAGCAAAGATCACCTTAAACACCTTGGACCACAAGGCATACAAGCACTCTCCAACATATCAAACTACAGCTACTCACACAACATAATACCCAACATCTGGAAGCATGGCATTATCATCACTATCCCTAAACCCAACAAACATCCCACGTTACTTTCCTCACACCGACACATCACACTCCTCTGCACTAAAGTCACTGAACGGCTGGTACTACAACTAGTTACAACTTACACCCCCCTAGCCCAGTCACAACATGGCTTTAGGCCACTACACTCCACAAACACTCTTCTTACAGACCTTACACAGAGTTTTCGATGGCATGAATTCAGCTGGGCCACCAAACAGAACACTCCTAGTCACACTAGACATTAGCAAAGCTTTTGAGGCCATCCCCCGCCACAACCTCACAAACAAAATATTCAACACAAATATGCACAATAACACAAAAAGATGGCTGGCAAACTACTTAGCAGGCAGATGTGCACATGTAACATTTGCCGGTTAGTCTTCGAACATCAGAAACTTCAAATGGTGTCCCCCAGTGATCTGTTTTGTCCCCCACACTCTTTAACCTATACATGCACGACATACCCACACCCCACGCACCACATATACACATAGCTTCCTATGTAGATGACTTAACACTCACATGTACACACCAAAACGCAAACACAGCTGCACACATCCTCCAACCTTACCTCAACACACTACACGAATGGTTCACCACAAACAGGCTCAAAATAGCCCCAGCCAGATCCACAGTGACCCTTCTCACAAACTGGACAGCAGAACACAGTCACATTCCACACCTCACCATAAACAACACTCCCCTCCCACACACACACACACACACACACAAAATCCTTCGTGTAACATACAATACACAAATGTCATTTAAACAACACATCACAAACATTAAAAATAAAATAACACCAAGACTCAATGCTCTGAGGTCACTGACCCATACAACATTCGGACACAACAAAGAAACCACCATCACAGTATACAAACAATACATACGTTCAGTGATGAATTATGCAAGCCCTGCTTGGGCTCCTAACCTCACTAATACACACTACAACACTCTACAGACCATACAGAACAAGGCCCTAAAAATAATCACAGGCTGCACAGCTACTACACCCAGAGACTACCTACAGCAAAAAACCAAAGTCCTCAAAGTCAAGGATCATCTAGACATGAGAGGCACCCAAATTCTCATTGCAGCCACCACAAACCCACAACATCCACTACACTACATGGCAACACATCCACACACACCAAGGAACATCAAAACAACACCCAGCACACGATATCATACACAAATACTGTCATCTCTCCCCCCTCGCCCGCCTCAGACCAGCTTCCAGAAGCATATCCATACTCATATCACTCGCTGATCCATTCAGTAACTTAAAGACAACACACACCTGCATGCACGGCCTCCTGATATCCACTTCTCGCGAATCCTATCTCCCTCGTGAGGACAGGGTCCACCTGGGCAGGCTGAGATGTGGGCATCATCCAGCCCTCTTAAGTTACCAGAAGGGGTTGGATGACTCCGTCACTGATGCATGTCCAGAATGCAACACAGCATCCCATACTATTTAAGCACATTATGGAAGACTGCATTGCACACAATCACCTACGCCAACAACACAACATACACTCCTTCAGAGCTCTGTGGGAAAGCCCGGTCTCGGCCATGGCCTTCCTTAGGGACTCGGGGCTGTTCGGCCATACTGCCTGGGGAACAACAACAACTACTACTACTACTACTGCCACGACGTCAACAGTGATTGGTACAGTGTACCGTCTGGCCTTACTGGATGTTGTACTGTACCAGACTACCACTCTCACCTGTCCCAGCGGTGCTGGAGACACATGCCTTCACGCGATGGTACCCACATGTGCACATATCCCTTCACTGGCCCTTCCACCCTTCCCTCTGATGCCACTTCCCTGCCATACAGCCTAGTTTATAACGCCACTTCCCTGCCTTCAAGGTCGTTCTTTGATGCTCCAAAACTTTTTTTTTTTTTTTTTTACAACTCTTTACATTCTTACCCTTTGTATTACTACTCATAACGATACTACTACTACTACTACTACTACTACCACCACTACCACTACTACTATTAGCACTACCACTACTGCTACTATTAGTACTACCGCAGTTTTAACCCGTAAAATGCTACAGGCCTCATGAGAGGCTCACTTTCTCTTTTTTACACACACACACACACACACATGCTCAGTGTACATTGTAATGTAACTGTCACTACCTTACGTGAATGAGCACGGGTGCTGTACCTTCCTTTCCTTTATATTCCATCGTTTCTCACTTTTACGTGGGGTCGATGTGCTTGGCCGGTCTATGCCATACAGCTTGTTACTGCGCCTCTCCCGCTATAGCCCTTTTTCTCTCAAGTCTTCATTCACACAATCCACAATCCATTGTGAAGTGATTGTGTCTATGGAACATACATATATTGCTCGTAAAGCACTGGGGCCCGTTATCAGTTGTTAGGCCATGGCAGGAGTCATATTTGCTATAGCGGAGTTTGCTACACTGCATCACACTGTCCCAAACGCTGAGAGTATTTTACCTATATAGTGAGGCAAGTGTTTATATTGTGTGACAGATATAGTGCCTGGAATTATTGTGATAGTGAGATATAGCGTATGGTTTAGTGTGAAATATACATTCACAGAGAAATATATTGAGTGCTTTGCCTGAGTTACGTTAAACATAGTGGAGGAATGAGAGGCATCAAATACACCACACAGTCACATACTTGAATCAAATGTATTGCACCGTCCTCAGACAGTGGTAGATTACGTATGGTTTTGTATGAAATATATGTATATAGTGCAGCCAATGTTCGTAGAGAACTATGTTGAATCATTTGCATAGTGCTAGTCTCGATAAAAGGTGTTGCGTGACGGTGAATGAAATGTAGTTTTGTGCAAATTACTTGGAAAGTATGAGGCACATGAAAAAACACCATGGGAAAACCCATGAAATTCTACATAAGCTGATGAAATAAAAACATAACATCTGTGAGAAAACTTCTTCACTAGAACGCCGTGAACAAAAAATCACGTCCCTGTAGGTAAGTATTTTTATATTTTGGTTATTTTCTTGAAAAATAAAAATCGTATCAAAAAGCCGCTAGCACTTTTAGCAAGCTGATGAAATTCTCTTTCTAAACATGTAATAACAATTAGAGGTATGAGGGAAAACATTCGAGCTATGATGTTGGGAAGTGAGACTGACGTTCCAGAATGTTTATTCACACCGGCCTAATGTACTTCTATTCATACTTTTTATTGTTTTGTTAGAACAAACATCAGCGAATAAGATGATGTAGTTTTTATGGCAATATACATATGTTTGGGTGGCGAAAATAAGGCTAGAATACATGTTTTCATAGGCGCGTGGGGGGGCTGGTGGAGAGGGGACATGGAATAAAATTATGATCCAGAAAACTTACCGAAACTTACCGTGCGCGGAAGGGTTAATAATATCCTGCTTTGCGACAGTTGCGATTATACTGTACTGTACATCAGTAAGTTCACATGTCCCATATCAATGCCCAAATTATCTTTCATCATATGTGTAACGAATCATAGTCATTCCCTATAGATTTCTAAATTGGGTGTTGTGTCGAGCCCTAATGTCAGCTGCTGTGACCATGTACTTCACACCTACATTTCTGACTGTGGTATTGTTATTTATGGGTAACTGGTCATGTCACATCTACTTTACGCATCTCGTTTGTCCTTTGGGAAGAAATGGAAACGTAGGTCCATCCCAGTCAGTCGGTTTTTCCCACAAACAACACAGCAGTGGGCAGCATTTGGAGCCATGTTTTTTAGTTCCGCCACGTCCCCTCGCATCCCGCATGTCAGTTTATATAAACAAACAGACGACACACCGGCGATCAAAGTTTTTTTTTTTTTTTTATGCGAGGAAGAAGGAACCAAAGGCCATGAGCCCGCAGTAACAGTTCCCTCCAAGAGAAAAACAAAATACAATAGAGAGCCAAATTCAAGATCCGATCATTTTGAGATGCCTGGACACACTGCGTTTGAAAGACTGGAGATCAAAGGCAGCAGGAAATACAGATAGAGGGAGACAGTTCCAGAGCTGACCTGTTGCATAAATGAAAGACTGGGAGTAACGGTTAACTCTTGCATTAGAGAGTTGGACAGAAAAGGGATGAGAGTTTGTTGCCAGACGGGTGCTACGCGTCCGTCGTAGAGGTGGAGGAATGCAAGCAGACAGTTCAGAGGAGCAGTGCCATCTTTTGACGAAGTCAGTTCGCTACACTGGTCTTGTGTTCCGTAAGAGTTAAGAATCTCTCTTTTCTCCTCTGTGCCTGGCATGTCTTCTACTTCTGAGGCTTCAAACCACCTCGAACCAGGGAGATTAAAGAAATTTGGGATCACAATATTACGCTCAGATTCAACCCCAACCTACTGAGCTTGCTTCAGGAGCTTCAGCCACCTCTCCCTAAGTTGCTGGAGACAGAAAGTGCGAGGTGATAGGATGATTTCAATAATTGGTGGCAGTTCCTGATATGTTCGATGGAGAAGTTTTGATCAGCAAGCCTGTCATATCTGGATCCACATTATGACTACAAGACTCATTTTAGTGTGACAATGCTCACTCTTGCTGCCGGTCGTGTCTGCTGATGCTGCTGATGGTGATGGTGCTAATGATGGTGGTGTGTGGGACAAGTGCACACTGAATTAAACAATGGCAGAAAACAGGCTGGGATAAAACAATAGCAGAAAACAGGTTGGGATAAAACAGTAGCAGAAAACAGGCTTGGGATAAAACAGTAGCAGAAAACAGGCTTGGGATAAAACAGTAGCAGAAAACAGGCTTGGGATAAAACAGTAGCAGAAAACAGGCTTGGGATAAAACAGTAGCAGAAAACAGGCTTGGGATAATAAAACAGGAGCAGAAAACAGGCTTGGGATAATAAAACAAGAACAGAAAACAGGATAATAAAACAATGGCAGAAAACAGGCTTGGGATAATAAAATAATGGCAGAAAGGTTTGGGATAAAACTGCAGCAGAAAACAGGACTGGGACAGTAAAGCAATAGCACAAACAGCCTTGGGATAGTAAAACAGTAGCAGAACACGGCTTGGGATAATAAAACAGTAGCAGAAAACAGGCTTGGGATAAAACAACAGAAAACAGGCTTGGGTTAATAAAATAGCAGAAAACAGGCTTGGGTTAATAAAATAGCAGAAAACAGGCTTGGGACAGTAAAGCAATAAGAGAAAACAGGCTTGGGATAATAAAATGACAGAAAACACGCTCGGGATCCCACCACCTAGCGTCCTTACACACACCAATAAAGTTTGAGTGCTGTGGCTGGTGACGATGCCTCTCCCCATAGAAATTATTTAATGAAACCCTTCCCTGGGACAGAATGTGCCATTGAAATATACAACCTTCGTGTACCGCCAGTCACGTGAAAACATTAGAAAATGGCGTTGAGTTCCTAGACTACATATTAACCCACCCCGTCCCGGAGACGTGAATTCACGTCCTCACATGATGTGCACTCATATCCTGGAGATGTAAATTAACGCGGCAACATTGCAAGGTCCCTAATTTGCACAATTTTCAATTTTCGCGAGTGAATTTTGGCACGTATACACGGGACACCTTCCTCTACAAGATGCCAGGCAGGGACAATGCCTTATCCAGCATGACCTCCTCCCCCCCCTGTATGACCTTTTCTCAGCAATTCACCAGTTATCAGTGACCTGGCCAGTAAAGCCATGTCATGCCACGGTACGAAATTCAGGGCCAGAGTGATTCCCCAATCGATGAGAATGTGGAGGACAAATATTAGAGGAAGAAACAGTCAGAAATGATGATCAGGTAATGTGGCAAAAAAAGGTCAGGAATGGTGATGATTTAGTGAGTGAAACAATGCTTATAATGCCTATATTACTGTTTGAAAACCAATATACTCTCGTACTACATATAAATTCGTACCAAATAAGTAAATAAATACCGTTTATGAGTGGTGTAGAATAGTTATCCTCCCATTGAACTCGTTTTCTTTGCAGCTAGCCTGATAGAAAACCCTGTAAGGTAAGGAGGTACTCCTACCTGGATCGAGTATTTTAAACCTCAGGTGAGCGATTTCTCTATGAATTTTCGATGTTTCTCTCCAAAAGCGGATGTTTGAGCCAAAAAAAAAAAAAGGTCCAAAAATGTCGGGACTGGGGCGTACCACTGCCCAGAAAACATCGGGATGGGGCGGGTTAAGAGTTTATATAACTAGTCATGGCATCACTAAGGATCATTACTTTTTTTTTTTTTCAAGAGTGGTTCGTCACAACTACCTCCGCACCGAGACCCGAAGAAGTACAACAGGGAAGTGAGAAGCGGCCTGGCTAGGAAGAACATCAAGAGGACAGGAAGTCGCATGACACTGAGCCATTCGGAGTCATAGGTTCATTCCTCGCAATGCTGATCGTGGGGCACAGGAAGCCTTAATGAGGTACAGTACTTCATAAAATGAGACCGGCGTGCTTGGAAAGACAGGAACGATTTGTTGAAGTTACGTGTTGGCATAATCATAGTTTTTTTTTTTTTTTTTTTTCCCTCCAGAAAGGACATCGGGAGGAGGGCAAAACCTTCCCCTGTACCTTGTTCATGCTTCAAATCAAAATCAGTCATGAGAGCGAACTGCCTTAATATGTTGAAGAATCCCACCCGTGGACGTGAAAATCTAACCTTCGGCCCGTAGTGGCAAATGCCGACACCAGTGATGCTGCAGCTGGGGTGCAGAGAGAAGCCCAGGTTGTGTAGAGCTTCTTTTGATCTCTTTAGTCCGATGACCAGGATCACATTAATCTCACTGGGGACCCTAGGCTAAGCTAGATTTGAGGGTACTAGGCCACTCTAGATATGAGGCCCCCTAGCCAGGGAAAGGGGTCCCCATGTAAATACTTTAATGGCTATCACTGGAACTTGAATGACGCCAGCTTCTGTCTTGTTCATCATTTATTCATTTATTTGTTTGCTATTTTTATTTTTTTGAAATAAATTGGGGCCCCTTCAAGGGTAGGGACCCCACCTACAACCGAATCAGCCTAGTGGGTAATCTACCCCTGTCGATTACTTCTTTTTTTTTTTTCCGTTTTATTCTTGCCGTCAAATAATTATATTCTGTTGACAATAGGCCTCTAGAAGGGAAGGATTTTGTGACAGCCTTAAGAAGACTCTACCAAACCTCTGGACTTAAACAAATCTCTCCTAAGCTCAATAAATCGTGTGGAGATGGCAAGATTATAATACGATATATATGCCTGGGCTTAAAGATAGACAGTGCTGATGTATAGGTGCACCGAGTAACTTCGAAATCGTTGAAACGTTTATGTATCCCTTCCAAGATTATTTTGCAAGTTGAGTTAATTATACTGCAGGCAGGTAATGTCACTAATACATGAAAATAAATATAACATGAGGAAATAATGAGTGTAAAGAGTGTGCAAGTTGTGTTTATTTCCGTCAGTTAGTAAGCCCTGAGTCTCCTCCCCCCCCCTCAACAAAAAGTTAATGATACAAGTCTCATTATCCAGATGGCGGGGGTGTGTTAAGGTGCCATCTACCAGTTATGTGAGGTATTGTTCTGATACAAAGGTAGACGAATAATAAACATGGGTTGTCCATAATACATTAATTGCAAACTGCATTAATAGATATATACTGTATCTCTCTCTCTCTCTCTCTCTATACCTGGAATTTTTATATCCTCTATATAGATAGATTATATAGATAGGCAGATGAAGTTAGATAAAAATAGATATAGATACATGGATATAGATATAGATACAGTGTCTCACAAGGAAAGCTATAACTTGGGAAAGAATAGCTCTAAGAATTTTATGAGACTATGATTAAACGTACGCTTGATTCTAATGGTTTGAGTATAGGTGGGTAAAAAAGAGCCAAACTGTCTGAGAAGATGGTTTACGTGAGGCTGGTTTGGTATCTAGAGAAGAATGATTTCTTCCCTCCATCATAAAGTAGGTTTCGTAGGATGAGATGTACATCAAACTTCATACTTGTGTCGGCAGTCTGTGAGGCGTCTGCATCTCAACAACATCTTGTGGCTGTGTTCTTTGGCTTGGAGAAGACATATGATATGGCATGGCTCCAAGGCATCTTGAGTCAGCATCACAGTTTTGGGCTGCGTGGCCGCCTGCTGAGACATACGCCAGACTCACTCACTGCTGTTTGTGTGTCACAGTAAACGTTTTTTTCAGTATTAAGCTTCTCATCCTCGTACTCCGCATCCCTTTGGGTACAGGGCCAGGCAGATTATGGGGGATTTAGGTCTCTCTGCGGAGCCTGTCTGTAATGTTTGTTTCCCAAGGATCTCTCCTGTGGCTCCTTCCAGAGGTGCAGGTGTGTGGAGATTTTGAAGGTACCAAGTCTCCTGTTTCTCTCGCTCTCCAATAGCTATATTTGGAACTTTCGTCCGTTCACACAGGCACCGTCCCTGTATACACGGACGGTTCGAAACCAGACAATGGTGTCGGGTTTCGGATGTAGCCTATTTCCCAAATTTTTGTGAAGGGAGGAGGTCTTCCTTTAGATTCCAATATTTTTACTGCAGAACAGACTTCTGTCATTTTAGCTAAAATTGATTTTCACACACGAGGAAGTTTCTTTGAAGATTTTTGGTGATTCCCAAAGAGCCCCTTTTGCCCTTGAGTCCTTAATTCAGCTCATCCCTTAGTCCTTGCCGTCTCGAGTGGCTTTTCATGATTTAGCGACGAGGTAAGCTAGCTCAGTTTTGTTGGGTTTCTGTGTATGTTGATGTGGAGGGCAATGAGAGAGCAAATATATGAACTAAAACCCAGCCTTCTCGACGACACCCTGCCAACTCCCCACTTCCAGCTTGCGATATGACACCTTCCTTGAAGTCTGCCATTCGTTTCTGTTGACAGAGACAAAGAGATGATTTAATTACTAATAAATTAAAGGAGATTTTTCAGAGGGTAGTTGTGCCAGTGGTTCTCCCCTCCATGTCTCGGCTTTCAGAGATAGCTGCTTTCCGGCTTCTCACTGGGCACTCACGGCTCACTCCTGAGTTCCTGATGTGTGGTGGGACTCAGCCGTATTGTGATGATTACCTGGTTCCCTTACTGTCCGTCACTTGCTGGTTCAGTTTCCGAGTCTGGGGGGGCCTGCGTTAGGGGTTTCTCCACAGGCAAAGGGGGACGGATGTTGCTTACTGTCTGTTTGCCATGCCCGGAGGAACATCTGACTACCCGGCTGGTGGTTTTGGTTTTCTTAAAGAGGCGGACTCCCTACACCTTTTATACCTAATTGATATATTTATATATATTTTGTTGACGTTTTTTCGTTTTATTTACCCTTTGAGAGAGATGTTGATTTTGTTTTAGCACGCATTTTTTTTTTTCCGGTGCCATATGAGCGGGCTGTTTTCTGCGCCAAGGTTTTATCTAATAATTCATTCATGCATTCCCCTGAATTATACTCTTCGCTATCATCATTCATTTTGACATCTAGAACACTAGGTAGTTAAAATTATCTGTATATAAATGTAATAAACATGAACCAGTTCATGTCCATTCATGCATGGGGTGAATCAGCATCGCCCCAGCACACACCGTCCAGGCAGCCTCAAGGCTTAATTGTGACAACTTTAGTAACCCACCAATGCCTAGGCATACAACTGTTTCAAGCATCCAGACACGCACACATGAGATCCACAGAAGCATCATGAGCATGATCATCATCGTCCATGTGCTAACTTTACAATGGTATTTAGCATGGATTTCATTTTTAAAATGCTTGAATTAATAAGTTTTCTTTATCTGATCGTTCACTGAGAAGGCAAAGAATAAATAAATAAATAAATAAATAGATAGATATAAACACTCGTGACTGTCCGCCCCAAGCGATTAATGTGCTAAAAATCTGTCCATTTTGCCCATCACAGAAGCAAAATCTGACAGTCTGACACGGACCTTAATCTGTGCAGCAACATATAAAGCGACGGCAGATTAGAAAAAAAATACCCCTGACTTTCAACAACAAAATGTATTGCTGGCATTTTTTTTTTTACACTGCAGAATAGGCTAGTACTCCTATAGATCCCCCCCCCACCCTCGGCTTTTCTGACTGTTCTGAAGTTTCTGTGGACTCGCCGCTGTTCCTGTACAGTTATTGTAGATTTATTCCAAACAGTGTATTGTGTATAAAACTGATATAAACAGTCTGTGCTAATATCATGTATTATAGACGAGGACGATAACGCAATTATATATACATCTTATTGTATGGAAGTGCAAATGCTTGTGCTGTTACAATAAACTACATTATCAGTCGTTCATTTACTTACCATTTGCTGATGACACCACGGAGAATAAACTCTTACAAGGTGTACTTTGATCACCAAGGATTTTCAGCGCTTCAGATGTTCACCATGTGCCTTCGTAAACCTCATCTACCCCACAGCCTGGTCGTTCATTAACCCCACAGCCTGATCGTTCATTAACCACACAGCCTGGTCGTTCATTAACTCCACTGCCTGGTCGTTCATATGCCCCAATGCCCGGTAATTAGGAATCTTCATTTATTTATTTATTTAGTTATTTATTTTTGCAGCTCATTTTGGACGGGTATTGTTTTCACTCGGTTTGTCTATTTGTTTGCCTGTCTGTTTACAACTTTACGCGAAAATTACTGGTGCGATTTTGACTAAGACTGCAGGGATGGTGGGCTGTGACCTTCTGATCACCTGATAAAATTTTGGGCCAAATTGGACCAAGGCCCAGGCTGTAGGCCCCAAAAATGTGAAAAAAAAAACAAAAAGGTGGGGGGGGGGACGGGTAAAAATAGTTTTTTCGCCATAACTCCTTGCAAATTCGTCATGTAGACATGAAACCAATACCTAAAGGTGCATTCTTATTACATCAGGGGGGTCACCCCCCAGTTTGCGGTAGGGGGGTCAATGTCAGGTGGGTTGGGCCTAAAATTTCAAATGGGCATAAAATAATCAAATTTCACCCGATTTACGCCAAATTTGATATGTGACATCATTGACTAGATATCCTGCTGTGTTTATACGTCAGCACTAAAATGACTGCCGGGACGGGTTTGCTGTGCCTTGGCACCGCTTCTTGTTTCTGTATTAATTTCCCTCAGTGAGTTAACCTACATCTTCACGGACCATATCTTAGTTCACTCTCTTGAATTTTTTTTTTTTTTTTTTTAAGAAGGAACCAAAGGCCAGAAGCCTGTAAGATTTTGTCCCTCCACGAAAACACAAACGATAACAGAAAGCTAAATTCGTAATATTTCCTTTACTCGTGTAAATATTTGACGTGACGCCCAACAACACCGCCAAGTCCCTCGTAACAACACACCCTGAGCGTCACTTTTTTGAGGGGGTAGGGGGCATCAAGATCGGCAAGGCATAACTCCTATTTGCATTTCTGAATCTTTATCGACAACAGCAAACTCACACTTAACATTAACAGTATCAGAAATACTTTGAAACTCGTCAGTGCAGTTTCCGTCATTATTTTCTCCCCATAATGTCAAAATGTCACTATAATTATCGGTACCACCCACCTCTCAACCTTACATGGTCACTATTATCAGTACTTGAATATTGTGATTAAATATTGGTAGCCTGAGGACCGCTTTGTGAGAGATATGTACCCCAACCGTAAGAGTTTAAGATGGAGTGTATTTCTTGACTAAGGGGATAGGAGTGACCATATCCCTTCTCAGATTAAGATACACTACTTACGGCACCTCAAACAGCTTCTTGACTCCAAATATGATTCAGTGATCGTCCTTTCATATTCTTCTTTTTTTTTTTCGTTTTTCTTTCTTTGTTGATGTCCATAAACGAATCCATAACATTCCAGTCAGCACTATTTTGAATTTTTGAACGCATACACTAGAGGCCAACACACACACCACTGTTTAATGAAAGACCGTAGACAGAAAAGCAAGAAAGATGACACGACTGGAGTTGATTTTATGTCCTCGAAGCAAAGGGGTTGAAAGTCTCCTAATCCCAAAGTGAGTGTATTATTCTTACTGGTGATTCATTGGTAATTTACCCTTGTTAATAAACTGCGTTATTCTTTACTGGTGATTTTTGGTGATTGATTTTCAATATTAAAATTTATTATTCTTTACTGGTGATATATTAGCGAGAACTTCCCAATATTGAAATTTAGTATTCTTTACTGGTGATTTAACGGTGATTCAACTTCTATTAAAGCGTATTACTCGTTATTGGTGACTTATCTTTGAATACTACAACTTATCCCTTGGTGTGCTAATCTTTTCCTTACAAACTTATTTCTAGATGCAGGGTACAAAAAAATGCTAGTAACGAAGAAGTGCAATGCAGCTTCCTTTACAGAGAGGATTATGGGTCTTGTTGAACGTAGGAAAAATGTTGACCTGCGCGTGGAAGCCCTGTCTGGGTGTACGAGAGTGTGGGTGTACTGGAGAGGGATATAATACACCTGCCTCGCCTCCTGCCTCACCTCCCGCTTCGCCTGCCTCACTTACTGCCTCATCTACTTCGTCTGCCTCATCTGCCGCCATTCTCCTGCCTCATCTACTGCTTCCCCTGCCTCACCTTGTCCTCCTTCAGGTACGTTAGGGCGCCTCAGTGCCCTCCTCACTTATTGCTTCACCTGGCCTGCATCACCTCTCTCTTCACCTGCCTCACTTCCTGCCTTACTTCCTGCCTCACACTGTCCCTCCTCATTAACGTTACATTAGTTTGCCTCTTCTTCCTGGGGCTTAAGCTGTTCCAAATGCCATAATGTTTTTCTCCAACCCCTTTTTATTTATTTATTTATCTTTCATTTATTTATTTTTTTTTCATTTGCACCCTATCCCTCCCTCATAATCGTGGGTGGTACTGTCCCCCCCCACCCATCAACAGGCAACGAAAGAGAACGATGTGTGTGTGTGTGTGTGTGTGTGTGTGTGTGTGTGAGAGAGAGAGAGAGAGAGAGAGAGAGAGAGAGAGAGAGACCAGAATCATTTTCTCCTTTTTTTGCAGAGAGAGAGAGAGAGAAGAGACCAAACTGATTTCCTCCCTTTCTTTCTTTTTCCACTCCCCCAGCACAAATGGCCCCAAACCCACCACGCCTCGCGCAGGACAGACTTTTAAGAATTTTTGCATTATTATTATTATTATTATTATTCAATTTCTAAAATTACTTCCCATGTTTTTTTTGTTTTTTGTTTTTTTTAGCGTTACCCCTGCATATAAAACTTCTACGGATGTCAGTGAGAAGGGACGGTCTAGGGGGAACTAAACAAATAGGCTTTTAGGGTTGAAAATAGAAGGATTAGAAAGCGAAGAATATCAAAACCAGGGGCCCGTTTTCTATGTGGCTAAGGAGGCGCCCAAACACCTCTTCCTTAGCGTGTGTGTGTGTGTGTGTGTGTGTGTGTGTGTGTGTGTGTTTTAATGGCTGGTTAATATATTTTTCGGTGCTATTTATGCAGAGTATGGCGATGTTAGAAGGATTTATATAACAGATTAGGACAGTAGGGTAAGCAGAATCAATCGCTTATGAAAAGGTGTTAACCGACGAGAATACGGGCTCAGGACTTAAGACTATTGTTTGCACAGTTAGGTTAGGTTCCATTAGCCTTGGTTTTCATTACATCCATTTTTTGTGAAACGGATGTGGCTTTCTCATCAATAACGTTCAGATTACGTATTTGATCGACACATTAAACCCGTATCTCTTATAATTAACGTCCATAGCGAAGGAATTACAGTTTTGTATTATAGGAACGAAGCGCTTTTAAATTTTCATTGATAAACTCCCGTAGTGGTCACGAAAGGAAATGGAATAGACCAGAAGGGAACATTATTTTATACTCTTTTCACTCTAACTTGGCCCAAAATCGCCATCTCCCCATCTTGAATGCTGAGTTGTAAGATGAGACTGACGCTAGATTATGATGCTAGTCACGAAGAAGTGCTATGGAACGGATGGAGAGCCCAAGCATTTTCTTTTTCTACCCTTGAGCTTAGAGAAATATTCAGCTTAAGGGTAAAAATCTAGGCCTAATTAAAGTGAAAATAATTAAAGTTTGCGACCCGTGAATATTATGTCCAATTGTGAATATTATGCCGTGTGAGTGAAGGCTGTTTTGCATTCCTGATTCAGAATATTAATAGGAGCCCAGGTGTTGGACGAGAGACGAATCATAGCAACCTGTGTCCTTATTTTACGAGCCTGAGAACACCCAAGTAGATAATCATTCGCTGTGTCGTGGTCTGAGTGTAGGCTGTGTTTCACCATGGACAGGAGCCACGATGCCGCCTTCCCGACCGCTGTGTAGAAAGACCAAACTGGGTGACCGCGAGAGGTTTGTGGCGCTGTGGAAGGCTGGTCTGACGCTGCGAGCCATAGCCAAGCGGATGGGTACCAGCGCCACGACGGTAGGCAGGTGGGTGAGGCACTGGCGGAGGGAGGGCAGCCTAACCCCAAGACAATCCCATGCGAAGCACTTTTGGACGTCCCTCAACTTACTCTCCACTCCCTCGCCGTATCCCTGCTGTAACACTAGGCTGTATGCGTGGGATGTACCGCCATACTTCCCGTTAATAGTGTACGTGCAGTGTTTACAAAGGTGCATGTATCAGCAATAAAGCGTGTCTCCACAGTTTGGCTTTAATCTGCCACGCTGTTGTTACCCGTCCCCGCCCCGGAGAGAGGCTCGGGGACGGGTATTGTTTTTAATAGGTGTGTCTGTCTGTCTGTTTGTTTGTTTGTTTGTTTGCCTGTCAGTTAACAACGTTATAAGAATACTACTGGTGCGATTTGGACTAAAATTACAGGGATGATAGGCTATGACTTTCTGTCACCTGACTGAATTTTGGGCCAAATTGGGCCGAGGCCCAGACTGTAGGCCCCAAAAATGTAAATAAACGGGGACGGGTAAAAATCGTTTTTTCGCCATAACTCCTTCAAATTCGTCATATCGACATGAAACCAAAACCTAAAGTTGCATCTTTCAAATCTGCATCCTATAACATGCCTCACTACATCAGGAGGGTCATCCTCCAGTTAGCGGTAGGGGGGTCAATGTCAGGTGGGTCGGGCCTAAAATTTCAAATGGGCGTAAAATCGTCAGTTTTCACCCGATTTACTCCAAATTTGATATGTGACATCTTTGACAAGATGACCTGTTGTGTTTATACGTCAGCACTAAAATGACTGCCAGGGACGGGTTAGCTGTGCCCTGGCACCGCTTCTTGTTTATTAAGGCACACATCAGCGCTATTTACTGTGTGTGTGTGTGTGTGTGTGTGTGTGTGTGTGTGTGTGTGTGTGTGTTCCTAGCTGTAAAGAGTATATTGTTTAAATCATGCTGTACTGTGCAGTATATTGCAGAAGATATGGAGTGCAAAATTGACGTATTCTGTAAAATAAATAACTTAATAAATATGTAAATAAATAATGGGCTCAGCAGGTTTAATTGCAACATTTCACAGGCAGAGGAAATTACTTCTCTCACCTGAATAAAACTGTCTGCCATTACCTTGAATCAATTACCCAGGTGCACCGGGAGAGTTAAAAAGAAGAAGAAGCAAAATTGCCATAAACGAGAGGGAGAGAGAAAGAGAGAGAGAGAGAGAGAGAGAGAGTTCAGCCCTTCAATCAACCCTTTCACACCGAGGAGGTTTTTTTTTTTACTTCTCTTCATAGTCCCAAAAAATGACATTAATACTCAACCAAGAAAGACAGATTTTTTTTTTTTTAACTGGGGGGGGGTCGACACAGCCTCCATTAACCCCTTCACGACGAGACATACTCCTTCAAAAAATCGTCCGTATAGAGCAAGGGGGGTTAGGCTGTATTCTCTCCACCTCCAGACGATTTTCTTCAGCTGAGAGGAATGAATGGTACTCAAGACGGACCTGCCTCTTGAATATTCTAACTTCGCCCTCTCTCTCTCTCTCTCTCTCTCTCTCTCTGGGGAAGAAAAGACTCCCTTGTGTTTGCACTTACATGGCCCAGATTTCATCCTTTTGCTAGTTCTCTCTCTCTCTCTCTCTCTCTCTCTTACGTAGAACAGTGGCAGAAGAAAAAGGGTCATTGCTACGGCTCTACATCCTTTCCATAGCACTTCTTCGTGACTAGTGCTATATTCCAGTGCCGATCTGTAGTTACAACTCAGCATTAAAGATGGAGAGATGGCAATTTTAGGCCAAGTGAGAGTGAAAGGAGTACAGAAATAATATGTTCTTGGCGCCTATGATCCACTCTCAGCTGAATAAAATCGTCTGGTGCCAGCTGGGTTAGAATACTAGGGCCCGTAACACCCTTTCCTAAGCGATTTATTTTTGGGATTTGGCTGGTTAATATCCCTCGATCATGTGGAGTGACGTGGAGGGACAGAATGAAGAAGTGAAGGAACGTTGTGGGGTGGATGTGGATGTGGTTGAGATGATTAGGAGAAATACACTGAGGTGGTTTGGACATGTGAAGAGAATGGAGAATGAAAGACTGACTAAGAGGGTGTATGTAGGTGAGGTGGAGGGAGGGAGAGGGAGGGGAAGACCGAGGATGAGGTGGAGGGATGGAGTTGAGAGGTATATGAGGGAGGGGGGGGTGAGTTGGGGGGAGGGTAGTCAAATGGTGGGTGACAGAGCGACTTGGAGGCGTTTTGTCTGCGGCCACCCTTTGCGGGATTAGGGCGTCGGGCTACAGATAGATAGATAGGCGTTTTCTATGCAACGTATGGAGATGTTACAGTGATTTATGGAACGCAGGTGAGGACAGTCAGGTGTAGTAAGCAAAAATATAAGTCGGTTAGGAAAAGGTGTTAGGGAGCTTCCTTAACCGACGAGAAGGAGGACCTGAGAGAGAGAGAGAGAGAGAGAGAGAGAGAGAGAGAGAGAGAGAGAGAGAGAGAGAACAACCCCACAAATGCGTCCTCGGGCTGAAGGGATGACCGGAGATGGCAGCGAGGATGAGACATGGCTGGTGGTGATGCTGGCTAGGGAAGGAAAAAATAAATAAATAAATAAATCCTTGAAAATAAATAAAATGAAAAAAATAATCAAATAACTATAAATGGAATAAAAAAATGGATAAAATAACAATAGGAAAATAAAATGATAAAAAATAAAAATAAAACTAATAAATAAAAAATATAACCATAAATAAAATAGATAGAAATAGATTAAAAAAATTATCAGATAAAAATAAAAAAATAAATAAAATAAATAATAATAAATAGAAATAAAAATAATAAATAATAAAAGGATAATAAATAGAATTAAGAAATAAAAATAAAAGAGGAAATTAAAACTGAAAAAATACAGAAAAATAAAAAAAAAATAAGGCAGTGATAATAAAAATATAAAATTAATAATTACTAAGAAAATGAAAAAAAAAAATAAGTACAAATAAAAAAACAAAGTAAATAAAATAAATAAAATAGGTAAATAAAAAATAAATAAATTGAAAAAATAAAAATAAAGATCAATAAAATAAGAAATAAATTAATATGAAAAATAAATACAAATTAAAGAAAGATAAATAAAATATAAAAAAATCGATGTAAATGAAAATAAATACAAATAAATAAAATAGAGTAAATAAAAATGAAAATGAAAATAAATAATAACGAAAATAATGAAAATAAAATCAGTCATTCAACCAGGCAATTAATCTCATCCCTCCAACACTGACATCTTTATTATTATTATTATTATTATTATTATTATTATTATTATTATTATCATTATTATTATTATTATTATTATTATTATTATTATTATTATCATTATTATTATTATTATTATTATTATTATTATTATTTATTGATTTTTTTGGGGGGTCAGGGGGGTTGGCGCTCCCTCCTCAACCCCTCCTTTGCTAATCGTGGGGGGGATGTTGGGGGGATAGGGGCCCCGTCCTAAGCTGAATAAAATCGTCTGTAGTTACTTAATATATATATTTTTGTCACTTGCTATTTCCAGAAGTTTTCTCTTAGCTCAGAGGGGGTTTATTTTGAGACTGAACCCCCCCCAGCTCGAAAAAATCCCTCCTATGGTCTATAAAAATCGTCTGAGGGCAGCAAAACACACACACACACACACACACACACACACACACACACACACACACACACACACACACTTAAATAAATAAAAAATCGCTACTTTGATACTGGCTAATCCCTGCAATCCCATGACGCGATTTTTGTTGTAATCCCACCCTCTCCAGACGATTTTATTCAGCCTCTCAGTCCATCCGAATTGCAGGGGTTACATAAATCCCCCTCAATCCCTTTTAGTTCCGAGAGAAAAGAAAAAATCCCCTCATCAATCCCTCCCCCCTCCACTGCAAAAGGACTCATCATCAGCTTAATAAAATCGTCATGAGGTAAAAAGCATAAAAATCGACATGACGTCCAGTGGGGTTGAAAGGCTAAATCCGCTTCATCCCGTAACGTAGCTCCTCATTCCGTGCCTACCTTCCATTCAGACGGTTTCACTCAGGAGGGACCCTTTACGGAGCTGCTGGGGGTTAGACACAGCTTCCACAACCCCTCCTCCCCTTACCTATTCTAAAAAAAATAAATAAATAAATAAAAGCGTGTAGGTGGCAGTAAAGATAAACCAAAACAAATCACTGGCCTGAATTTTGAAAAGGTGAAATTTTGTGGCAATTCGTCGCCATGGTAACCAACACCTGTGGATTTACGACGCCTTACACCTGTGCCAGTCCGCCATGTTGTTTACCTGTGATGTATGTTTAAAATTTGTTCAGTAGGTTTTGAGTAAGACGAGAAATACATAAGGAAATTTGTAGTTTGCGTCTAAATTACACAAGAGCTCCAGAGCTCATACTTAATGTTTATTTACATGTTCAAATGTTAGCACAGAATATTGCCAGGCGAACACTGAATACCTGCCATGAAAAGTGAAACAAGGAAGTGAGCATGGAAGTGAAAAAGTTACTACATGACAGTATTGATACCAACGCTAACGTATGGAAGTGAAGCTTGGACCTTGTTGGAGGGACGCAAGTCAAGAGTGAGAGCAGTGAAAATGAGTTATTTGAGAGGAGCATCTGGAGTCACATGGAGAGAAAGACTGACAAATGAGGAAGTGAAGGAGCGTTGTGGTGTGGGTGTGGATGTGATAGGAAGCGTTAGGAGAAACATACTGAGGTGGTTTGGCCATGTCGAGAGGATGGAGAGTGAGAGACTGACTAGGAAAGTGTATGTGATTGAGATGGAGGGGGGAAGAGGGAGGGGGAGGCCAAGGATGAAATGGAGGGATGGAGTGGATAGGTATATGAGAGAGGGGGGTGTGAGCTGGGAGCAAGGCAGTGAAATGGCGGGAGACAGGGCGACATGGAAGAGATTTGTTTGTGGCCACCCCTTACGGGATTATGGCGTCTGGCAATAGATACTGTAGATAGAAAAGTGAAAGATTATGACCTATAGATAAGCAACATGGCACCCGGACAAACACAATTACCGCAAGTCTATGAAAGGCGCTGATAACACACCTCTTGCTTATCAGCTTATATCTCTGCATACTGGAATAATCCCCCGATCTCCAGACGAGCTGATTCATCTCTGGGGATTTTTTTTTTTTCAAGGCCTCAGCTATATGAAACTTAAATTTAAACCCTCCCTCTCCTCACCCATAGATCCAAAAATTCGCTTCTAAATTGGATAGTCTAGTGGAGGTACCCGGAAGTATATAAAGAATAAGTTGAGACTGAAATATTTGACCCATTCATTACGATACATCTTTTTTTTTTTTCATTTCATACTCGCTACTGCCACATTCTATAACCATTTTCTTTTTCTTTTCTTTCTTTCTTTCTTTTTTTCTTTTCTTCTTTTTTTTTTGAGCGGTGGGTGACTTTTTTGAGGTATTGTCCAACCTCACTAGTTCGTTAAGCGTCTCCTAAATAGTCATATTTGCTTCACTTTTTACCCATGTGACTTGCCCATCATATGCATCATTAGCATCATCGTAATCGTCATCATCATCATCGCCATTATCATCATTATCATCATCATCATCGCCATTATCATCATTATCGTCATCGTCATCATCATCGCCATTATCATCTTTATCGTCATCATCACTATCATCTTCATCACCATCGCACGTCTACATCCCACTAATACGTATGAGGTGTGTAGGATCGAGAAACACACACACACTCACACACACACACACACACACACACACACACACACACACATCCAATATTACTCACGAAAACTGTCCATATGTTATTATTATTATTATTCATTCATTCACTCATTGCCAGACGCCATGTATCCCAAACGGGGTGGCCAAGGGCTTAGAGTTAATTGTTTTACAGGGAGGGGCACTAATCGTCCACCAACCCCACTTTTATTATTATTATTATTATTATTATTATTATTATTATTATCATTATTATTTTATTATTATATGTTCAGCCTCAATATGTGTGGAGTTCAAGGTCCGAATTCTCGTCGGGTAAGGAAGCTCCCTAGCACTTCTTCCTTAGCGATTTATTTTAGGATATGGGTGGCTAATATCCTTTTGTAGGTTATTTATGCAGAGTATGGCGATATTTGAAGGATTTATGTAACACAGAGGAGGATAGTAGGTGGAATAAACAAAATAAATCTCTCAGGAAAAGATGTTAGGGAGCTTCCTCAACCAACGGGCTCAGGTGTTTATTTCCAACAGCTATGAGGGAGGGTGTTGTGGTGTGGCTGGCGGGGATCTGTGTGGTGATGGCGGCTGCAGCTCTTCAAAAAAGTAAGTCAACAACGCTTTGCACAATCATCAGTTTCGTCTACACTTCCACAGCGCCTACTTCACACTTCATATCTACCCGTCACTTTCCCCCCCTACGCTTCATATACAAGGGAAATATCCATGGGTAGAGGAAAAATATTAATCTTTACCTAACGACAAATGTGGAGTTAGGTACAGATTTTCCCCTATTTTTCCACTTCATTTCTTACAAACTTGCCTCTCGCGTTTTTTCCTCACTCGTTTATCAAGGGAAGCTTACCTCGTCTCTCTCTCAGCTTAGGAATATTAACCAGCATGAGAAATTGAGAAAATATGAGGTAAACTTTAAAATCTTTCATTGTATTCATCATTTCTCATGTAATCGAGTCATCTGCATCGCTAAAAATCAGAGTTAATGTCACTACTATATTCTTTTTACTCTACGTTTGGCCTAAAATTGTCACCTCTCCATTTTCTGTGCTGGGTTCCAAAAATGAATGAACACTAGAATATGTTGATGGTCACGAAAAAATGCCATGAAAAGTATGCAGAGCCCTGACATTATTTTTCTGTCCCTGAACTGCGTGAAATAAGCTGCGGAAGGATGAAAATTTGGGCCAGGATAAGGTAAAGAGAGTACAGTGATTTTGCCCCTTATTATTTTCTTCTGTATAAAATTGCATAATGACTGAATATTATCGTCCACGCCTTGTCTAGTTAACCCTGCTTGTGTTTCTCGTATTTTATTTTTTTCCGAAGGCGATTTTCTATTTCTTCCTTCATTTTGCTCAGGAATCATTTTTAAAGGATATTGTTAACGTTACAGGTCTCACATCTTTGGCTGGTGATTTCTTCATTTTTTGCATCCTCTGTTTTAGAGATTTCCGTACGTCTGTTTTTAATTCTTCTTTTCTAACTCAAAAGTCAAAATATTTCCACACGCAGCTCAGTCCCTCCCAGTACTTTATATAGTTATAGTTCTCGTCCATGTGGTGTTTTTATTTTCGTTTTTTTTCATACATTCTTTGAGTTTGTTTGTATTACGGAACGTGCTATTGGTTTAGGCTTTCTCTCCGTGTGTATTGTCAAAATATTCTTGGGTTCGTTTGTCGTCTTTGTATTCTTCAATTTGACTTCCATCATCGTTACATATCCATATATTTTTTCTGCTCACTTGTATTCCATAATGAACTAATATTATTTCGGTGTTTCTGGTAAACCTTTTCCCCCAAATATGCCAATTCTTTTCTTGTTTCATTTTGTAACTATTCTTCAATATCATGCAAATTATCTGATTTAAATTTCGTATTCCTTGGTCTAAAAAAAATAAAAAAATAAATCAACAATGGTGTGTCTAATGGCTTTGGGCAGGACTCCTAGGCCGCCCCAACCCCCCGTGAGAGGAAGTCTGGAGGTCTCGCCCCGGCTAAAGCTCTGAGAGAAGGTCTAGTAAGCAAAATTCCGTGTTCTTTGGTTATAAACTGTGGCCGTGCATAACAGCTAAAACGACACAGTAGCTCAGTAGGTACCTAAGTGACTGAGTGACGCAGATGGGGGCAAGCACTGTATCTGGGAGCCCCTGTGGGTGTCGCAGAAGTACGGCGTCGGACTGAAAGCTTCGTGTTTAGCATTCCTGTCAGTTGAACAAAATCATGTGGTGTGTTAATCAGGTAAGGTTGGTTGGGCGGCATCGGGTGTGGGTGCTGGTGCTGGTGTGGGTGCTGGTGTGGGTACGGGTGTGGGTGTGGGTGCTGATGTGGGTGTTGCAGCAGTGAACGCCTTACTCTCCGCTTCACCACAACACAACGCGCTCATCATCATCATCACACACACAGGATCAACGGTAAGGCAGGTGGAGGGGGAGAGGGAAACACAAGGAACCTCTCGTAGTTATGCAGGTATTTCAGGTAACAGCAGACCTCGTAACACCTCTTCCTTAGCGAGTTATTCCACACATCATACCTTAATAATAACCTATATGCTATTGATGGGAAGTAAGCCTATAGTGAAACAATATACGAAAATATAACGTTAAGGTGTAATACTCAAAATAAGTCGGCGAGAAAAGGGTGTTGCGATGACTCATATACTACCTAAAATAAGACTGTAAGACCTATTTAAAGTATATATTTAATTAAGATAGATGTAGAAAAAGGTGTGATTTAATTAAGGTCTTTAGTGAAATAATTATGAGAGAGAGAGAGAGAGAGAGAGAGAGAGAGAGAGATGTAGTCTGGCTGAGAAGGCAAGATAAGATGTTGAATTAGCAGAAGATGCATAGTTGGATGTGTGTGTGTGTGTGTGTGTGTGTGTTTGTGTGTGTGTGTGTGTGTGTGTGACGGTATGTGTGTCTGGCAGTACGGTGGTGTGGAGGGGGTGAGGACGCCAGGGGGTCGAGCTGTATTTCACGTGGACCTACCTGACGATGGAGGTAGGGACGCTGCCAACGCCACCCACACGCAGCTCTCACGACTCATCCACCAGGCTAGGGAGGTGGGTCACTGGCACATCACTGCTCACATCACGCTGTCACATCACTCCTTACATCATACTGTCACATCACTAGCACATCACACTGGCACATCACTAGCACATCACACTGGCACATCACTAGCACATCACACTGGCACATCACTGCTCACATCACACTGTCACATCACTAGCACATCACACTGTCACATCACTAGCACATCACACTGGCACATCACTAGCACATCACACTGGCACATCACTAGCACATCACACTGGCACATCACTGCTTATATCACACTGGCACATCACTGCTCGTATCACCCACATCACAATCCTGTAGTGGCAGGTGGGGTTGACCATGATCCATCCACTCACTTTTTTTTTTTTTTTTTTTTACGTGTCCGACTCTGGGCAAAGGCTCAGGGCCTATTCCTTGGGGGCAGTCACCTATCCCAAGGCCCAGTAGTCCTCCTACACCTCCACATGTCACCACTTCGGCGCTAACACCCAACGTCCATATTGAATACATGCTAGGGGTGTCTCATACAGGACTGGTGTATTGGTATTAGCGGGGGTACTTTTACGACTTGATGTACTGCTGCGTACTTCTTCCTTCACCTTTATCACTCTTTTTATGCGTCTGTCCTCCTCTCTTTCTTTATCTTCCATCCTTTCTTTCACTTTTATTACTTTTCTGGTGAATCTACACTGAGTGAGAGACCTAAGGGTTTCCTGTAACCCAGAAAGCCATGTAAACGCTGGGTGGTAACCATATTGCCAAATTACGGGATTACGTGGAGCCTACTGTGGTGTCCCTGTTAAATGGATGGAGAAACGCAAATGCGACATCCATCTGGGAACCAAACCTCCACACGCTTCCCCGCGCCTTGCCGCGGTGAGGCACGGTCTTCTGCAAGGGAACATCAGTCCACCGTACGGGACGGGTCTGTAAGGGCGGCTTCTTGCCTGTGGGTGATGGGTCTGCTCGGCCAAACAGACGGGGGTTACTCAACAACAAAACAGTAGCATCATGATCCTGTTGTATATACATAGATCAGTGACATTCATCCTGACTCACGTATACAGTTGGCTTGTAAGTTTTTATACATTATACGCTTTCTTTATACATTACACACTTTTCTTATGCAGCCTGGTACAGTATCCCTTGATTGTGGAACCGTTCACTTTTTAACATAGTTTTTCTCTCTCACACACACACACACACACACACACACACACACACACACACACACACACACACACATTTCTATTTATGTATTCTTTCCAGTAAATAGGAATGTTCTTATAGTAAATTCTAGTCTCTTAAAGATGCCATGAGGAGGCTAGTTGCTTCTGTGGAATAACTGCATATCCTTTCTGCTGCTTGGGTCTCCGTCTGTAATTATTCTGTTGTTGTTGAAGATGATGTTGCTTATCCTCGATCTGTCTAGCCGAGCGGACCAGTCGACCACAGATAAACAAGCTGCATCTGTGGGACATCATCGTGTGGAGAAGCAGATCCTCTTGTATTTAGAACCTCATCAGTGTCCTTGGTTAATTAGTTCTCATAGGCCATATTTTAAGTAATTATAGGGATCTCAAAACACCTCTTCCTTAATGATTTATTTTGCACTTTACATTTCGGTACCCTATTTCATGTTATTGATGCAAGCTGTGTTTATCCATATTAAAGAAAGTGGCTGTCGTGGTGTAATAAGCAAAATATATTGAGAAGGATAAGGCATTACGGAATTTTAAAAGCCACCTAAATTACGGATCATATTACAATGGTTTAATTCTGGCAACCTCCAGACGATTTTCGCAGGGTTTGGGGAGGTTTCTCATAATGAAGGGGTTATGACGTAGAGAGTGAGCATTATGTAATTATTTTTCTCCAGCTGCGTGAGGTATCGTGGCACGTGACGGTGGTAGTGATGAGTGACCACAGGGCGTTTTTGTCCTCGATGACCCTGTGGTTGGTGAAGGGGAGGCTGCTGGTGTGGTGGACGAGGCTGCTGGTGCTCACTACACTGCCTCTACACACCCTGCACTCACTCAGACACACACTCGCCTTCACCAACTCGATCCTGCTCCATCTCAGCCACACACCCACACCAAGGCAAGTCTTTAACACACACCCAGGTAAGACTTTAACACACACAGGTCAAGCATTAATATTCAGGTCAAATATTAACTCACAGATTAGACTCGTAAAAACACTCAGACTTTAACACTCATACACTCAGATTAGAATTTAACATTAGGACTCGTCCATATTGTCAATTGAGGTCATGTTAGCTGCGTGGTCAATCTTCGCAGTAAATTTTTGCATTATACTGATCGCGGTCTCAGGCGGGTCACTTCCCCTGTCTTCAGCACAAACATCACGAACCTCCAACCCCTATTGTCCCGCCCATCAAGTAGTGGGTCTTTAATCACCGCTGGGGTATTTCGTAATTTCATAAACACAGTGCAGCATAACAGGACTGTATCTGGAAAACTGTACCTATCTGCTGGTTTGTTTGTCTGTCTCTCTTTCTGTCTGTCTCTCTGTCTGTCATTCTGCCAATCGTTTTGTCTGTCTATTCTTTGGTCTGTATCGTTCTGTTTGTCTGTCTGTTATTCTTTGTTTATCTTTCTGTCTATCTTTCTGTTTGTTTTTCTCTGACTGGCTTTCCATCTCTATCCATATGTGTATCTGTATCTGTTTTTGTCTTTCTGTCTGCCTGTCTGTCTATACCCAGACGCCTTAACTCAGATCGAGCAGCCACAAACAAATCTCATCCATATCACCCTGTCCTCGACCATCAATTTGTCCTCCCTCCAAATCACACCACCCTCACTTGACTTATCCTTCAGTCGCATCCCTCCACCTCCTCCTCGGTCTCCTCCTCCCACTCAACCCCTCCACCCTAGTCATATACACTCCCCTAGTTCATCTCTCATTCCCCACCCTATTCACATGGCCAGACTCTATCAAGGTACCATTCTTCTCACACTTTTCAACATATCTACATGAACAACACAACGCTCCTTAACTTCCTCATGCTTCTATTTCCCACGAACCTGGAATTATCATGTGAAATAACATTGCGATATACGAATTTAACTTTATATCTTGAACGAAAAAAATATACACTGGGGGGGCTGTAACTTAGCAAATTCTACTTGGTTGGTTTTACTGTTCCTAATGCCATTTTTGGATCATACACTGACGACCGTTTGTTTATAAGTAAAAATGCAAAGAAACTCGTAACTTTTGTCGGCACATTTTGATGCACGTAGAGTAGTTTTTCCTAGCCTCTCTTTACGGTGCTAACTGACGCCTGTATATGGGATGCAGGCTAATATAATCTAAGCTCCAAGTGTCCCATATTTTTGTCCAACAGAAATTAATGGTTTGCCTTTCCCTTCAACGAGGACTATGCATAAAGTTGTTATTACATTTTATATACCAACCGACAAGCTTCAGTTGGTTTGAATACAGTTTGGACATTTTTTAGCAAACTGTTTACGTGATGCTGATGAATAACCTTAAAACATATGAATAAAATGGTATCTATACTTTTTCATTTGTTCATTCTTTACTAATTATAACAAAGAAAAATTAAGATCTAAGCCCCTGGGAATATCATAGCTCCTATCTCGAGACAGACTTTGTTCTCATCGCTCTTGAGTTCGTATATAACCTAGTCTATGTCCATTTAGATACCTTTTTTGTGAGTGGTCAGTTCAGAGAGTCATAGTTTCAGAGTGAGCTTGTTTGCCTCTTGAGAATGCCGCCTTTCAGAGTGAACTTGAAGGTGTTTGCTAAGAGAGAGTCATATTTCAGAGTGAACTTGTTTGCTATGTCGTGTGTCAGAGTGAGGTGGGAAGTGTCTGCTAAGAGTGCCACATTTCAGAGTCACCCTGTACGCGGAGCTGCCTTACACCCTCGATGGCACCCCGCCCCTCACACTGGCACTCTGGACGCCTCACACTGGCATCGTTAGACAGACACACACACCTTTTTTCTTCAATAAATTTTTGAAGTAAGGGACAGTACGAAACATAACATTTTTTTTGGCTTAATTAGGAAGAAAATGCCCCTATGTACTATGTAATATATGTACTATGTAATATATGTAACAATGGTATCTCGCTATAACAAACTCATTACATTATGTTTATGCTGATAAGGGCTAAGAATAATGAGGCCGAATTATTCAAAGCATTTTTTTCGTGTTGCCTCTTGCTTTGCTGTTTATTTTAGATTTTGTAATTCAGCTCCTCAAAACCATAATAATTCGCCCCTCAAAACCATTAATATTAAAATAATTATTATTATTTTTATTATTATTATTATTATCATTATTATTATTATTATTATTATTATTGTTATTATTATTATCATTATTGTTATTATTATTGTTATTATTATTATTCTTATTATTATTATTATCATCATAATTATTATTATTTTGACACCCTTCATTTTCCAACATACAACCAGGTGTTACCCCTTCACGAGAGGCCTTCCTTAAGCAAAATAAATTCGTCTTCAGGTACTAAGAAAGAACTGAATCGAGTAAACCATCTTAAGGTATTTTTCAAGATGTTATTTTGCTGATGGAGTTAAGGTGTCATTCAAAAGATAAATAAATAAATAAAATAAATAAAATAATAAATGAGCGAAGACCAACGGTGATCCAAAAAACCCTAACACCTCTCCCTTACCGATTAATTTGTATATTTCGTCTTCACTTCTCTTCCAGGCTCTCCCTAGCACCTCTACCTTACCGATTTATTTTGTATATTTCATCTTCACTTCTCTTCCAGGTTCTCCCTAACATCTCTCCCTTACAGATTTATTTTGTATATTTCATCTTCACGTCTCAGGTTCTGCCTAGCACCTCTACCTTACCGATTTATTTTGTATATTTCGTCTTCACTTCTCTTCCAGGTTCTCCCTAGCACCTCTCCCTTACCGATTTATTTTGTATATTACACCTTCACATCTCTTCCAGGTTCTCCCTAGCACCTCTCCCTTACTAATTTATTTTGTATATTTCATCTTTCTTCCAGGTTTTCCCTAGCACCTCTCCCTTACCGATTTATTTTGTATATTTCATCTCCTCTTCCAGGTTCTCCCTAACATCTATCCCTTACCGATTTATTTATTTTTTTTATTTCATCCTCACTTTTCTTCCAGATTCTCCCTAGCACGTCTCCCTAAGCGATTTATTTTGCACATTCCAGGCTGCCCCATCGTCCTCGGCTGGTGGTGTCTCGCGTGGTGGTGTCGATCGAGAGGACGGAGGTGGTGGCGGACCCGACCCATCCCGGGGGCGAGAGGGTCATCGCATACAACGCCGAGAACAGGATGATGGGCGCGCTAGCTGCCTCCGTCAACTTCACGTGAATAAGCATCAATTTTCACGTGAATGGCATCAGTTTTCACGTGAATTACCTCAGAGTTCACGTGACTTATCATTTTTCACGTGACTGTCATAAACTTCTCACGTGAATGTAGTCAACTTTTCACGTGAATATCATCAACTTTACGTTACTATCACGAACTTCATTGTGAATATCATACGTGAATATCGTCAACTTCACGTGAATATCATAAACTCACGTGAATTTCATTAACCATGTGAATATCATCAACTTCACATAAATATCATAAAACGTCAGATAAATATCATCAACTTCACATGAATATCATCAACTGTTCACGTGAATATCATCAACTGTTCACGTGAATATCATCAACTTTTCACGTGAATATCATCAACTTTTCACGTGAATATCATTAACTTTTCACGTGAATATCATTAACTTTTCACGTGAATATCATTAACTTTTCACGTGAATATCATTAACTTTTCACGTGAATATCATCAACTGTTCACGTGAATATCATCAACTTTTCACGTGAATATCATCAACTGTTCACGTGAATATCATCAACTTTTCACGTGAATATCATCAACTTTTCACGTGAATATCATCAACTTCACATGAAGGTCATAAAACTTCAGGTGAATATCAACTTATCACGTGACTGTCATCAACTTCACGTGCATTTCATCAACTTCAGGTGAATATCATCAAGCGAATATCATCAACTTCTCTACTTTCACGTCCTCCTCTGTAGTTCATTCTGGCTACTGATGATGATTTTATTTAGTTTAAGAAATGCAACACCCGATTACACTCCTAAAACATGTAATTCACTTTCTCGCAATACAAATAATAATAATAATAATAATAATAATAAGAAGAAGAAGAAGAAGAAGAAGAATAGCAATGACAATAATAATAATATAAAAAAAAATAATAATTTGGTTTTACGCCAGGTATCCCCGAAGGGCTAAGGCGTTGCCCCTGGGTAGAGGACTTTTGGACTGGAGCGTGTAGCATTTTATGACCGGATGCCCTTCCTGATGTCTACCAATGACCCTTGGGTGGATTCGATCCTCCGACCCTTCGATGGATCGAATAATAATAATAATAATTATAATAATAATAATAATAAAATAACAAGAACAAGAACCACAACAACAACAACAACAACAACAACAATAATAATAATAATAATAGCCTAATAATAATAATAATATCATCAACAACAAAAACAACAACAATAATAATAATAATAATAATAATAATAATAATAATAATAATACAACCCCCCCACATACAAAATCCACGAATCATCTTTAAAAAAAAATCTCAGAACTTACAATGCTTCCTATATAATCTACAATTTACCTTATCTTGTATTTCCTTAAGAGTTGACGCAAGGTATATGATTGTCCTGGTAAGCGCTCGTTGTCGGTCACCAGTCACCCAGGCTAACATGGAGAGAGAGAGAGAGAGAGGAATGGCGGAAAATACGAGGGAGGCAGAAAGGGGATAGAACACGATTACCAGGAAGAGATAGGAGTGGTAGACGGAAGATGAGATTCGGATATTTGCTGGGACTGGATGGAACTGGGCATCAAATAAATCGTAGTTGAGGAGGAGGCATTTGTCCTGCAGCGGTCTGACTTACGCTGATGATGATGATGTTAGATTTGAGGAGAGTTTAGCACATCCTTACAGTCCATCTCTCACATCCTCCTTCCCTCCTACAGGGTCCTTTACGTGCCTCCTTCTGACGGTCACTGGGGAAGCCTAAACAGCGAAGGGAAGTGGACTGGGATGATTGGGATGGTTGTGAGGAAGGTAGGTACAGGTGTGTGTGTGTGTGTGTGTGTGTGTGTGTGTGTGTGTGTGTGTGCGTCCCAGTTCGTAACACCTTTCTTGCATCACCAGGAGGCGGACATCGCGCTTGGCCTGTTCACCATTACCCCTCAACGCCTGCAAGCTGTGGACTTCACCTACCCCGTCACCATTAGCCACGCCCGTATCCTGTCAGCCCGACCAAGCCCTGAAGTGACCCTGTGGGGCTTTCTACTGCCCCTGACGCCGATAGTGTGGCTGTCGATCCTGCTGTCACTCGCTGTCTACACCCTCATCATGCTCCTACCCTCCTGTCTCCCTCAGAAGTCACTAAACAGCTCCAAACTTTTCAACAGTTCGTGCAACATCATCCGCGTGCTCTTGCAACAAGGTGAAATGTCCACGTGCATTTTACTTACTCCTGAAGGGACAGAGAGGAAAAAATGTCCACTGAAAGAAAGGATTAAGGTGTAATATCCCGGACCCCTACGCTCCTATTTATTGGGGGGAAAAATTGCACTGATGATGACAACAACGATGATGATGATGATGACGATGACAATAACGACGATGACGACTACGACGACGATGGCAACGACGATGATGACGATGATGCTGTGTTTCAGACGTGCTGGCGTGCGAGGGGTGGTGGTGGTGGGAGAGGGTGGTGGTGGGCGTGTGGATGCTGACGACCCTGGTACTGACGAAGAGCTACGCCGGCAACCTCATGTCCCTCTTGGCCGTCAGGTATGTGCCAGACGCCTTCAACACCCTCGAAGACCTCCTCAACAGCCGCGTCACCGTGCTCTTCGCGAGGGGCACGGAAGAGGAGAACGCCTTCAAGGTAATCAGAAGTCTGGTCTTGGCTGGGCTGTTCTGTCTCTGTATGTATAGAGATGGCCCGGGTTGTTGACGGGTTTGGCTGCGTTTGCTTTCTTCTGTACACTCGCGAAGGTGATAGTAGGAGGGCGAGATAGTTTGCTTGGTGTGTGTGTGTGTGTGTGTGTGTGTGTGTGTGTGTGTGTGTGTGTGTGTGTGTTTGTTTGTGTGCAAAGTAACTCAGTTTTCATCCGATTTTAATCAGACTTGGAAATGTTGAGGGTCAGTCAAGGAGCTAACTTTTTTTTTTTTTATAGAATAGATCACACGTCAGAATCAAATGACAAGGTAAAACAGCACTGATCCGACATAAACCAGACTTAATGGAAATGGAGAGAGTATGGCAGGAACAAAAAGAATAGATTATGAGCAAAGTGAGAGGTAAAGGCCACAGACTTAGACAAAATTCGGCCTATGTGTGTCTGTATGTGGACAAACTTGGATCAAACTTGGCGGAAGGGTTGATGGTCAGCCAAGTGGTTGATCTGCTGCTTAAGGACAATAGGTCAAAAGCCAAGGTCACATAACAAGGAGTGTATTATTATTATTATTATTATCATTATTTTTAGATTTAGATTAAACTTTGTGGAAGAGGTCAGAGTAAAACAGAGATGAAAGGAATCGATTGTAAGGACAGTCGAAGGCCAATGTCAAAGGGAAATTCCTAAGGTCAAAGTTACATGTTGAGGTCAACTTAAGCCATTTTGATACGATTTATACCAGACATGGTGGATGGGTTGAGGGTAAAGGGAAGGAGAAGGGTGGTCGATTTAAGACACTCAGGTTTTGAAAAATTTAGGCGGGAGTGAATAGAATCATCGGGGGAGCATGAATATAAAAGACGTCCCCTGAATGAACTTATTATTCATTTATTTATTCATTTTTTATTTATTTTTTGACAGACTGCCACCAGCGGCCTGAAGCGTGAGGTGTGGAAATTGAGGGAGCAAGACCGAATTGGATTTTTCACCTCGGTAGATTTTTTCCAGACGCCCGATATGCTGCGTCGATCCGCCAAGGTGCTTGTCAACAACGAGGTGTATAGTAAGAAGTCTATGGCACTCGAGTTCAAAAATAAAGGTAACCCATTTGATCCTTCGTGTGTGTGTGTGTGTGTGTGTGAGAGAGAGAGAGAGAGAGAGAGAGACCCACGCCTTTGAGATCCCTAGAAAGACTCCATTCATTCCTACAACTCGTGGTTTCGCTCTCTCTCTCTCTCTCTCTCTCTCTCTCTCTCTCTGTGCAGTCTAGGATAGTTACCAGACACTGCCAGATGGTGTTAATATCCTGGGAAAGAGAAATACTATAAACACCAACAGACTCATGCACAGGACGATGAAGAAACGACAGACAGAATGAAAGAAAGAAAGAAAGAAAGGGAGAAACGAAGATAGAGAAATGAAAGAAGGGTATTCATCCTTCTAAGCCCCCATGACCACTGACCTACAATCCCCTCAGGTCACTGCGATCTCAGCCTGGGTCATGCGAGGTACGTGACGTCACTGGAGGCCATGGCTGTGGACAAGAACAACCCACTCGTTATCCCTCTGACCCGGAAGTACGTGTGACAGAATTTATGACACAGATGACACAGTATTTATGACACAGATGACACAGTATTTATGACACAGATGACACAGTATTTATGACACAGATGACACAGTATTTATGACACAGATGACACGGTATTTATGACACAGATGACACAGTATTTATGACACAGATGACACGGTATTTATGACACAGATGACACAGTACTTATGACACTTTATGGCACAGATGACACGGTATTTATGATACAGATGACACAGTATTTATGACACAGATGACACGGTATTTATGACACAGATGACACAGTACTTATGACACTTTATGGCACAGATGACACGGTATTTATGACACAGATGACACAGTATTTATGACACAGATGACACGGTATTTATGACACAGATGACACAGTACTTATGACACTTTATGGCACAGATGACACGGTATTTATGACACAGATGACACAGTATTTATGACACTTTATGGCACAGATGACACGGTATTTATGACACAGATGACAGTATTTATGACACAGTATGACACAGATGACACAGTATTTATGACACAGATGACACAGTATTTATGACACACATGACACAGTATTTATGACACACATGACAGTATTTATGACACAGATGAAATAACTTACGATAAATTGGTCTGTAAGTGTATAAGTGTGGATCTGATCAACAGGTGTGTAAGTGTGGATCTGTAAGTGTAGTGGAGTGTAAGTGAAGGAAGATTTAATAAGTAGAAGTGTAAATAAGTGTGCAAATAGGTGCTGACGAGTTTGTAAGTGTAGGAAAGTATTCAGAAGCGTTTGCAAGTGATACAAAAGTGAAGATGAGTGTAAGTGTGCATGAGTGTGTAAGTGTAGAACAGTGTGTAAGTGCAGTGTTACCTCGTGTACATGGTGAAGACGTACATTGATGATTACTAGTAGTGGTCGTTAGGGTGTAGAGGTGTAGTTAAGGGTGTAGAGAAGTGTGTGAAACTGGAGTGTGTAAGTGTGGTAAGTGTACACATGTTCTCTGGTGTACAGGGTGATGCAGGTGTCGGAGGGAGGGCTGTACGACCACTGGCAAAGGTCCCTCTTCCCAAACACCACCATCTGCCTCAACCCGCCCACCAAGTTCGCTGTCAAATCGGCTCTCGCACTGAAGAACATCTGGGTAAGTACTGCAAGGCTACCACTTGAGTCTTACACAGTCCCTCTCCTTCAACAACCCCTGGAGAAGTACTTGAAGGCTGCCACTTGAGTCTTCCACGTCCCCTTCCTTCATTCCGACCTCACGACAAATCACTCTACATCTGGGTGTTTTCTTTGTCCGTCTCTCGCCTGTTAGAGATTATTATTATTATTATTATTTTAGTATCTTCAGTACAATAAAGTCTTTGTGTAAACCTTCAGCACGTTTATTTATTTATTTATTATTTGTTTACCTACTCTTCAACACTCTAATTTTTGTCGCCCCTTCACCACGATGTTTTTAAGGCTGTTACCCCTGCAGTAATGACGTCCCGTTTTCCTTTTACACTCCAATTCCATTTTCTAATACACTTTAATCTGGCCACATTTAATTTCAATCCATTCAGTACGAGGACATCTTTTAGTAATTGTGCTATCTCTATTTTTTCTTTTTTCTTTTTTTGAGACAGCTACACCCTTCTCATTTTAACTTGGCTCAGATTTTCGTCCTTCTGCCTATTTCACGTAGCTCATAGGCGGGAAAAAAGACAATACTGGAGCTCTTCATCCTTGCCATTGCACTTCTTCGTGACTAGCATTATATTCTAGAGTTAGCCTCATCCTACCACTCAGCATTTAAGATGGAGAGGTGACAATTTTAGGCCAAGAGTGAAAAGGGTATAGTAGTAAAGAGGTTAAAAATCCCTGCACACACCATCAGGCTTGTGGAGGGCAGTCAGGATTCCATGGTCTTAAATGATAGGTTGATGAACGTGTGGCCCATTTCATTAGATTTCCCATTTTCTGCTCTGTCTTGTTTTTGGATCCCAGTATATAGGTGAGGAAAAGGGTTGGGATAATCAAATGGAACTGACAGGTGGATTGATAGATAGATGGATTAATAGGTAGATAGGTAGACAGTGATAGATGGACAGGGTTAGATAGGTAGATATACAGATAGACAGACAGATAGTAGATAGGCAGGTAGATACATATGGTAGATACAGATTGGTAGACAGATAGGTAGACATAGGCAGAAGACATATAGGCAGACAGATAGGTAGATAGATAGACAGACAGACAGATAGACAGGTAAACAGATAGACAGAATTAACCAGATGGATCCAGAGACAGGTAAACAAGTAGCTATAGAGAAAGACTGATATTTTTTCGATCCCATACAGTCCCTCTCCTTCAGGGCATGTTTCTGCTGCTGGCGGGTGGCTGGGTGCTGAGTGCGGTGCTGTGGTGCCTGGAGGTGAGCTGGCGGGTGCTACACAGGCCACAACGACACCCAGCACACTAGCACACGCGCCGCCGTAGCACACGCACATGGAAGTGGGCCGTAGCGCGGTTGGTAACGTGCCGCGCTTGGGTTGCGAGGGCTGGATCGACACAAGTTCTCTTCAGGCTATGGGCAGCTACTTTCCAACGAGTGAGAAAATTGTAAACGCGCCTCTCTCACATTCCTATCCTCTAACACTTCCTAAATCTCTCTCTCTCTCTCGCCGCTGGGTAGCATTTTAAATTCACAAAAATACTATGAAATAAATACTATGTTGAGCCACTGACATCAACTCTTACTCCCTGTACGGTTGCGAACAGTACTATCGATCCAAACGATGAAAAACGCAACGGTGAGCGATGACTTTTGAAACTCATTGATGTTGTCTCTGGAACCCAACAAATTTTTCAGAATTGAGTGTAAAAGTTTCGTAATTCTTCAGCCAAAAAGTGGAGCTAAATTTCTGACCGCAACTGTACATCACAATAAAAAAAAAAAAAAATAAAAAAATAATAATAATAATAAAAAGTTGGTTTTGGAAAGTCACACTGATGGGTTTCGAAAGTCATTATTTCCTGTCTTAGTTATGTATCGTAAGTGCCTCTACATTTAAGTCCGCAACTGTGCATTAACCATCAGATGTGCAGTCAAGGTCCCTTATTCAATAGCTTTCATGAATGTACAAGACTAGTGGCTATTCTGTGCAATAAATTACAAAAAAGGCAAAAGGAGTGTTATTACAAATCCCACCGATGTTCAAAGAAATAACAGAATACAAGTACTCATAACAAGCCCTGATAAAACACTAATTTCAAGTTCTCGAAATAATAATAATATTTATAATAAAAATAATAATAACTATATTTTGAAATTGTTTAAGCATTATTCAAGACCTCCACATTGTAGACCTAATATTATGGGACTTTTGGTATCATTTTTTTTTTTTTTACGGATTTTACCTGTGACCATGAGATCAAGGTCAAGGTCATGTACACTACGCAAATCACGTTCACTCATGACCCACTACATTTCCACCGAGTTTGGTCAAAATTGGCCAAATATTTTCCGACTTATCACTTTCAGTCATGAGGCGGGTTTTCGTTTTCCTCAGTATCTCAAAAAGTATTTGTTGGATCTCAATAACAATACCCAGGTTTTTTTTTTTTTTTTTTTTTTTTTTTTTAAAGGCGTAGACGCACTAGACAGGTTGATGATTGGCTGAATGCAACATGTCCGAATAATATATTGACTAATCCAGTTTTCTCCTTCAGATATATGTTGTCAATTAATAATACTAACGAATACAAAGATTATGAAGTAATGTTGCATTCAGCCAGTCATCACCAACCTGTCAAGTGCATCTTCGCCTCGATAAAAATAAATAAATAAATAAATGTGTATATGCTGGCGACTACATACTGGAACATTTGGAAAGCAATCAGTCCAGTAGTTTTTGCTGCGCAAAAAAAAAAAAAAAAAAAAAAAAAAAAATATATATATATATATATATATATATATATATATATATATATATATATATATTACAGAGGGCGCTAGTGTTGAGCTAAAGCTAGGAAAAAAGATATGCTAAAGGAAGCCTGTAACCTAGATACATCATTCCTGAAAATTTCCAGTCTCTATCTCGAACGGTCTTGGAATGTCAGCCTTCTAGATCTTTCCCCAACCCACCCCCCCAGAAATATAAAAATTAAATAACAACAATAATAATAATAATAATATCCACAGTATCAGTAAGAACTTCACAGAACATGGAGTTCTAAATAATACGGTAAGCGCACTAAGTGGCCGCACACCCCCGCCAGCGCCTAGACCAGACAACTCTGATCACCAAAATAAAATCAACTCTTCCAGGGCCCATGACCCACATATCCACAAATATTAACTGAAATCCATCATTTTTTTTTTTTTTTAGATATCTTGCAGACAGACAGACATACAAGCAAGAGTGAATTAATAAACTCCTCCAAATTCGCTGGCGGGGGTAATAATCTCTCAGTGTACAGTAACATGTAGGACTGCAGCACTGCCTAGTTACATACTGTAGAGTTGCAGACCAGTATGGCTATGTACATAATAAGAAAGAAGAGTATGAAAAATCTTAACAGGTATATATATATATATATATATATATATATATATATATATATATATATATATTGGGGTTGATTGCTCATGTAATGCCACTCAGGGATGTGTGAGGCTGGTCACTCTCATCTTAAATGTTGAGACCAACTGCCTAGCCCCGGGCTCCTACGCTCCTTTTGGGGCAATGTAGGATTGGATGATGGATATATATATATATATATATATATATATATATATATATATATATATATATATATATATATATGAGAATCATCGGCAGGATCTTACACTAGAATAAATGTGAATTGGACATGCATTCCCAGGCAGACAAGAAGTATCTCCACGGTATGGGCGGCATAGTCATTAAGATCCCAACTTTTCCTTGTAACTCCTCTGTGTGTGTGTGTGTGTGTAAAAGAGGTGTCTACTACCGCAACATTTAATCACAGCAGTTTTGTGTGTGTGTGTGTGTGTGTGTGTGTGTGTGTGTGTGTGTGTGTGTGTGTGTGTGTGTGTGTGTGTGTAAAAGAGGTGTCTACTACCGCAACATTTAATCACTGCAGATTTATTTTCTCTCTCTCTCTCACAGTATAGTAAACCATTTCCTAACTTGGTTTATGATATATACAGTACTGTACTATTTCCATATTAGTTGTTCGGACTAACGTAAATAGAGAGGTGCTTGAAGTACAGAAACCCCTAGCTGGCTGTGAGCGAGTGTGGGGAGGGTAACTTGTGGGGTTATGGGGTTGGAGAGAAAAGTGGGGGGGTTGGGTGGGAGTGTGGGATAATGAGGAAGGGAGGAGGAAGGGATACCTCTCCATCGAGCAGGGCTACAAACACCTTAGTCCACGGAAAAGGAAACGAACTTATTCCAACGTCTGCCTAACTACTGATGAATCATTTCTTAAGCGATGGACTGCTGGTTCAGCTGAGGACTTTTTTTTTATTTTTTCATATGTATGTGAGGGGAAGGGTCAGTAATATTAAAGTACTTTTTCAAGGGGCGGGGTAAAAAATATTTCATTTCCCCAACTCAGTGGCGTATATATGTTTATGCAAAGGGGGGCGGCATCTCAAAACGGAAGAGGACAAGTCTCAAGATAAGGCTATGTAAAAAAGACTATGCATACAGGTTATAGAAGTAATTGACGAGGAGAGGGTGGGGTGGGGGAGCACAATCATGTCAACCGTGCTTTCGTCAAGGGCAATCAGTGCCATCATCATGACATCCGAGGCACGGGAGGTAAATTAATTAAGTTTTGGAGGTAATTACAGGTACAACTTTTAATGCCTATTTGATGCATACCACTTACTCTAGCACAATAAACCCCCAAAGTAACAAGATTCATAGTCATAACTTTAAACTTTATTGGTGAATTTTGGAATGGAATCGTGCTGATCATCTTTACTTAATGCCTTCTGCAGCAACATTTTCTCAGAAGTAATGTCCAGAGAGTTCCTTCTTCCGTGGGGAAAGAGTGATGCCTGCAAAAAAAAAAAAAAAATGTCTTTCTACTGGAGCTGAAGGAGTGTTGAACTTTAAGCAAACTTTAATGCAACGGTGTTTACTTTGACAACTGCAAGCATCTTGCGGATTGGACTCTTCCTCTCTATCTCTCCCCAAAATGTATTAGCCTCTCTCCAAAATGTATTAGCCTATCTGTAAACACGAAATACAAATTCACTTTATTTATAACATTCAAATACACAGAAAATTAGATATAATTATAAACAAGGGCATTTAAGAAGAACGTATTTTTGAATAGTAAACCCTCTTAATCCGGATTCGTTTCTCCGGAGACCTTTTAAAATTATAATCCACTTTACCCCCCCCCCAAAAAAAAGTTTAATCTACCCGCCAAATATCAACTTAAAAATGCTGTCCGTTATAATTATCTAAAAAATAAAGTCCATTAACAATACTAATGACACTGATTTATTATGAACTGTAGAGCATGTATGTCTATCTATCTATCTATATACCTAGGCTGCTTCCCCCAAGGAAAGGGAGGTAGCCGAGACAGGACGACTCACTCTCCATTTACTCATCCATTCAAACACATTCATTCGCATCTTAGCCCCAAAGGGGAGAACGGACAGATCCTCACCGCATCACACCGCACAAGGGTCAACTGCGCAATGCAAGCAGTGACATCCACAGCAGGGCCCGACAGCAGAACTGGTTTACCCCTGCCACATCATAACAGACCCATCCCCTTACCCGCACCTGACCTGACTAGCTGATCAGACCAAATGCGGGAGAATATCCCCTCAGGGCTGCGTCATCACTTATTCATTCACAATTTCTCTCCATTTATTTCTGTCACGCACAGCCACTCTTCCTTGATCAACAGACATCCCTCTCGCATCCAGCGCTCTCTTCACACTGTCCATCCATCCTATTCGTGGTCTTCCTCTCAGTCTTACACCTCTCACATCAGATCTAGTTATCTTTTTCACCAATCGCTCATTATCCATTCTCTCCATATGCCCAAACCATTGCAACACCCTCTGCTCAACTCTACCAGCCATCTCCCGAACAACTCCAGTTCTCCTTCGCACTTCATCATTTCGCACTTTCGATCCATACGCGTCACTCCACACATACTCCTCAGACATCTCATCTCCATTACATTCAAACTTTTCCTCTCTGCTACACCCATATTCCATGTTTCAGCCCCATATAACGCAGTCGGTACCACAACACCCTCATACAGCCTTCTCTTTACATCCATTCTAAGCTTAACGACATTTAAACACTTTTTTCATTCCTCCCAGCACCTTTCCTACTTCATTAATTCTAGACTTCACTTCTGCATCTATTCTTCCATCCACAGCAACATGTGACCCTAGATATTTAAAACAATCTACCTCCTCAAGCAACTCACCATTCAAAACTATATTCATCCCCCTACCATCTATCAACCTCGTACACTTCATCACTTTACTCTTATTCTCATTTACTTTCAATTTCCTCCTTTCACACACCCTTCCAAACTCCTCTACCAACTGTCTCAATTTCTCCTCTGAATCAGTCACCAATGCAGTATCATCTGCAAACAGCAGTTGCTTCAGATTCCACTCTCCTCCATCAACATTTACCAGACTCAGACCACCTAAAACTCTTGCATTCACCTCCCTTACAACACCATCCATGTAAATATTAAACAACCAAGGCGACATCACACATCCCTGTCGCAGCCCCACTCTCACGGGAAACCAATCACTCACAGCATTTCCCACTCTTACACACGCTCTACTATTTACATAAAAACTTTTCACCCCTTTTAGTAACCTACCATCAAGTCCATACAATCTTAAAACAGTCCACAAAGCCTCCCTATCAATTCTATCATACGCTTTCTCTAAATCCATAAATGCCCAAAACACATCCTTGCCTTTCGCTAAATACTTTTCACACACTTGTCTCACAGCAAACACCTGATCAACGCATCCCCTCCCTCTCCTAAAGCCACACTGCTCATCACTAATCACTCCCTCTGTACCCTCTCTAACTCTCATAATTAACACTCTACCATACACTTTACCTACAACACTCAACAGACTTATACCCCTAAAGCTAGTACATTCATACTTATCACCCTTGCCTTTATACAACGGGACCACACAAGCACTTGCCCAGTCAATTGGCACCATACCTTTCTCAAAGCACACATTCAATAATCTTACTAACCAGTCAACAATAGTCACTCCACCACCCTTCAGGCATTCCACAGCACACCCATCCATACCTGCAGCTTTCCCTGTTTTCATCTCCTTTACTGCCTTCTCCACTTCCTCCTTCGTGATCAAAGAATCATTCAACTCTCCCAACACATTTATTCCTTGCACCCTTCTATCTGCCACAATCTCAGCCACGTTTTCCTCCTCTGCATTTAACAATCTTTCAAAATACTCTGCCCATCTCTTCCTTACTGCATCCATCTCAATTAACATCCTTCCATCCTCTGCTTTTACTCTCGTTCTTCCTTCCCAGAATCTCCCTTTAGCACCCTTTTCACCTCCTTCCAAAACATTTTCTTATTCTGTTGAAAATTCTCTGTCAGCCGCCTACCCCACCTCTCATCTGCTGCCACTTTAGCATCACGCACAGCCCTTCTCGCTCTATTCCTCTTTTCCTTATACCTTTCATATGACATCTCATCCTTCCTCTGCAGCCACACTTCATATGCACGTCTCTTCTCAGCCACAGCCATACTTACTTCCTCGCACCACCATTCACTTCCTTTTCTTACACCACCACCCACACGTCTCACACCACACACCTCTTCTGCATGCTCCACCACAGCACTCTTAAACAACTGCCATTCCTCCTCCACGCTGCCATTTTCCCCGATCTTTCACTGCGTTCCACTCATCTTTCAATTTCTCCTGATACTCTATCTTTTTCTCTCTTTTATCCAACTCACTCACTTTCAAAACCTCCCTGCCACACCTAACCCTCCTAGCTCTCACCCATCTCTTACCTACTCTTAACTTTCCCTCCACCAGGTAGTGGTCAGACATACCTCCACCCTCCCCTCTCAGAACTCTCACATCCAACAATCTTCCTATTTCATTCCTAGACACAACCACATAGTCCATCAAGGCTCTATCAACAACCCTTCCACCCTCCTGTCTCACCCATGTATACTTATAAATATCTTTCTTCTCAAACAGCGTATTCCCAATCACCATCTCTCGCTCAACACACATCGCTATCATTCGTTCCCCATTTTCATTTCTTCCAGGCACACCATGCATACCAACTACGCCTTCAACTGCTACATTTCCCACTCTAGCATTCAGATCTCCCATCATTACCACATTCACACTCGCTCCAAAACTCTGCAGACACTCATCAACATCATTCCAGATGTTGTACAGTATGTATATGTATGTACTGTATTACTGTATGTATGTAGCAAAACTTAGAACCCAGACCCATCTTTGAGCGAGACATTTCACACGCAGCCACTAAGGGACCAGAGGCTAATATTTCGTGTCTGGTTCAGAATGATATTGCATGAGAGGGCGTTTTGGCCATTTCCGTGCTTCTGTTGCAGCTTCTTTGGTGAAATGTGGGTGGCACGAGGCGTAGATTTTTGCAGGTACACTCGGGATGATTTGTTAGTGTGTGTGGGGGGGGGGGATCTGAGAGAGAGAGAGAGAGAGAGAGGTAATAGTCTGATGTCCTCTGAGGTGATGTTTTGGCCGCTTGTGTGTTCCTTTGAGGTCGTAACCATCGTAGGTAGCAGCAAAGCCACCACATCGCCAATGGAACAAGGCCCTATATATGGAATGAAGCAATTAGACTTTTGTTCGACCTAAAATAACGCAGTCCTACCTAAAAAAAAACTCCATTGTACTTAAAATAAGTCCATTCTGCCTTTAAAACAGTCCAGTCTACCTAAATAGGACAAAAAAGGAGAGAGGAGAGCACAGCAGTGAGGTCAAACAGCGATAGTCCTGGGGTGGGTGATGAAGCTGCAGCTGATGTCCTGGTGCAGCCGTCCCGCCCCTCGTCCTGTGCCAGCGCCCCCTGTACATGGGCCCAGGTGCCGTTGTGTGGCTGTGGGGTGATGGCCAGGGTGTGGGTCATAACCTGGTAGATGTCCACCATGTGTATCGGATCCAGGGTCCATCCGCACTTAAAGGCTGAGGGGCAGAGAGACGGGAGTTACGGGTTAGTCACGGTAATTTTCATCTCAGTAGGAGTTAAAGGATTAATTTAGTTCATTTTACTCCTAGGCTCTAATTATACTAGAAACCAAGTCTAAGGGAAAGGTTAGCAAGGTGAAATAGGGTAGTTTTCATCCCATTAACCAGTCTACAATTTCCTCAGCTGAACAAGCTCGTTCGTTCGAAGATTTCCAGCACATATAGTGCAGGCCGGGCCATACATTAGCCCGGTCAGTGGGGTATAGGCTGGTTAAAACATAGTAAGTGGGGAAGACAGGACCTGGGGATTGCCCAGCACACACGTCCTGTCTCCTGACTGGCTTTGTGGTGTGTGCGAGCTGAACAAGGCTCATGCGGGACATTTGTTGCCATTAGCAGATGAGTGGAGCTGACCAGTAGTTTGTCTATGGCAGGCTGATCCAGTATCGGAGCAAATACGACTTAAATGAACAAAAAAACAAATTTATTATTATCTAGGCGAATGAAGCGAGCAAGAAAACTTAAAGAGGCAGTAGGGTGTGAACGCTACACAGTTATTTCGAAAAGGGTTATGGCGAATCACTGCACATCCCTGGAAAAGTAATAGTGTGTTTTTGAAGTGACTTTTATCAAAATTTGCCACAAGATTGCTTAAAAATGCACCAAATAGAACACCGAAATTGCGCTGACTTGCAAACCTCAAAAGCCACAACAGATCTACGCACATTACTGAAAAGTGTGAAGAAGTAATTGATGACTTGAGTCGCTTTTTCCAAAATTCGCCACCATATTGCTGGAAAGAGCAAAAAACGCGCCAATACGGCTATTTCTTACACTGTTAACGCTACAGAAAATCCAGTCCCCATATCTAGAGAGTTTAGAAAAAAAAAAAAAAAAGTGCTATCTGGGTGACTTTTATCATAATTCCCCATAATTTTGATGCCAAATTGATCACCAAAACTGAATTATCTCGGAAATTATTGAGCAACAGAGGATCTACACACGGCTTATAGGAAAGAAATCGGTGTTGCTAATGTTGCTTTAATAAACAAACAAAAAAAAGTCACCATCATATTGCTAAAAATAACCAAACACGCCAAACTGATCATCAAAAACGCAATCTCTGAAATCAACCCCTTCAGTACGGTGACATTTTTATTTCACTTTCGTTACTTGAAGATTTTTACTCACCTCCTCTCTCTCTCTCTAGGAATCAGTGAAGGCTACATCTGTTCCCTCCTGTTTAGAATGCCTCCATTAAAGTGAATAAATCCGTCTGGGAGAGGCAAGAAAAATAAAGATAAGCCTCATCAGAATCACAGCGAGCCCACACACATTGGTTAAAGCAGCAACATCAGCAAGCCTACCCGCTCGAACACACTCCACACTCTCAAAACGTGGACGCCTCTAACTTCATTATCTTTTCTTATATTTAGGAAATACTAGGACGGAAGAGTGTAGAAACTTCCCATGTCCAGTTCCTCCTAAAAAAAATAAAAATCTACGTTACGGCAGGGAATCGATCTCAACCTTCTGACGACGAGAGGCCAGGCTTGAGCTGAACAAAATCGTCTGGTGGTATCAGGTTTAAAAGAGGTGTTGGAGCCTAGAGGGGGACGCCTTCACGTGGTGGCAACGCTATAAGCAGACCCTGATTATACAACCTCTCTCAACTACTTCCTTCTATCCCGAAAGGAGGATGGTGGATTGCAGGAGGACAGTTAAAGCCTACAGTCCACCGGGTTCAGGTTTCAGATGAACCTGGGCCCACAGCAACACCATCAAGAATAAAATAAATAAGGTTTCCATGGCTGTCGGAAGATCGGTGTAGACTCTTTTTCACTCTGTTAGTCCCACGAAGCATTTTTCAGTTTTATTCTTGCTGCTGTCTGTTTTTTTTTAATGTAGCTTAGAATATCATAGCAGTGAAGGGGTTAATGGCAGCTACATCAAACTCCTCTAGTTCGAGAAATAAACTAAATAAATCGGTACGGATGCAGCAAGAAGCAAATAATCAAGACGTCAAGGTGAAGCAGTATTGACACCCCCAGCCTCCATTTTCAGGGGAATGATGTCGTCTGGCGTATGCACAGAATACTAGAGTACTCCTGACCATGAAAGAAGTAACGGAGATATGATTTACATTCTCAGCTCCTATGACTCACTTATGATAAAAAAAAAAAAAAAAATAAGAAGGACGTAACAGGACTGGAAAAACACTAGCATCATAAGCCCGTCTCCTGCCTTATCCTTCGGGAAGTCACACAACGATCCACCTACGCACAGTTTACCAAGCCACTCACCTTACCCACCCACCCTACTCATCCATGCCCCCTTCCCACCCATCTACCCACACACCCACTCTATCATCCATTCACCCTTCCCACCCATCTACCCACCCTACCCACACATCCCATCCACTCTCCCTACTCATCCACCCACCTTCTCCGCCCACACCCCACGCTTCCACCACATCTGTATTGCCGCTAAATAAAATCGCGTGAACGTACCCAACACAAATTAAACCAGGCGTTATATGACTAAACAAATGTTGACAGGATTACCCGGGCCCTTGGCGAAGAATATACCCCTCATGTCCTCTTCCTCGGGTCTGTAGCCATGCGATCCCTTGTCAGACAGAGACGCTTCCTCCCGCGCCGGTACCTGTTTCGTAGACCTTGATGGTAAAATGAAGTGACCTGCCGTAAAGAAAACATTATTATTATTACTATTATTATTCGAAGTGACCTGTAGTACACCATCATTATTCCCAGCAGCAACACCATCATCTTTATTATTATTATTTCTGTACTGGTCTCTCCGGGTGTGGTGCCTCAAAGCTACGAGTATACAGCCCCTGCCAGACCTAAAAAGACTTCATGTACAGTACTTTAAATCGCTTGACAGAAAAGACAATCATTAGCGAAATTTTATCACTGAGGCATCTACTTACCCGTCAGTCACCTGCGCAAGTCTTGTGTGTACAGTACAAGCACGACTAAATACCACAGGCACATTTCGCTGTTCAGTTGATGCAACCACGCTCGGGATGAGAGAACGGATGTATGTGTGTGTGTGACAGAGAGAGAGAGAGAGAGAGAGAAATGGGAGAAATGGAGTTCCCCCGAGCTAAGCCCTATATTGGACTATATAGCCCCGCTAGGGTTACAGGAGCGAGCTACCACTCCCGGCACGGCAGCCCGGGCGAGGCTCGAACTCGCAATCCCCCGATTACGAGTCCGGCGCGCTACCACTGTGCTACCGCGCCCCCTAGATAGAGAGAGAGAAAAATACTCGAAGTGTTATCCGGTTTCAATCAAACTTGGTACAAGGGTCGAGGGTCAGCCTACGGATTGAACTGTCGTTTTTCAGAACAACAGACCTAAAGTCAAGGTCACATAACTAGGCCAAATCTTGACCTGGCAGGGTCTACTTACACCATTTCGGTCCAATTTAGACCATACTTGGTGGAAGAGTTGAGTAAAACAATATCGAAGCCATTCAATTTTGAGAACAATGAATCAAAAGTCAAGGTTACAAGGCAAGTTGAAAATTCGACCCATCTGTCTGTGTGTGAATAAAATAGCTAACACAAATTATTAACACCAGCTGTGAACCAAATTTGGAGAAGTGTTAAGGAACACTCAAGGCGTTGACCTACTGTTTTTTAAAACAATGGGTTAAAAGTCAAGGTCACATGGAAAAGGAAAAAATAAGGGTTTATTCAATTTAGGGCAAATGTGGTTCAGGCTGAGGCAGGGAAGGTCGCATGGCACAGTCAACTTAAAATACTTCTGAATCAATCTGGACCAAAGTTGGTGGAAGGTTTAAGAGTCCAGTAAAAATAGAGCAATTCAGTCATCAGAACAATTAGTTGAAGGTTAAGGTGACAGGACAAAGTCATATATTCAGCTGCTAGACTAAATCGTATGCAAGGGTATTGTACACACCGAGTGTTCCCTTTTTGCTGCTTTTTTCATCCTAGTCCGAATGCCTGCATCTGTCCGCCACTGATTTGTCTCTCCCGTTTGCTTTGGCTTTCTTGGAGTATTTTTGTGTACGTTATCTTCCCTCCGTGGTATGAACTGCTCGATTCTTCAAAGTCCCCTTAGATCGTCCTTTCATCCTGGATCATTTGTTTTTAATCTGTTTTGTGTTTCCTTTTGGAACAGTCTGCATGCATTCAGTGACATGGTGCTGCATAAACTGTTGACTCTCCTTTGCTCTTGATCATCACTTCTGAGAGCTCTTTCCTTTCAGAGTTTGTTCTTTTCATTTTCTTAGTTTTTTCAATGTGTTTATGTTACTTTATGTTTTGTTGAAGCCTTACTCTTAGAGACTAAAATCTGCTGCTCTTATCTGGGCTTTGGACCACCCTCTTGGTCAACCACATCTGCTGGGGGAATAGGTGTCAGATGCTGGTTCTTTATTTCTTCCTCTCTCATCTTGGTTGAAACCCCCATGGGACACCAGGCTGAGTCATGCCTTCTGAGTTTTCTCCCTGGTCTAATTTTGCTTTGCTGTTCGATTTGTGGGGCTCCTCGCCTACCCTCAGATTGATCTAAGAGGCCTGTGTCAGTGCGAATCATACCAGGTAAGGACCAGGACTACTTGTGGCCCAACCCCTTTTGCTTAAAGGTAAGTGTAGTTCATGCTAGAATGTCCAAGGCGATTGTATACTTTCTCAAGTGTGATATCCGCTGGGGAAGAGGGAGAATCTCTTCTTTGGATCCGCCCCAAGAGTATCACATCAAGTTGGCGCGAGTCATACTCCATATGTTACATAACACTTGACTCCTAATGTGAATAAATGTGATGTATTTCTTAGCTCCAGAATGCCTGGCGTGATGTTCCTGTTTGTAACTGCATTTATATTGTCATTTCCATTTTGTGCAATTTTTAGGGCCACCACAGGGTACATCCTGTTAACAACTGGAGGGCGAGTCACACACAATATCCTGTGGGGCATTTCACCCTTGCATGAGTAAATGTGATACAACACACACAGTTCCAGAAACACCCAGCATGATGCTCCTTTTCGCTGGTTCTAATCCCTCACATTTAATTGTTACTTAGGAGCAACAATCGTAACCATCACCAGATGCTCAATTCCCACTGGATGCAGCTTGTGAAATACAGTTTATTTACCTATTACGACTCGATTCCTTTACGGGACGGGATGTGGAGTTTTCCGCTTTCTATAAATGAATTTTCTCCATTCATCCAGTATTCCAACCGAGGATGAGACAGTATCTTTCTTATGTCTACCCTGTCTATTGTTCTGCTTTTCTAGGATATGATCAGCCATTACCTCTTCTGTGCTCAAGTGCATGCACACGATTAGTTCTATGACCTGTGAGAGTTGTAAGCTTATGTTCAGTACATCACACTCTCTGTGCTGAGACCAAAGCTACTTTAGATGTCGATCAGAGTATACACATCACCCTGAGCACTGAAAACCCCTCCTTCTGCACGTACAGTATACAGTATATACCCGCCACCCGAAGCTTAAGTGCTCCCGAGAGGTATTCGGATTGCCAGTGTCTCCTCCCAGTCTCGATGGAGGAACTAGGAACTGGGGTTAAGAGCTCCAGGTGCTTACGTCATGTTAAAATGTAAGTGGCATTTTAGCAGAATCCATTGTTCTTTTAGCATATCATTCTGCCACAAGACAATCCCAAAGGAACTTCATGGGTACGTAAATTTTAAACTTGGAGTCTCTTTTCTACAGAGTGATTTAAACTGCAGGATCCTACTCTGGCCTGGCAAGGGACACACAGCTTCAAGGCACTACACCCTTGGAACCAACAAATAAAGGTGTTTTATTATGAAATCTGCCATTATCATTATTATTACCATTATATTATTATTATTATTATTACTGGAAGTAACTTGCAGCACAGCATCAGCATCATCACCAGTACCAACAACATTATCTTCATCATCCTTATCTGTTTTCCAGCTTAAGGATGGGTAAGGTATAAACAGGACATTGACATTCACCCTGCTCAGTTAATTATTTTTTTTACTGCAACTGTGGTGTTTAGGACATGATGCAGAAGATAAATACCTTTTTCAGCAATTAGAATGATCTCGTGGATGTATTTGTGATGTTGATAGTGGTAATGTTGTGGGACGTCCTCTCGCCTATACGCCTTCACACCAGGTATCTTGGACAACTGCTCATACACCTGCCAACAATATGACACGTGTGTCCAAGTTTGTCTCAGTTGTGGTAGGAACAGCATGATACAAAAGGCCTAATACTACTATGCAAATTTGCAGTCAAACTTACCTGCTTATTTTCAGTTGAACAAAATCATCTGGTTATACAGGGAATAGAAATCTAGAGACGTTCCAATCAAGTACTCTTGATAGTGACAGTATTAGTACTCAGATTCCTGACTCACTCTCGACTGTGTAAAATCGTCTGGCATTAGCTGGACTAGAATAGCAGACACGACCCTAAGGTGAACAAGATCATTTGATGGGAGCAAAACTATACTGGGACCAAATGAGCCTAGAAAGCACAGTGATGTCGCACCCTAACTTTGACTTTATCCCATGACCTTGATCTTTGATCTGTCCGTCTCAAAGTCGAACCAGTTCTAAAATTAGATTGGAACTGGATCTTGTGTTCATGAGATAACGCCGTCTTCTGAACTTTGATCCTGATCCAACGCCTTGATCTTTGATTGATCCATATCAAAATCATTTCCTCCCAGACCCACACACAATGAAGATGCCAATTTTGATCCAATTTATTAATGATGGTATTTTATATATATACATACATACGAGTACATACAGACTTAAGCATACATAAACATGGGCTCGATCACAAGAGTTAAGCCTTTGGTGTTGCTAATGAAAGAGATGTCATCGAACTGAAGGGATGAAGAAAGCACTTAAAAATGGATCGACAGTGAGACATACTTTCACTGTTTAAGTTATCTGAAAGGAGGATGTGGACAACTGACAGACATATGAGGAAATGAAGGAGCATTATCATGTTGATGTGGGTGTGCTAGAATGTATCAGGAGAAATGCCCGAGATTGTTTGGCCATGTGGAGAGCATAGTGCATGAGAGACTGACGAGGCGAGTACGTGAATGAGGTGGAGGGGTGTGGGGGGGGGATACCGCGGATGATATGAGGGGATGGGGTGGAGAGGAATATGAGAGAAGGGGTGTGAGTCAGAGGGAGGGTAGCCTAATGGCAAAGAACAGGGTCACATGAAAGCGATTTGTTTGTGGCATTCCCTTACAGGGTTAATGCATCTGGCGATGTCTATTTTATATATATATATATATATATATATATATATATATATATATATATATATATATATATATATATATATATAGACAGACATAGAGATAGATATACACAGACAGATAGATAGACACTGGGATACATGGCAGCACAACGGACATCGCTTGCGCCATGGTGTGTTGCTTAATGGTGTTCATAAAGGAGATTTTAGATATTAAAGTCAAAGGGTAATGAATGACACCAGCCAATATGACTACATGAAAGTCAAGCTAAAAGATGACACAACAGACTGCATGGTGAAAGATGACACAACAGACTGCATGGTGAAAGATGACACAACAGACTGCAAGCTGAAAGATGACACTGAGACTGCATGCCTGAGCCTCTCCGGTTTGAATATGATGCGTGTAACAAAATTGCTGAATGAGGTAAATATTTAACCCACTGATGGTCGAAACGCAGTATTACCGTCTCCCTGATTAATTACCTGCTGATCAAGATGTAAATTCATGTCATTCAGGACTGAGTATATTACTTTTCTGGACCCAGATGATACAGACATGTTTGTATTTATGAGGCACTAGGAAATTATTTATAAACGATCCACGCCACATGGTTGTGAATGCAGTACTCTACCCCACTTTCTTTCCTCCCATCCACCGCTTGACTCTCTCTCTCTCTCTCTCTCTCTCACCTTGTCCACGTTCTGCTGCTGCACCTTGATGTTAACAAAGGCCCCATAATCGACCACCTTCTCCACCAGTGACGCGTCCAGGAAGTCATCAAGCTCGTGCAGTGTGACGTCACCCGGGGCCACCGACGTCATCCCGTGGTCACTCGCAATTACAATGTTTACTGTAAAAGGGGGAGAGGTTGAAATGCCTGTATTCTCCCTAGCACCTCTTCCTAAGCGATTTATTTCTGGATAAGGCTGGTTACTGTCAATTTACATGCTATTCATACTGATAATGGTGGTATTAGAATGCCTTAAATGACACAGAAGAGGATAGTGAGGAGTAATAAAGCAAAATCAATCGCTTACGAAGAGGTTTTAGGGTGCTTCCTTAACCGAGCAGAATACGAACCAAAGATTTACAGCGAGTTGCACAGATACACAGACCACACAGACCTCACGTCCCCAACAAGGTGGCCAAGTCTTAACACTCTACGTCATTCACTTTCTTGGCCCAGATTTTCTTCCTTCTTCAGCCCTTTTCACGTACCTCAATGGCAAATAAATAAATAAATAAATAAAATACTAAGGCTCTCCATCCCTTCCATAGCACTTCTTCATGACAAGCATCATATTCTAGTATTAATCTCTTGTTATAAACTGGTATTCAAGATGGACAGATGGCAATTTTAGGCCAAGGTAGAATGAAAAGAGTATAGAGTATAAGAAAAGAGGAAGACGGTAAACTCTCTCTCCCCATGAGTCCAGAATCTCCAGGAATATGGTATACAGGAGATATATATATGGTATACAGGAGACATATACAGAAAAAGCATCTTCCTGCCTGTAAAATACTGAAGGAAATTTCATAGGACTGGTCGAAGGTAGTGTCTGAAAGTAATGGATAAGCAGCGTCTCACAGTAAAAAGAAACTCATATTTACACACACCTTTTAACAGATTATCCGTTTCAATATCTGTTTATCTATATCTGTCTATCTACCTATCTATATCTTTGCCTATCTATCTATTTAACTATCTGTCTATCTATAAACCTGTGTCTATGTATCTGTCTGTATGATCATGAATATATATGGAAGTATTTTTGATATAATTACACTGCCTTGTTATAACTATGCCATATTTTATTGATGAACATATGTGAAAGATTCTTGTACGGCACTGCTCATAACCGCTAAGCAACTTCCAGGCTTTGAGCTAGACTAAACAACAAGGCCAGCCGGAATTAAGAGAAGGCTGGGAATTGTGTGTGTGTGTGTGTGTGTGTGTGTGTGTGTGTGTGTGTGTGTGTGTGTTTCCTTGTACTGTCACATTATATCATTTGTTCTAGCACAGGAAAACGAAATTTTGCACAGTAGCAGACCTCCACCCCGACCAGGTTTTAGGCAGGATGAAACCAAGGAAGACCCCTGACTACACCCGGACATAAAGTGGGCCCCCGCAACATCCCCCCAGTATTCTAAGTTTAATATAAGAATCAGAAGAGTTACTGGTGTGGGTGGTGTGGATGGTAGGCAGTATAGTTGGGAAGGAGGCGTAGGTGAGTGGGTGGTGTAACTTCCATCAGCTGACGTGAATTAAAGGGTAACTAATGGTTTGTGACGAGAATGGTGCTGATGTAAATGGTAATGACGATAATGATGAGGATAATTTTGATAGTGGTAGTGGTGATGATACTGTTTGTGATGATAGTAACAGTGACGCCAATGCATATTATTATTATAATTATTATTATTATCATTACTACTACTACTACTACAATTACTATCTTACACAGGAAAGCGAAATTTTGCACACTGGTAGCCTTCCGCCCAGACCAGGTTTTAGGCAAGGCGTGACACCCAGTGACTGACCCCTTCTACAGTGGCCCCCCATTCAGATTACAACCACAGTTATTTACCTGGGAAAACCTCCAACCGGAACAAGTTTTAGACAACCTGAAACTAAGATAACGTCCTCGGGCTGAAGTAGTTAACCCTTTGAACCTTGTACTGTATTTTAAATTTTACTCCTGTTTTCTCCAGACGAGTTTATTCAGCTTCGGAGAGACTTTCCGAACTGAGGAGGTGAATCAGTGTGTTCATGCGACTATATCCCTTCACTACAATGGCTCGCCCAGACCTAAGTAAAGTCGTCTGGAGGTTAGCAAGAATAAAACTCACATGACACCCACCTCTCCACCACCCCTCCCTCTCTCTGAAGAAGTTAGTTGTTGATGTACTTTATGCTACGATCCCGAGATTCACTGAGAAAGTAGAGTATGGCGTCATTAAGGTAGAGTATGACGTCACAGTGGCCAAAGTTCTACAGCTGCGGTCAGGGATATCGCTCCACATTTTGACCCAAGAATTACGCAACTCCTACACCATAGTCTGAAAAGTTCGTTGGGCTTCGAAGATAACATCACGAAGTTTCAGAAGCCATCGTTCACTGTCTTGCTATTTATCGTACGGCTGTGGATCGCCATTACAGTCCTCAGTAGCACATACCTTGGTCCTCGAGGTTGCGATGCCGGAGTTGTTCAAGGAGGTGGAGTACGCCGTCATCCAGGGCCTTCACCGCCTGTGTCAGCTCGGGGGAGTCGGCACCCTTCTTGTGGCCCGCGTAGTCTGTGTGCTCTGCGTATATCTGAAGGACAAGAGACAGTTTTAATCCTCTCGCTGTGGCTTGTGCAACCGTTTTCCTCCCAGTCTAACATGGAATACCTTCAACGACTAAATATCCCAGCTGTTAAAGGCTTCAAAAGCTTTCTCGATTATGGAAAATGTGACTGTCATCCTTGCATCGATTACGGAACCTGTGTATGGCTCCTTGCAAGGTGTAGGGTCCCGAGGCTAGGCTCCCTTAGTCCAAAACATTTAAGGGTAGGTGACTGGCCTACATCCCTGCTGGTATAAAGTCGCTGAAAGAACACCCAAGCCACCTCCATGAGATTCAAACCTGTGTAAAGCGTTGTCGCTAATCCCAGTGGTTCCACAAGCCATTATACTTTCTTTAACTAGGCCTAAAACTGCCATACATCTATCTTGAATGCTGTGTCAATAGATTAACACGAGAATTTAATGCTAGTCACGAAGAAATGCTATGAAGAGGACAATGAGCCACATCCATGTCGTTCATTACCAAGGAAAAATGGGAGAAATGGAGTTCCCCCGAGCTAAGCCCTGTATTGGACTATATAGCCCGGCTAGGGTTACAGGAGCGAGCTACCACTCCCGGCACGGCAGCCCGGGCGAGGCTCGAACTCGCAATCCCCCGATTACGAGTCCGGCGCGCTACCACTGTGCTACCGCGCCCCCCTCATTACCAAGGAGCTGTATAAAGACGAATACCCGGCCCAAACAAGTCAAGGTAGAAGAATTATTGGCCTCAAAAGGGACAATATTCACTTCACAACATGACGTTTCTTTGAGTATATTCGTGCTGCGTCCAGATGATTTTTTAAAAGTTAAGGAGACTTTTGCAATTGAAGGGTTTACCTGGAGCCTTATTAACCTGTTAAACACAATAGCCCATTCCTTTCTTGCATATCGCCCGTATCCCTGCCCGCCTGGGAGAGAGTTCCAACATACTTATTTTCTCCTTATGCTTTTTCTTTAGTTTTTTTTTTTCTTTAATTCTTTATAATCAAGCCTTCTGCTTATTGTCACCTTTTCACCCCTCCATTGGGCTCCTCCGATCAGTCTTGTGTCTGTAGCTTATCCTATCGCTCCAGCAACACCTGTGGACCCACCCAAGAAAGGCGCTTATGCGTTTTGGATCTGTGGATTGGGAGGCTTGCAGATACTGCTTTTAATTCTGTTGGCATGATTATTGCTGTGTATGGCTGAGAGTCACCTAAGTATGCTTCCACCATTACCCTAACACTAATGCGAAAAAGGACTGCCTTAATCAAGCTTATTCAAATGCTGGCCACAATAGGGAGGTAGTTTTGAAAAGCCGTCAGTGCCAATCGACCATTTAGTCCCGTTCCCCTAAAGTTTCCATGTGGAATCGTACTAAGTCTGTTCTTCGTCTTACTAAAACAAATTTCATTCATTCTTAACGTTCTAAACTCTTACTTACATTCTCCTCGCCTCTTCTTGCACCTTGCAAAAAAAAAAAAAAAATAAAAGCTCTGTAGCTGTTTCATCTATTGACAAGGTAAAACCCCTTGCTCAGAATTTCTCCTTTAATTGTACTTTGGACGTTTTAGATGCTATCCTACTCCTCCTCTCTCTGATTTTTTTCATGATTATAAATAAAAATTCTTTATGCATACTTTCTGCCCTTGCTGGCCTCCATATTGATAAGAAGTGCAGTCTTAATAGGGTCCCTCTTTTCAAGAATTGTGCATCCGTACTGACACTCTGCTTTTACACTCTCTTTTTCCTTTGTTTCTCAAGTAGCGCCTTTTCTTTATGCCATTTTACGAATCTCTGGTCTCTAACCCCCCCCCCCCACTTTCACCCCCACCTCTGCCACCCCAACGCCTCGCATCCTCTTGTTCCCGAAGCTCCGTAGTTCCATGTACAGTATAGAGATTCATACTATGGCTGGGAACGAGACCCAACATATGACAGCCAGGGTACATGAGAGGCCAGCAGTGACCCAGGGGATAAAAACCGCCACCATTATCTTGATTGTCATCATAACAGGATATGGTCATGGCAGACTGGCCTCTAAGCTAATTCATCTTCACATGCCTCGTTCACTCTCTCAAACACCCCTGTTCCTCTCCTTTCTCTCAACAGTAAATTGCTCATCTCTCCTCATACCACAAGAAGGTCTGCCTTAATCAACATTACCTTCGATCGCGTTTTTGAGGACTTTCTCTGGCCTCTAATCCATGCGAGTTCCCTGTATCCCTATTATGTCACTTTTCTTATTCATTCAGCAACTGCACATCTCATTCCCATCGTCTTTTCTTCCACTTCAGCCAACTCATTGATTTCCCTGTTATTTACACCACCCCTGCTGCTCATGCCTGCATCTGCTCTGAGAAAGGTCTCGTCTACACCAAGTAACCTGGAATGTTTACAATCACGCAATGTCCAGATTTCTCTCCCATACAAGAGAGTCGGCAGTAAAACACCTTCACGCTGGATTTCCTTAACTTTTCTACTAACCATCCTACCTTTCAAAACACAACCAAGGACTCCTGCAACTCATTTTTCCTGAAGTGATCTCTCCTTAACCCCACATTCCATTTTGCCATATTTACGCGATACGGCTCCCACAAACTGAAAACCATCAACCTCCAACGCGTTTCACCTCCCACTTGTACCCTGCTGGTCACTGTGCTTCCAACTTCCATTCTGTGCTACATGCCAAAATCTTCTATGTCGTGTTCCTTCTTTTCACTTTCTTCACATTCACTTCGAAATTTCAGATTGTACAAAGAAAAATGTGGAAAATCTATTTACTCACCTGCACATAACTGAAGCCCTGACTCAGTTTGTCCAACGCCCTATCGATGTACCGCTGGAAGTTTTGTTTGGTGGGTTTGTCAGTGACGCGGCTGCAGAAGGTTGGAGTGACGCCATCTATGGGCACGTCGCAGCGCTCCCACGTGAAGAGAGCCGTGCGCAGCTCTGCCTTCTCTGCCGTTGTCCACACTTTTTCTGCTGTCCACCACTACGAGAATTATAGTACCCAGGTGGATTAATGTCCACTAATGACAATATAAAGCCAATCACTGAATTACATAACATTACACTGCACACTGCAGGTAGATGTCCACAACTATCTATCTATCTATCTATTGCCAGACGCCTCAATCTCGTTTGGGGTGGCCACAAACAAGTCGCCTCCAAGTCGCCCTGTCCCCCGCCATTTCACTGCCCTGCTCCCAACTCACACCCCCCTCTCTCATATACCTCTCCCCCCCATCCCTCCATCTCATCCTCGGCCTCCCCCGCCCTCTTCCCCCCTCCACCTCACTCACATACACTCTCTTCGTCAGTCTTTCACCCTCCATCCTCTCCACATGGCCAAACCACCTCAGTGTGTTCCTCATAACGCTTCCTATCACATCCACATCAACACCACAACGCTCCTTTATAACCTCATTCGTCAGCCTGTCTCTCCATGTGACTCCACAGGCTCCTCTTAAATAACTCATTTCCACTGCTCTCACTCTTGTGTCCTTCCAACAACGTCCAAGCTTCACTTCCGTACGCTAGAGTTGGTATCACAATACTGTCATGTAATAACTTCCTCATTTCCATGCTCACTTCCCTGTTTCTTCTCACTGCTTTCAAAGAACCAGCAACTAATGCCCACCAATGACTATCATATTAAATTACACGACACTGGAGGTAAATATATGTCCAAAAACGACAGTATTACATTACACTGCCCTGCTGGTTACATCTACAACACGGACATGGACCAACACTAAAGGGAGACTCGCAAAAAGAAAAAAAATAATTAAATAAAAAAAAAAGCCTGAAAACGCGTCCAAAGGTCAGCAACACTTTTCATTATTTTCTCAATGCTCTTACCACCATAACTTCTTTATTTTTCCAGGTAAATTAATCTTGTTTGTTATTTTAACTGAAAGGTCAGTGCCTGAAGGTCGTAGTTGGAATGATGCTGAAGTGTTCAGTGAATTTCATTTTTGAAAATCACTTTCTGAGCTTTAATAGCGTTTTCGGACGATTTGTTAAAAAAAAAAAAAAAAAAAAAATTATATAGCACATAAGCAACTTTCTTGAGAAACACAGTAAACAACTTGTAAACATTCTCATATGCGACGGACTTGCATTAAATCGTATGTGTGTGTGTGTGTGTGTGTGTGTGTGTGTGTGTGTGTGTGTGAGGGGGAGAGGGGGCAGTAAGACAACCTCCCTGGTAAATGGTGGACAAATTTGGGTCAGGTGGTTAACTGACGCCCGCAGGCAGCCCAGGGAAGCATGGCAGATACCGCAAGTGAGCAAATATTGAAACAAGCATAAAATAAAATGCTAACTATACTGATCCCGAAATCTGCCAGTAAATTACGAGGTTGGTCCCCTGTGCCAGTCCCTGTATTCAGGTGTTAATGATGATATTTTATGGTTATTGGCGGGTAATTATTCAGCTTTGGAAGGGCATCTAGATTCTGAGGTTAAGAGAGAGAGAGAGAGAGAGAGATGGGGGGGAAGGGAAGAAATTAAGCCCTCTCACATTTTGTTTTGCAGTAGCGTCGTACCCAGATAGTGTAAACACATCCCTGTCTTCTTAGTCACAGAAGTTGCCTATGATCCCTTTATCTCTACATACTGACCCATGGTGAGGGAGGTCCAAGTGGAGCGGGAAAGTAAGGGGAAGAAGGAAGGACAGCCAGAGAGAAATTGACACAGAAACAGAGAGGGAAGAAGGAAAGACAGCCAGAGAGAAATTGAGACAGAAACAGAGAGGGACAATAGAGCCAAAGACCAGAATTTCCTCACCTTCTGCTTCCCCATTGACTCAGGATCATACTGCGAGAACACGTCCTTGTCCTCCGGGTCATAGAAGTAATTGCCGACAACGCCGTGTGATTCTGCGTACAGGCCCGTGACGAGGGTGGTCCAGGAGGGGAAGGACAGGGTGGGGAAGATTGGTATGGTCCAGCGCGCCCTCACACCCTCCTGCAGGAACCTTGTGAACCCTGGAAGACTGCTTGCTGGTTGCCTGTCCACGTAGTCCCACCGGAAGCTACAACGAATAAGGCTTTGATTAATGCCTTTCGACTACACGAGAGGACTGGCTAAATCCCCGAACTTTACAGCCGGAATCTTATGAACCTCTATATGGTCTCACTGAAAGCTAGACTGGAGGGCCTGAGTGATGGTGAAGGTTTAATGCTTATTGACTACACGTTTAACAAGTCTTAATCTTCCCCTGCAACACTACTAGCAATTGCTCATGTTACTTCCTCGTTCCCATGATGCTGCTGGGTGAAAAGGAACTAGGGGGAGAGAGAATCAGACTGCAGTTCTTCCAGTTGTGGGTTGGACGTGCTAACCACTGAACCACCAGGACACCAGAGATGATTATATATGATGTTTGTGGTGACTGATAGTAAGATATAATGATGGTGGTCTTGAGGCGTATGGTGGTGATTATGATGGTGACTATGATGATGACGATGCTTGTTGTTGTTGCACTGGCCCCAGACTCAAGTGGATGTTAACATGATGGACTGTTGGCTGAAGTTGCTGTTGTGCAGTTCGCCATTCCTCTGTTGCAGGTAATATGTTATGGACAGGTGTGCCATATTACCACAACATGTCCTATACAACACCTGCTGCCAGTCACCCCCAACCCCACCACCAACAACAGTAGCATGAACAACAATACCACCACCACCACCACCATACCATCTTCAACACCACTACCACCACCACCACCATAATCACCACCATCATCGTTATCACCACCAGCATCACCAATAGCACACTCACCCGTCCATTAGGATGTACAGCAGTTGGTTCCTGGTGTTGTGGTGTGTGTCCTTCGTGTGGTGGTCAGGGAAGGACGAGACCAGGGCGGCGAGAGACAGAACCATCAACACAAAACACAGGCAAGACATTGTGCCCATCTTGGATCTGGGGGAGACAATGTAGGTATGAGAGAGAGAGAGGGGGGGGGGGAGTACAAGGCCAAGTAGTACCTCAAAAGATCTTACGACATATACCGTGGAGGTACCATGAATGATGCTACCAGTTACACAATGGTACTCTTAACAGTGAGAGGAAAATATAGTAAAGATGAAGGTTCCTCCAATTCATCTTTTGCACTCGCAGCATAAGCACGGTGAAGGAAGTGAATCTGTCTGGAGGGGGGGAAACAAAAGGCAAAGCCGGGAAATTTTAAAGGAATGGAGGAAGTCGGGCCAAACAACATTTTCTAACCTAGCTTTGAACTGGTCTGTCGAGGAACTGTCGATCATGTTTTTCGGGAGACGATTCCAGGTACTGCAAATTTTATACGTGAAGAGATTAACTAAGATATGGGTGGGAACGCTTCAAGTCAAGGGCCCATCTGTGATTCTTCTTTGGGATGCTGTTTTCACTTAGCATGTGTTGGTACTCGATGTTTTCAGATCCATGAGGGATTTTGAAAACTTAGATCAGACGTCCACGTAAACATTTAGTCTCGAACGAAAAAGAGGCTCCGTCCCTGCAGCCTTCCCTGATATCCCATGTGTCTTAGACTGATGTAGCCTGTGCCTGGACTCTGTAAAGCCTTCCAGTACCATTCCTCAGGGTCAGTGGCCAGAACTGCACAACATATTCTTGATGCTGCCATTTCCTTTGCGTGAAAGAATGGAAGGTCTGAGAGAATCCACGTACGCTTCTGGCATTAAAAAATATATGATTAGGACATTTAGATATTTGTATAGTCTTATCTACGTGGGCATTAGTGAGACGTTTGTTAGTTATCACCCCTAACATCTCTGATAAGTTTTGTTCTCATGTGACCGTTGGCCTGATCCGCATCCTGCGAGGGGCTATGATCTTCCCTGATGTTGCTGAGCTGACTAAGCTTCCCTGAGAGGCTTTGTTTTGACCTGCCGATGCGGATCTGACGTGAACAAAGCATGTGGGCCTTACACTCTCCACCCACTTACTAGGCTCTATCCTTGTATAAGCCACCCACTTATTAGGCTCTCTTCTTGTATAATCCACCCACTTACTAGGCTCTAACCTTTATCTAATCCACCCACTTATTAGGTAGGCTCTGTCCTTGCCTCATCTCTGTCTTAAGAACTTTCCAGCTCTAAGGAAGTAAACATTGAGGGTGGTGCACATATTAACAAATTTCTCTAATCCTTTCCCATTCAGGTGGACTTCATCACTCCTAAAATAGCTATGGTTTCCTGTAAAAACATCCCAGGTATCTATGAACGCTATGGTAGTCTCTGTGCACATCTTCTCTAACCTATCGTATGTGCTTGAAAGGATATTTGTTGTTTGCCCCGGCACCTACTGTCAAACTAGGCTCTTTGTACTTAGCATTAATCTGGTTTATGCTGCGAGTAATTCTGGTAATATCAGTGACAGGAGACATGTACACGTAGCCCTTGTTCTTTCGTCTACTGGAATTGATTTCTTTTATTCAGTGATCTCGCTAAGCTGTCGCCATACGGATTTATGTCTATCTTCAGGTGTGCTGTCTGCGTCGTCATCACTGTCAACATTCTCCGCTTGAATTTCGCATCTGTTCTTCAGGGGGCTGGATGAGTCTCCTTGAAGGGCGGAGGGTGGACTTTCTTACATTGGTCCTGGAGCTTCCTGGGGGACTCTGGGTTTGGGGAAAGAGGGGAATGAGAAGGCATGGGAGGGAGAGGGGGCAGAAGAGGCGGGGCAGCTGGGGTATATTCCTGAGGGGTTAGGGGTGGGGCTCAGTACGCTCTTGAGGGGGCGGAGATGGAGCTGAGGGCATGTACTGGAGGAGGGGGGAAAAGGTTACTGGAAGGGGAGAGGGAGGGGGAGGGAGGAGGCATGTTGGGAAGGGATCGAGAAGGGGGGACTGGAAGCTGCGTAAGGTAGGACTTAGACTGCACTCAGCAAAACTGCTTCTTTTATTTTTAATTTCTTTTCTCACTACTTCAGCATCTTTCTAGAGCACCGACTTCTCCCTTTTCAAAACAGCTACGAGTAAGCTAGTATGCAGACCAGTTTTGCTCATTTTTATTTGCCATCTTGAGCTAGGATTGGTGGAACAGAAAAACAATACAATTCCATGGACCATCTATAACCATGAAGTCCTTGATGAACATATGACCACACCCAAAAGTAAAGACGGGTTCATCACTCCGCATTCTCGGTCCAGTCCGCCCGTGTGTGAACCAAAGTGTACCTGTGTGAACCAGAGTGTACCTGTGTGAACCAGAGTATACCGACTCAAGAATTCGATGCGTCAGTACAGGGTAGCTATATGATGGGTGTATGGAGGGCGACGGAGAGGATGGTGGCTGCATAGCGATGGGGAGGAGACGAAGGTATATGAGGGTGGCGGAGTGCAGGAGATGAGAAGAGAGAGAGAGAGGACAGTGTATAGCATTAATCAGGAGGGGTGACGGGGTGATGGGAGAAGAGGGGGGGTGGGTGGGAAGGGCAGGGAACGGCTATAATCCATTAATAAACATGGATGTAAATACTGTCTTCGATGAAATGGTACCAACACAGATGAATGTGGTGCTCCGATGCTTAATCTTTTTATTTCTTTATCCCTATTCCTTGCAAGTATCCACATCAATGACATGACAGTTAGTGATCGCCATGAAGGCGGTGGCTGAATCGGTAGAGAGGTGGCCTGAAGTCCTAAAAGACCCATTACCCGCCGACACGTCGTAAAAATACCCCTGCTAATACCAATACACCAGTCCTGTATGAGACAGCCCTAGCATGTATTCAGTATGGAAGGTGGGTGTTAGCGCCGAAGTGGTGACATGTGGAGGTGTAGGAGGACTACTGGGCCTTAGGATAGATCACTGGCCCCGAGAAATAGGCCCTGAAGCCTTTGCCCAGAGTCGGACACACACACACAAAAAAAAAAAAAAAAAAAAAAAAAAAACAAATTAAAAGAGAATAAAACACCGGGACCGGACATAATATTTCCATGTGTATTGAAGGAACTACAGAAGGAAATATCAAAGCTTTTATCTGAATTGTTAACTTACCACTTAAGAGCAGTAAGGTGCCACATGAATAGAAGCTTGCTACCGTAACCCCAATATTCAAAAAGGGCAATAGAGCGCAACCAGAAAACTACCACCCAACTAGTTTAACATCGGTAATTTGCAAATTGCTTGAGACTATTATCAGAGACAAGTTTGTGAAACACTTAGAAACAAACAATCTCATCAAGATTTGCAACATGGTTTTCGAAATAATCGCTCTTGCCTCACGAATCTGCTGGACATTTCAATGATATACTGACCATGTGCGACAAAACTAAATCTGCTGATGTTTTCTACCTCGATTTTCAAAAGGCTTTTGACAAAGTTCCACACAAAAGACTCCTTCAGATGCAAAAGGCACACAGTTTCAGCGGCAGTGTGTTCGGGTGGGTAGAAGACTGACTCACCGGACGAAAGCAAAGAGTTGTAATAAATGGAAAAGACTCAGACTGGATAAACGTTACAAGTGGAGTGCCACTGGGTTCAGTGTTAGGTCCTATTCTTTTTTTAATATACATAAATGATACTGATGAAGGATTATGTTGTAAGATTTCAGAATTTGCTGATGATACTAAAATAGGTAACAAAGCAGATACAGCACTGCAGAGGCAGGCAATTCAGAGAGATCTTGATCAACTGTTTAACTGGGCCCAAGCATGGCAAGTGGAATTCAATATTGATAAATGTAAAGTGCTAAACATTGGCAGTAAAAATGTAAGAGCTAGTTATAACGTGAATAATGTCCAACATGATAGGGCAAACCATAAGAAAGACTTAGGAGCTATAATAACAAATGATTTGAAACCAAGCAAACAGTGTACAGAAGCTGTGAAAAAAGCCAATAAACTGATTGGATTCATAGACACTGCATTTCAATATAAGTCCGATAATATCGTCCTCACTTCGTATAATACCTTAATACGCCCGCACTTAGAGTATTGTGTTCAGTTTTGGTCACCGTATTATAAAAATGGGTTGAGAAACATGAAAGAGTACAGAGAAGAGGGACAAAGATTATACCTAGATTGAGAAATAAACCATACGAGGAACGTTTAGAAGCCCTGAATCTCTTCACCCTAACTAAAAGGAGGTTACGAGGATATTTAATTCAAGTATTCAAAATATTTAAAGGACATGATAACATGGCTGTTGATAAATACTTCACAGTTGATCACTCGAATTATACTAGAGGCAATGGGCATAAAATAATTGGCAAACGATTCCTGTCGCATGATGCTAAGCATTTCTTCTTTAATAGTTGTAAATAATGGAACAAATTGCCCTCCAGTGTAGTAAATTGTGGTATAGTACTAACCTTAAAGTCGCTCTTATAACTATCTGTCGTCTAATCTCCAGCTTAATATGTTTACTCCTGAATAAAACACTTGCGTATATATAAACTTTTCTTTTTCAGAGCCCGGATCAATTTATTAAATGCAAATACAGTATAAGCACAGACTAGGATATGCATAGATAGCCTGAGTTAATGGTTAATACTCTTAGATTCGACCTGTGATGGGCTGTGGATCACTGAGGGTCCCTGTTAAAGTGACCACCATCAGGATATTTTTAATGTACCAGGGGTCACTTGTGTACTTGTCCCGCATGGGAAAGTTCCTCGTCTGAGTGGCGTGAACGGAGCTGGGGCCTGATTGACTGCTGCCTACCTTGAAAGCGCCAGGCAAGGCTGCTGCACCACCCATGAACATCCACATTGTGCATTTTCCACACTGTGTCTACAGACGCCCCATTAACTCAACGTACCCGCACATAATGTTGTGCCTTAGTAATTTATTATTTGATTATTTACATTACTACTTTCTCTTCCAGGTTATTCACACTGGTTGCTTATAAAGTATTACAGAATGTAACTTTTCAGTCTTGCCTATGAAATTTCCATGTCAGTTTTTGCATGCTGAATGGTGTTTTTTCTCGCTTTTTCTTGCCAGTTTTAACTAGAGGGTTTGGAGGCGGGGGGAGCCTTCTTGCTTTGCTATCCTTATCCTTCATCATGTAGAATTAGATCTCGCAGTCATGGTCTACTCTAACATGCAACCTCGAAAGGACCATAAGGTCTGTTGCTGTTTGCTCTCCTTTGTATTACCACTATGACCACAACTAACACAGCAAACAAAGGAGAGTGTGGATGCTTCCCGTGCCCGCCTTTCTTCCTGGAATAACAAATACAACAGTAACTTCACGAGGCGATGCCAGGTTAAACAATCGTTACACACAGTGTTGTTGCAATATGGAGAGGACACTTACACTTAGTAAGCTGTATTTAAAGACGAGTAACTGTGCACAGCGAGGTGGGAATTAAATCGGAGGATGCCGTGCGCTTCGGAGGGGTGTGTGAAGAAGACTGCACTGCGAGGTGGGGAAATATATGTTGACGTTACCTGGATATATATATATATATATATATATATATATATATATATATATATATATATATATATATATATATATAAAGTATATGAAGCAATACGAGAGAGTTCTAGGGTGGATGAGTGAGTGTGGGTGCGTATGAGTGAGTGTGTGTGTGTGTGTGTGTGTGTGTGTGTGTGAGAGAGTGGGTATGAGGGTGTATGAGTGGGTGAGGGTGTATGAGTGTAAAGAGGGTGTATGAATGTGAGTGTGTATGAGTAGGCATGAGGGTGTGTGAGCGTGTATGAGTGTGTGAGTGTGTGTGAGGGTGTATGAATGTGAGTGTGTATGAGTGGGTGAGGGTGTGAGTGGGTATGAGGGTGTATGAGTGGGTGAGGATGTATGTGTGTGTGTGTGTGTGTGTGTGTGTGTGTGTGTGTGTGTGTGTATGAGTGTGTGAGGGTGCGTGTGTGTGAGGGTGTATGAGTGTGTGTGGGTGCAGGAGTGTGTGAGGGTGTAGGAGGGTGTATTGAGTGTGTGTGAGTGGGTGTAAGGGTGTATGAGGGTGTATGAGTGTGTGTGAGTGTGCGTGAGTGTGTAAATGTAGATGTGACGGTGCATGCGAGATGATAAGTATGAAGTCACGAATATTAATAAGGGGCAGGGTAGTGTTGCCATACATATACGATAATTTCACCTTCGGTACATAGCATTTCTCATTATCGTACGTCTTATATGATAATTTTACGATTCCCCAAAAAATGAGAGAGAGAGAGAGAGAGAGAGAGAGAGAGAGAATGTTCATCTCATATTCACTGGCTTCGTACCAAACTATAAAGAAACGAAAGGGGTATCAACCAAGCAAGTCAAGAGGAGACATCGTTCATGAAGCCTTATAGTCCTTTGTTTGCTTGAAAAAGAACATGTTAGTAAGAAAAAAAAATCGGGCTTTATAACAACTAACTTGGTGGCATAAGCGACCTCGTTACACCTCCTCCTTAGCGATTTATTCAGCACAAGGCGTCCTGATATTTTCTTAGGTGGCTCGTTGTGACACCATTCAATATCGAAAAAAAAAAAAAAAAAACGGAGTACATTATGCAGACAACACTAAGGAACACGTGCTGTGAATTTTCGAAAACCACTGAAACACACACACACACACACACACACACACACACACACACACACACACACACACACACAAATAAATAAAAAAAAGTGATAAATGCCTCGACCAACAGAACACCATTGACTGCAGGTCCCTGATTCCCGCCGGTTGAGGAAGCTCCCTAACACCTCTTCCTAGGCGATTTATTTTGTTTATTACAACTTACTCTCCTCTCTGCGTTGCATACATCCTTCCAGTATCGCCAAAAGCTGCACAAATAACGGATATAGATATTACCCACCCATATTCCAAAATGAATCGCAAGGGGAGAGGTGTTAGGGAGCTTCCTTACCCGATGCGAATAATTAGACTCCAGTTTTGTGATATTCTTACTTAGGGATATTTTATGCAAATCTGTTTACTTAGGGTCATCTTAGGCAAAATCTGTTTACTTAGGGTCATCTTAGGCAAAATCTGTTTACTTAGGACCATCTTAAGCAGAATCTGTTTACTCTGGGTCATCTTAGTAGGAACGTTTACTAGGCAGAATCCGTTTACATTACGTCATCTTAGGCAGAATATGCAGAAGAAAATAAGGACAAAGATTTCGTTTTTTAAAAGTGGTTTCATAAAGAACACTACATTTATGGAAGCTCAGAGTTTCGTATGAAAAAGGACTACCCATTACTAAGACTCGCATCAGTTAATTCTATGCTTATCTAATAATAATAATAATAATAATAATAATAATGATAATAACCCACAATTGCACAAATAATATATGGTTTTCGGTGTCAAAGCCTGTGCCACAAAAATATCAAAACAATGATAAATAATATAAAAGAAAATACAAGATACATACCGAACTTAGCAGATTGTTATCCTCTATCAGCATTTACTTACCCCTACACTTCTCAAGACGCAGGCTGTGCAAAGTGCTGCGCTGATTGCTCGCCGCGCAGTACCCCACCACAATCCTGAACACTGCAGTGACTGCAAATGCGTTGCCGGTGTAGCGATCGTACGTCTGGCATGTATCTGACAGCCTACGCCTCATGGGCAAAGCATAGGGGACAATATTTTAAGCATTTCAAGGGGAACCAGTCACCAATCTCGCTACACCCGGATGTGAAAAACCCTGCCGTTCCCAGGCCTAACCTGTCATACAGATTCAGAAAATTTAAGTCGTTGCCTAATGTATTGTATCTTTGCTCTATCCTCCCTATGATGGATGTGTTGGGGAAGATAAAAGTTTTGAAAATTAATAAAGTCGTTGCATTCATATCTAGCACCAAGCATCCCTGAAGACTACTGTTTAAGAAAGATTATTGTTATCCTTTTTACTTTGCTGTTTTGTACTTCAGATGAGATGTGTACGAAAAGCTTAAGGTAAGACAGTCATTTAAACAGTTATAGCCAAGGGAAAATACTTAGGATAACAAAAAAAAAAAAAAAAAAAAATAGGCAGATGATATTTTCAAGAGGTAAATCCGTTACTCTTACGTGTGGTAGCGGAGCGACATTCCGTTATCGTCCGGGGCAGCGTTTGTACCCAGCCTATTCTCGTCTTACTATCTTTTCCTCGGCGATTTACTTGTTATATTATCCCTTCATATTATCATTATTCTCGAGGTTCATTATCATCATCATCAACAACATCATTCAGAACAGATAACAAGAACACAGCAATCAGAACGCGCCTATGCCAGTCAACTCATCAACAAAATTTAATCAACTCCTGGGCCCCATGACCCACATATCCACAAAAATTCACTGACCAACAATAACTTTCTGAGATATCTTGTGGACAAACAGACAGACAAGCAGGGGTGAATACATAACCTTCTCCAGCTTTTGTTGGCGGAGGTAAATAAGATAGATATCCACACACGCACTTCTCATCTCATTGCAGCCACGTAAATCCAACGATAATTTCACGTACTAAGATGATAAAGACGAAAAAAAAAAAATAATAATAACAAAACTCGCTCCACTCTACAGGGGGAGACTATGAAACCAGAATTCTCACAGCAAACCCAGATAATACCATAGTTAGTCCTAAAAAGAGTTCTGTAACAATGCCATATTTAGTCCTGAAATTAGTTTTTGTAACAAGATTATTTTAGAGCCTCCTCCTCCTCCTTCTTCTTCTCCTCCTCTTCTTCTTCTTCTCCTCCTCCTCCTCCTCCTCCTCCTCTTCTTCTTCTTCTACTTCTTCTTCCTCCTCCTCCTCCTCCTCCTCCTTATTTCCCTGAAGACACACACACACACACACACACACACACTTATTCCGGGGATGATCTATATATTTTTTTTCCTTTTCGATATCAGGTCACAACGCAGCCCACTTTAGCAGGTCACATAATGAGATTCCACGCTGTTCATTGCCTTAGCCTCGACCTTTAAAAAAACTCAAAGTACAGGGCGAAGTGGTGGCGATTTGTTTGTGGCCACCTCTTACAGGATTAAAGCCTCTGGCAATAGATAAATCGAGAGACAGGTAGTTTCTCTGGTAAAATGACATATTGCTTATAAAAAAGAAAAATATCTGAAGGCCTTTTGTGTTCATTATAAACATTCTTGGGAACGTAATTTGAGTTTTGACCTTGGATTTCGGAACCATCGAGAATTTTTACTTCATTCTCTCTCTCTCTCTCTCTCTCTCTCTCTCTCTCTCTCTCTCTCTCTCTCTCTCTCTCTCTCGTCAGCAGCGTGATACGAATTACAAACATACATTATCATATTGTTATCTGCCATATCAGTCTTTTATCCACTGTTGTACTGCTTTATCTGTACAAAAAAAAAGTAAGATAATGGTTTTGAGCGAGAGGTTGTGGGTAGGTCAGGGTTTCACTTCACATCAGGGTTTCACTTTCATATCAGGGTTTCACTTCACGTCAGGGTTTCACTTCATTTCAGGGTTTCACTTAATCTCAGGGCTTCACTTGTCAGGGTTTCACTTCATGTCAGGGTTTCACTTCATGTCAGGGATTCACTTCACGTCAGGGTTTCGCTTCATGTCAGGGTTTCACTTCACGTCAGGGTTTCAGTTCTTGCACCTTAACTTGGCCTAGATATTCGTCCTCTAGCAGCTAATTTTCCGTAGCTTCTCACGAGGCTAAAACACACCGCTACGCCTCCCCACCCTCCCCGTAACACCTCATCTCGGGAAGCAGCTAAAACATAAAGCTAAAACGCTGTAGCACACTTTGTTAAACCCCAGAGTCCTTCTTGTTCCTCTTGTTTTTCTTGTTTGTGTTCTTTTTTTGTTTTTTTCTTCTTCCTTTTCTCGTTTTTCTCCTTTTCCTCCTCCTCCTCCTCCACTTCTTCGTCTCCTCCTCCTCCTCTTCTTCTTCTTCCTATTCTATTTCTTTTTCTGCTTCTCCTTCTCCGTCTTCTTCTTCCTCTTCTTTTTCTTCCTCATCAGAACGGCCTAGATCTAAAATGCAACATTCACTTTTTTTTTCTTTATCACAGAGGGGCTACATTCTCCACTGACTCTGATCCTTGACAGTTGTTTACCTAAAAATGTCATAAATTATAAGCAGGGAATAGGTTAGGTTTACAGTATTGATCCGATTCTGACCAAACGTGGTGAACGGGCCGAGGGTCAGCGAAGGGTGGAGTGATGCGATTTTGGGGGAATTAGAGGGATAGGCCACAGGACTAGGTTATATTTTTGACTCTTTTACTCAATAAGTTTATGTTAACTGGTTTCTAATACTTGTATGTAATAAATAGCCCTGCGGACGTCACACATCTTGTCACACTGTCTCACTCCAACACTGATCTTAAACCACTCATTTAAATGCCCACCTGCCCACAACTACGCTTCACCCATATCATACAAACTTTTAACAGCATTCAGCAGCTCTCAGTCCACACCATACACAGGTAAATACTGCAATAATCCTCCTGGTTTTATCTTATACACTTTTTGCAGACCCATAAATGTCACAAATACCTTACAATCTTTTCGCTAGTTGTTTCCACTCTCATTGGAAATCTTTGATCCACACATCCCCTGCCACCCTGTTATTCACTCTCTGGATATTCTGTGCTTTCTTTCCCTTCTCTATTATCATTATTCTTCCATATACCTTTCCTGCAGTCCTCACCAGCCTTATACCAAGATCTTTTCACCTTTGTTTTCTGTATAAGGGCACAGTCACAGGCTTCTCCCACTACTGATAAAACGCAGCTGACTCAAACACTTCCCTGCACTCACTCCTCTACACTTATCTCTTCGCACACCTCACCAACACCTGATGCCTTCCCACCACTCAGTTGGTTCACAAACTTTTTATAATAACACTCACCCAAGCTTTGTTACATATTTCCAACCTACACCGCCTTCTGTCCACAACACTGCATCATCTCCACACGTTTCACCCACACTTGATCTCTTCCTATTTCATCGTTTCACAACATTTTTCACATCTGCCAATGCCACACATAGCGCACCAAATACTTAATTCACTTATAACTTGGACTTAACTGAGATTTAGTGCTTACTTTTAACTGTACGACCTGAGTACACTATGAACGATATATATATATATATATATATATATATATATATATATATATATATATATATATATATATATATATATATATATATATATATATATATACTTGAGTACATTCACGTCACGACAATTTAACCCGTGTAAAAATTTAGCTTGTGTAAAATTTAACGTGGAAATTGTATAATTTGTGTAAAATTAAACTTGTGTAAGATTTTGTAAACGAATCAAACTATGCCATCTTAAGTAACAATGTCAGGCACTTTTAACAGCTCTGTTCCGGTGGCTCTACAAATTTTTGTTGGGGAAGCCAAGTCCTCAGAAACATCGTACGTGTCCAGTTCCCAAATATGTCACCAGCTTGTATTTTATACTTTTCTATATAAAAATAGCATTTGTTGAATTATCAGCTACATAAAAACAGTCAACCAATATATAGTGTGATTTGAAGGTCTTAGTAAATGCTGTGGATATATTGGTGAATTCTGTACTTGCATTTAGGAGATGTCAGCTCTGAATCATACGCGTCTCGGTTGACACCCAATCCGCCTTTCGAGCAGTTTCGTTTGTAGTGGCAGGAAACATACCACATTTATTTATCCTCTGTTGGTAAATTAGTATATGTTTATCTGTGTATTGTCAGCCAAAAAAGTCGTGTCTTCGTTCCAAACCCCGTAAAAATTCGAACAGATAAGTGGAAGCAGCAGGGATAGCTTCACAAGTCTGGTAACTGTGTCAGACCAGACGGTGGTGGGGGTGAGTGGATTGGGGGTGTGGGTGAGTGGATTGGGGGTGTGAGTGAGAGGATTCGGGGTGGAGGTGGGGTAGTGGACGGTGTGTGTGCTGTCATGTTTTATATACCATGCATTACCGTAGGGTGCAAGCTGTTGGGAATAACATACTGGGTAATAGGGTTATAGTCAATTTTTATCACTAATATGTCGCTAAACATCTACATATGCATCATCATGAGTTTACAGTTAATCAAAATATACTGCAGTTTCATATGCATGGGCTGTCATGTCTAATTCATCTTTGATATTTGGAATACTTCAGAGGACGGAATGAGTGTGGAATACATTTCATAACGAGTGTCTGGAATTTAATGGAACGCCATGATTGTGATAATATAAAACAACATTTGTTAGTGACAACATGAATCTCCCCTCTACTTTTTCTGTTTCCCAATATAGATAATTAAATGACTGTGAAGCTATAACTATTTGCTGGTGGGGGTATATCTGGGTGTCATCACCGTGCGCAACACCTGTGGCCAGGTTTCTCTTACCCCTTTACCAAAACATTAACCACTTGTGGAAACAAATGCTTTTCTCGTTATTACTGTGCCACACCACACACGGTAGTGGTATGTAATATATCCTGTCATGTTCAAAAGGTAAACATACAGTAAAAACACAGCTGTCTGTCCTTTATTCCCATGTTATGTGGCTAGCTGATGCCTGGCGGAGGGGGGCGGCAGGAAGGTGGGGAGGGGGGACAGCACCTCGTCATTTCTGCTAACGCTTGACTGGCTACAAGTTATAGACATTACTTCAGGTTAACGATACATTTCACTATTTACAGGCATTAAATCAAGTGTAATATCACATTTAGCGCTTTTACTGTGCGGTGTATTGCTAGACTACACTGCCAACAAAAATTACAGATTACACTGCCAACAATAATTACAGCACATCCCCCCCCCACTCCCCGACCTCCACCCCCAATCCACTCACCCCCACCACCGACTGGTCTGATACAGTTACCAGACTTGTGAAGCTATCCCTGCTGCTTCCACTTATCTGTTCGAATATTTACTGGGTTCGGAACGAAGACACGACTTTTTTGGCAGACTATATTAAGCTGAGAATATGTTGTAAAAGTTGCAGTGCTTCCGTTTGTACTGAATATGAAATGGAAAATAAATACAGTGAACCATGATTTTTTTTTTCTTTACGTACAGGTCTTTTGACTTTGTAAAATCTAATAATTATACTTGCCCTTTTCCCTTCTTCACCCCACCCTCAATTAAAAAAAAAGAAATGGGTCAAGGTCATGATTCAAGGTCCATAAATGGGATCCCCTAAAAAAGGAGGGGGGGGGGGGAACGGTGCCTTACAGTGCGTGATGGTCCAATTGCTTTCCTGTACTAGAACGCCAGGAAATCATGTACTACGTTGGGTGGTAATCATATGACCAACAATCACACACCTGGTGTTCTACTACGTTTAGGCGTCCCAGTTGTATTCATAAGAGTTCAGTTGTAGAGTATTACGTGCAGCTATCGAGAGAGAGAGAGAGAGAGAGAGAGAGAGAGAGAGAGAGAGACCGTCCCCAAGCTAAAAGGATTAAGTGATCTTCTGCAACACCCATCCATACATCATCCCATGCTAATCCCGCCACACCTGTCTTAAATGAGACAGCCGTGGCATAATCAGGGATAGTGGATTTTAGTGCCCAAGCGGCGGTATGTAAAGGTGATAAAGGTGTGGGTGTTATATGACGGATGTATAAAAAAAGAATTATTTTTCCTGCCTTCCAAAAGAAATATATTAAATCATAGGCTACCAGTATATAAAAAATAAATTTTTTCTGTATTTCCTTGACATTAAATCCTTTCGAAGGGGGCGCCCACCATCCACTCACTCGACGCAGTGCTATCCTTAGGCGACTCTACACTGCATGACAAGCTAAATGGTTTCCAGTAGACTAGGAATCTATTTATGGGCCTACGATGTTGGGTGGTAACCATGACAGCCAAATAATCCCTCGGGTCTTTCAATCAGATGGATCCCAAAGGGTTTACGTGCAAGATATTACGAGTTTATTGTTTATATAATGCCACTCAGGGTCACTCTGGCCTTAAAATGTCGGGACAGTGTAACCTAGCCCAGGGTACCTACGCTCTTGATGAAGCAAAAAGAACTGGATGGATAGATTCACATTTCAGCTTCTCAAAGCTTGATAAGGAGAGAGAGAGAGAGAGAGAGAGAGGAGAGATGACAGTGCATAGCCTTATCGTAGTCTCATATTTTTATTGAAGGTTAACTAATTCTGACTGTAATTCCTCAACAACGAATCTATCTATCTATCTATCTATTGCCAGACGCCTCAATCCCGTTTGGAGTGGCCACAAACAAATCGCCTCCAAGTCGCCCTGTCCCCCGCCATTTCACTGCCCTGCTTCAAACTCAAACCCCCCTCTCTCATATACCTCTCCACCCCATCCCTCCATCTCATCCTCGGCCTCCCGCTCCCTCTTCCCCCCTCCAACTCACTCACATACACACTATTCGTCAGTCTTTCACCCTCCATCCTCTCCACATGGCCAAACCACCTCAGTGTGTTCCTCATAACGCTTCCTATCACATCCACATCCACACCACAACGCTCCTTTATATCCTCATTCGTCAGCCTGTCTCTCCACGTGACTCCACAGGCTCCTCTTAAATAACTCATTTCCACTGCTCTCACTCTTGACTTGTGTCCTTCCAACAACGTCCAAGCTTCACTTCCATACATTAGAGTTGGTATCACAATACTGTCGTGTAGTAACTTTTTCACTTCCGTGCTCACTTCCCTGTTCTTATCACTGCTTTCAAAGAACCAGCAAGCTTTCTTCCCTGCTGTACCCTTTCAAGCACTTCACCCTCCAAACCTCCATCCTCACTCATCACACTACCCAAGTACTTAAACGTACTCACATTTTCCAATTCCTCACCATCCAACCTCGCTGTACATTCACTGACTTCACCTCTCTCAAAGACCATCACTTTACTCTTCCCTACATTCACCTTTAGATTCCGTTTCTTACACACTCTCCCAAACTCATCCACCAGGCCTTGCAGCTCACCATCGTCTTCACTCAACAACACAGTATCATCTGCAAACAACAGTACAGGGAGTTTCCAAACACTATCTTCTCTCACCAGGGCCACTCCAGCGTCCACTACCCTACATTGTATATACCTCTTTTATTACCCCCATCCATGTACAGATTGAACAACCATGGAGACATGACATCCCTGTTTCAACCCAACTTTCAAAGAGGAAAATTCACTTAGTTCACCATCCACACGCACTGCAACCTTCGCACCATCGTACATACTCTTCACAGCATTCAACAACTTCCCATCTACTCCATATATTCTTAACACTTTCCACAATTCTTGTCTATCCACCCTGTCATATGCTTTCTCCAAATCCATGAAAGCCGCATACAACTTCTTTCCCTTCTCTAGAAACTTTTCCACTAAAGATCTAAGAATGAATATCTGATCTACACAACCTCTTCCCTTCCTAAAGCCTCCCTGTTCTTCTCCAACTAATTTCTCTGTTCTTTCTCTAACCCTGCAGCCTTCGCACCATCGTACATACTCTTCACAGCATTCAACAACGAATGCTTTTACTTATTTTGATAGAGAGTACATTTTCTCTTACTGCTTTTATAGAAGAAAACGTTTATATTTGAAGGGGTAAATTTTCCATTTTTACTTGATCGAGGTAACACCGTCTATAAGAATGAAGTATGTTCTTAGAAACTAGGTAGGCGTAAGGATAACTTAGATTAAGATATACGGAAGGAGTCAGATGTATGTATAATGGGCGACGACTTCAATCTTCAAGCATCCCAGGTTTCCAGTGAGTTGAGCTAGATTTCCATTCCACCTAGATTGCGTTAGGCTGGGTTTGGTTTGGTTTGGTTAGGTTAAGGTGGAGCTGGGTTGAATTTGTCCGGGTTTATTTCTTATGGCTGTTTGGCGTTATTGGGGCATTTTTTTTAAAGTCAAATATCGCCATCTTCATCATCAGCATCAGCATCCTTTTCATCACCTCCACCATTATCACCCTCATCATCATTATGGTCAAGTTGTCGTCGTCGTCGTCATCACTATCTTAATTGTCTGCGTCATCATTATCATCATTATTGTCGCCACCATCACCATTACTACAACCACCACCATCATCACTATTATTACCACCGCCGCCACCACCATCATTATCATCATCATTACTACCACCGCCACCATCACCATTATCATCATCATTACTACCACCGCCACCATCATCATCATCATCATCATCACTACCACCACCGCCACAACACCATCATTATCATCATCACTACCGCCACCGCCACCGCCACCATCATCATCATCATCACTACCACCGCCACCACTACCACCACCACCACCACCACCATCATCGTCGTCGTCGTCATTCTCATCCCAACCCTCAACATCAGAGACAAGACAGAATGCAGAAACAAATACAAAACACATCAGTGGCAGAACTATCACCAGCACCCCTATTTTCTGACACCTAACACCTCTTCCTTAGCGATTTAGTTTACATATGACACCAGATTGTTTTCTAAGCTACTGAAGATTCCGTAACACCTCTTCCATAGCGATTTAGTCTGCATATCTCCCTCTTCAACTGATTCAAACCACGACAGACTGATTATAGGATCGGGTCTCCCAGGCTTCCACTCACGCTTAAAATAAATAAATAAAAAATAGGGAAATAAATAAATAAAAATAAAAACAAATAACTAAATAAATTAAGTTTGGCGTTCTCTGGCGTAGAGCTGTGTTGATCATTAGAGGGTTAGATTTTTTTTTTTTTCTCAGGATGGTGAAACGGCATTAGAGTCCTTCCCTGTCTGGCGTTCTTTCGTCTTAAAACAGTTCCTGGGTACGAGCAGAAAATCGTCACATCTGTTATCTAGTGTGGGAGGAAGAACAAGGGAAGAAGAGAGTAGAACATTTCCTTAAGTTCGTCCTGAAAAAAAGAAAAGAAAGAAAGAAAGAAAGAAAACGTATCACAGTTGGGACGGGGACGCGATCGTGTAAAATTTGATGTATATGCAAAATGAATCGCCAAGGAAGAGGTGTTACGAGACTTCCTAAGTCCGAATACCACACTCCAGGGTCCCAGGCTTCGCTCTCAGATGAATAAAATCGCCTGCCGTGAGCTAGAGTTGAATACTATCTGGACCGCAAGGGGGTTGAGGGTAAAAACACAGAGGCTCTAAAGGTTCACCCAGCTCTATAAAACCGTCTGAAGTTAGCTAGTAGAGAAGTTGATAAAAAAAATTCACTGAAGGGGTTGATATCTTCCCTATACGCTGATGGCTTTTTTTATTTTGCTCTTGCCATCTCCGGACGATTTTCTTCAGCTGAGGGAGGTGTTTCGTAAGCTTAATAAAATCGTCTGGAATCAGCAGCAATAAATCTTTAGTCAGACCTCACCCTACTGTAGGGGTTACTTTGGTTTTCTTCCTTTTTGGTGTCCCCAGACGGTTTATTTCAACTCAGGAGGGAGCAGTGGGGTTGATGAAGGCTGTCTCTAACCCCTCCAGCTACGAAAGTCTCCCGTAAGCTGAATAAAATCGTCTGGTGGCAGCGAGAGTAAAATATACGCTTTGGACTGGAAAGGATAATTACTGAACACACTCTTACAGTATTCTCTCTGTTGGTCAATTGGATACACAAATACACAGACCACACAGAACTCACGGTCCTCTCTTGGTTCTAGGTCCTATACAGAATTGCATACTCTCTAGATGTAGGAGAGAGAGAGAGAGAGAACGAGAGAGATGGGGAGAGAGAGAGAGAGAGAGAAAGAGAGAGAGAGAGCTGGTTGGAAGGGAAGGTGGTTGGAGGGTGAAACTTTAGGAACAGAGGTGTGGGTAATATTACTGACAATACACGATGTACTTGAATTCATATCATCATTCATGTGTGACTGAAGTTTACAGTGGACGTTCACACACGAAGTGACGTGCTTCATAACAACCCTCATCATTTCCATATCCTCTTCCTCCTCCACGAATGCGCAGCTCCAAACAGTCCTCTGGAGATCCCAGCCATCCGCCATTGTTGGGCTCACCTGTGCCCCAAGGTATCAGGTGAGCCACGTCTGTACCATCAGTCGTCTTCCACCTGCCCTCTTCCCCAACATCACTTACACCCAGCCACACTGATGATGGTTCTGCACAAAAGACAAGAATATAGTCATCATCATCATCATCATCATCATCACCACCATCATCACCCTATTTCCCACTCCCACCCAACCAACAGTATTCTCCATATCTTTGATAATCGTTCAGCTTGAAGGACATCAGTTACCAAACCATTATCATCAATATCTTCTTTATTACCCCATTTCTGACTCGCACTCATCCACTGGCTAGGTTAGATTACGTTAAGTTAAGCTAGAGGCGATAGGCTTCCAAATTCCTACCTTGGATCCGGGCAGCGACCTGTGCAATGAAGCGGTGCATGTTCCTCTTGGGTTGTGCCAGGCTGCCTCCGTAGCGACTGTAACACCAGGACAAGGCCGTGCGCCAGTTCATCCGATTCGCAGTGTGCACGTAGAACTCTTGACCGTCGTGCACAAATTTTACCAGATCTGCGGCATGAGTTTGTAATTGTGTGTAAACTGATTAGCACTAGTATACCGACGTCTTTTACAGATACACTCTTGGACAAAAGTTCCTGACAATCCTCCACGGGTATTGTGTCCTACCTTCCACATTTCTCATCCCCAACACCCCCACCTAAACGACAGAGAGCGTCCTTCCTTCCCATACTCAGCTGTTGTGTGTTTCCTATCGCAACCACACGAAACCGTTCACATAACACTTTCCACTTCCACAATCGACAAAGAAATGTCGAAACTTTTGCTCAGGACTGTTATTTCAACCCTCTACTCAAGCATTTTTCACACACGAGCCAAACGAGACTTGTTCACCATTTACACAGGGACTAATGGTTGCCGTGGTAGTGGTACTGATGATGGTAGTTGTGGCTGTTGTGGTGGGAGTGATGATAAGTATAATGGTGATCGTTCTGGTAGTGATATTGTGGTGATGGTAATTGTGATAGTAATGGTAGCTGTGGCAATGGCAGTAATTGTAGTAATGGGTATGACTGTGCAGTGGAAGTGAAAGTAGTTGTGGCAGTGGTAGTGATGGCAGTTGTGAGAGTAATGATAGTTGTGCCAGGATAAGGGATAGTAGTGATGATAGTTGTGTTAGTGGTAGTGGTAGCATTGTTTCTCTAAATCACTTCAATGTCAATGGCCTACATCTGTGTTGCCTCTGTATAGTTCGGTATGTCGTTAAAAACCTTATCGTCTGTGAAAATTGGAGTCAGGCAGGAGATTCGTGAACACATTAGCGTTTCTGTAATGAGTTGATGGGGTCTGCTTACTTCGTTTCCGCAGATGGTGGGAGTTTAGTATTCTTCTCACCCTGCAAAGATGCACTATCCCTACCTAACAAAGGAGTACTGTCCTCACTCTGCAGCGGTGTATTGCCTTTCCCCTGAAAGGTGTTTTATTCTGGCTCTGCAAATGTATACTATTCTCGCTCTTCAAAAGTGTACCTATCCCTCCCCACAAAGGTGTATCCTCCTAACCCACAAAAATGTATTAACCCCATTCCACACAGGTGTACATGTATACTCTTACTCCACCTTACCACCCTACAGTATATATATATATATATATATATATATATATATATATATATATATATATATATATATATATGTATGTAAGGAGGGTCTTGGAGGCTGCAGAAGATACTTTTAAAAACTAGGGGTACACTATCCACTGAATCCACCGATGTGTCGAAGTTCATCCCTCAGTAACTCAGTGGCAAAAGCATTTCTAGGACCAGCCCCTGGGAGGGTCTGGCAAAATCATTGTATGTGTATGTTCTTAATAATCACTGCTTGTTAAGAAACAGTACTTAATTGTGAAGATGAAGAAAAGTAGTGGCAGTGTTCACTAATAAGCAATACTAACCGTGGTCTTGTAGATGGGCCAATTTTTTCTCCAGTCCGGCAAGGGTGCTTTGAACGGAGGCCAAGCTGCTTTCCAACGTGGCCTGTGCTGATTCATGGAGGGTGAGCTGGTGCTGAAGGGATTGGTAGTTGGCTTGGTTAAGTTGTAATGTAGCCACACTCTCTCCTATGGAAGCTTGTGTTTGCTGCAAGTTGCGTTGTTGCTCCTCTAAGTTGGTCTGCTTCTGCCCGAGAGTGAATAAATCATCTTCCAAACCAGTCACATTTCTAGTTAAGGCTTCTTCACTAGAGGCCTGTGATTGTTGAAAAATAGTTTGCTTTTCTTCCGAAATTAATTGCCTCTCGTGCAGTGTCGTCATGTTTTCTATAACTGATGACACAAATTTATTATGTGAATATTTTAATGCGGCGAGGTTTTCTTGTAAACTAGTTTGGTTCTGTTGCAGTGTGCCCATATTTTCAACAGATGTCTGTAAATCTGGTAACACGGCAAGGCTCTGTTGTAAACTGTCCTGGTTCTGTCGCAGGGTAGTCTGTTCATTTCTCAGATGTTCCAGCTCTTCCCCGGCCAGCCTCAGCGCCTGCATCACGTCCCACAGACTGAACACCTCATGCACGTCTCCTCTCTCGTATTCTGAAATAAAAGTTATCTATATAATTACATGAAAACCAGACAAAAAGCCTATCTCACAGTCCCATCGCACACCCGTGAAGCACAGTTTCTGCTCATCCTCTACCGCTACCCCTGGCTGAGAGGAGGTCGTAGGCAGGGTAACACACAGAGAGAAAACCTGTTAGTAGTTCGAAGCTTTGGATTGCACGAGTATTAGTGTCATTGCAAATTGTTTCTCTTGCAATCAAAGGCCGAACTACCACTTGAACCCTAGACAACAAATCTTCTTGCAGTGTGAAGCCTTGGGTATGACTTCCTTCAGCGTGGGGCAGAGATGGAAGGTGAGCAGGAACTACATCCCACGAGTGTACACCCAGTAAACATTCCGCCTGGGTCACCTAGAAACGAGATGAAATACGAGTAACCTAGCAGCAGTGTGTGTGTGTGTGTGTGTGTGTGTGTGTGCGCGCGTGCGCTAAAACTTAAAGACTGATTCTATTTCAGTAACGATCAGAATTTAAGATCCTAATATTTTGCTGCTGCCGCCGCCACGTTACCCATTTCTTGAAACTCGGTGGCCCAGGCTGAATTTTGTACAATCCTCAACCCTCACCACACCAATTCCCAGCAATACTAATGTGGATAAATATCAGTCATCATTTTATCGGTGTGCGAGCCGTTCAACCTCGTCCCAGTCATATACATGTACCTAAAGCCCGGGTCACACGAGCACTTTTTTCGGCAATAAATAGCCGGCAACACAAACTCGGCTGAAACTCGGCTAGAATTGCCGATATTTTGGTGAGTCGGTCGTGTCCGTCTTTTATTGCCGATTTTCGGCAATACTACGGAGCAGAATTGACAACTGATGCTTCACCTGAGAAATTTGTGAAGCTTTTATATATGATTAATCAAGCCAATGCTCATTAAAAAGTTATATTATATATATGTGAGGGTGGCAGACATAGTGAGTACTGTCTTGACCTCTGTACAGTATTGTGAGAAGACAATCATAGAGACCTGTTGTGTGAGAATAAAAAAAATTTGTTTAAAAATGCTATTTTGTCGGCTATTGATTCAAGTACAGGCACAGTATCCAAATATTATACAATCTATTGTTTAAACTGAAAGCAAGACAGTCACAGTACGAAAAACAAAGGCGTACCAGCGTGCAGCAAACTCCAAGTGAACATCTCTTCAAAACAATTCGTGATGGCAAACATAAAGAAGAAAATGGCTTGGTGTCGGTCTTCTGAGGCCTCATTACTTCAATATGTGAGGCAGAATCCATGTCTGTGGGACCCAAGAGATCCTCTTTATCACAAAACCAAGCTGAGGCAGGAGATTTTCAACAACATTGCAGCCACTCTCATGGAAGAATACCCAGAACTCTCACAGCTAAATGGAGGTGAGAATAATTTACATATGAAAATATTTCATAGTATCTAAGACTGTAGTTACCTGTATTCACTATTATGTTCATCATAAAGAAGGTAGCTTGGATGGTAAACTTTTACAAGTAGCCAGTACACCCCCTGCCCCCCTTCCACAACACTTTCTGGTGTATTTTGATGAGTAATTTTTTTCTTCCCATTTTTGTATTGGAAATACGTAATTTTGCAAAATCTGCTCTTAGTCCACATTATTGCAGGTGGACATAATATACAAAAATACCAAAATTTGGAAATACTTCATATTGGTTTCTTTAATAGGCCTATATGTGGATGAGTATTTAAGAAGTTTTAGTGTCAAATGGTAAATACCCCTTTTTCAACAGCAATCATCATAAATTACCAGGGCAGTCACTGTATGAAATGACTTTCAGATTCAGTTCAAGGATAGGTTATTCAGTTGGTTAGATTATTTTTTTTTAATAGAAATCAGTATTATCCCTGAATCACACACCCACCCACACACACAAATGTTCACCCAAAAATTGAAGTTGACACCAAAACTTCTTAATTGGGCTGCCCAACAAGGTACCAGACAAACTTACCTGATGCTAAATAACAAAGTGTCAAGGTTAGGCGTTCGTTGGCAGTCACTGCTTCACGCATGTTGGTATTCTGATTTTCAATGACTGGAGTGACCAGGGTAAGGAGCTCTTGGAACTGCGCCTGGTCTAGCCTAATCCAATTTCTCAGGCTGGCTGGATCTTCTTCTCTTAGCTCCCTCATCAGTCTGAAAGCCATACTCTCTTCTTTCCTTCTCTGTAGCCACTCACGACTCCACAGACGCTTCCTTCCTTTCTTCTTTTGCTTCTTTTTCTTCAGAAGTAATAACATAGCATAAGCAGCTATATTATCATCCATATCTGTGATGTTGTTGTCTACCCCCTCCAGTCAAATCAAACAGACCTGCTTCAGCTTGTTATTGTACACGTACGACTCGGTCTGGCACCGAATAAACAGTTGAGCCGAAATCAGGAACAAACCTGGCTATAGTAGCCGCAGCGAGAAATGAACGCTGTGGTGGGGCAGGCGGGATGACCTGGGATTCCCCCACTGTTGCCATATCCACTTGTCACCGACCATAGAGGTAGGATGTCACCGACCATCGGCCACCGCTGCAGCCCCGCTCCATGATCCTTACCCTGTGTCTCTGGCTTTCTCTTTCTCTCTCGGTTTCTATATAAACTGGTGTATTTCCGAAACTAATTATGAAATTATTATGACTTTTGTTCCACACCACCACTGAGGTAAAAATCAAGGAGAGTTTTCTGTATAAAGGTTTCCCCCCCCTTGTCTGAGGGCAGTTAAAAAGAAACAATACACAAGAATGCTATAGGTGTAAAAAACGCAAACAGTCGCCGAGGAAAAGATGCTACGAAGTCTCCTACCTCACAGAGAACACGAGCTTAAGAGTGATGGCAGGGGAAACTTGTCTACAGGTTAGATACGTCAGTAGTGGGATGCTGCCTACCTGTCACCAAAAGACAAGGGGTTCAAACTCTGGGGCACAGTTTAGATTGATAAATGTTATGCACCGTTTGCTTGGCCTAAAATTGCCACCTCTCCATCTTGAATGCAGCGGAGTTGTAGCGATAGTTTAACGATAGAATACGATGCTATGCACGAATAACTGTTATGGAGTGGATGCAGACTCATAGTACCGTCTTTTTTCTGCCACTGAACTACAGGAAATAATCTGGACAGGACGAAAATCTAGCCTAAGTTAATCAGAAAGGAATATAATTATTTGAGTTACTCCTTTTTTGTTACGGGTATTGCTAGGAATAATATGCAGATTGTTGCAACACAGTTTTGCCTCTAGTAGACATATCCAAGCAGTTATTTCGTTGTGTTAAGCGACGTAAACATATCACCTCTCCGGACCTCCTCAGAACAAGAAAAATGTTTCATTTTTTTTAATATAATCCAAATTTCGGGATAAGGCATGTTGTACTCGTATGAAACGCATGCTGTCAGATATAGATAGATAGATAGATATAAAAGCGATAGGGCTTTACTTTCTCTGGATACAATAAATATGAAATAAGAGATTGAAAAACAATTTCGTCCTGTACGTAAAAAAGATAAAAAGTCCTATACCGCAACTATGTGATCTATGGACATGCACTTGGTAAACAGAATGAAAAACCACGAGGGAGGCTGTACAAATAACCAAAATCAAATACACATACTAGTTAGGGAGCTAGTAAAGAAAAAAAGGGGGGGCTGGGGTACGTAGCAAAACCTTTGTACAGTAGATGAGTAGACCATTTTACTCATTTTCGTTTTCACCTAAAATATGCTGAAGGGAAGTTTTATTACCTGCGGCGAAAAAGAAAGGGTCCATAAGTGGTACACCTGGAGATCCTTTTTTTTTTTTTTTTTTTTTTCCCTCGAAGGAAAGTTCGAACATCTGCCCTTGGAGAGCTCTGAGCGATTTACTAATGAAATACAAAGTTGCTCAGCTTGAAATTTTCAGCTGATTAAACATGTCAGCTGTTGCATCAGCTGATGCATCAGCTGATTACTGAACAATTTTCAATTTTGGCCATAAGGAGGACATTTTTCGATTTTGGCCACAGGGCGGCATTTTAATGAAGACAATATCACATTCTATGAGTTTCAAAGAGAGAAACCTTTATAAGTTGGCTGGGTACTTTCGCCGTAGGTGTGTGAAGACAGTCTCTCTTTGTTCTGAATACTGCGTCTGTTTGCAACTCGCCTCCCCAGAGTGGTTTCCCCCCACTTCAACCACGGCTGTTCAAGGCCAACTGTTACAGATTTTTTATGAATGGAGGACACTTGTAATCAAATGTATTGATTATTTTTTATTCATTTGTTTCACCTTCCTCTGTTCAACTTCTGTTAAAAAAAAAAAAAAATGTTCCGTATAATATAACCCTTTACGGAATTTATAAAGAAAACTGGATGATTATATCGTGACAAAATTATTATTATTATTTTTTTTTTTAAAGAATGGAGCAAAGTCCCTGCTGGCGGAGTGCAGATTTTTTTTTTTTTTTTGAGATATTTGTTTGAAATATCTGGCTAGAAATTAAAAAGCTTGAGGGACAATGAAACAAATCTAAATATCATGTTGCAAATAATAAAGGAGAGGGAGAGGTTTGAACAACGGTATCTACCATCCTTGACTTCACTTATAGATACCGGTAGGTAGATAGATACGGCAGATAGATAGATAGATAGATAGATAGGTATAGGTATAGATAGATAGACAGATATAGGTATAGATATAAATATATTTCAGATACAAATATATCAGATTACGAAAAGGCTTTCGACTTAGTGAAGCACATAGCAATTATAAATGTATTGCGAGAACAAGGAGTAAATGAGAACATTGTAAAACTGCTCAAAAACATATATATGAAAAGGGAACTGCTACAGTTAAATTACATAAATTCTGGGGAAAAATTAAGACTGAGAAAGCCGTGCGTCAGGGAGGTACAGTTTCACCAATATTATTTACAGCATGCCTAGGAAGTATTTTCAGAAAGCTAGACTGGAAAAACAAAAGAATAAGCATAGATGGAGAGAAGCTTAACCATTTAATATTTGCAGATGACACTGTCCTAATCTCAGAAACAGCAGAGGCATTGGAAGAAATGTTAAATGACCTGAACAGAGAAAGTCTCGTAATAGGGCTAAAGATAAACCGGAGTAAAACTAGAGTAATATTTATTCCAAATACACCAAAGAGCATAAGAATAAGCGAAGAAATATTTGAAGAAGTCGAGGAGTACAATTACTTGGGGCAAATACTAAAACTAAGGAGAAACCATGATAGCAAAGTAAAAAGACGCATTGCAATTGGATGGAAAGCTTACGGTAAACATAAAGACATTATGAAAAGCAGCTTACCAGTTTGTATGAAACGAAAAGTATATAACGAATGTATAATCCCAGCTATGAAGTACGGTTGTGAGACCTGGAAACTGACAAAATCGATGGAAAATCAACTAATCCGTTCTCAAAGAGCACTGGAAAGGTCAGTGTTGGGAACATCTTGAAGAGACAGGAAAAGATCAACTTGGGTGAAAGAGCAGACTAACGTCAAAGACATTATTGAAGTTATAAAAGAACAGCAATGGAGGTGAGCAGGTCACGTTGCAAGGATAAGGGATAACAGATGGAGCAAGAGGTTGACTGACAACTCCAAGAGACTGTAAGCGCAGCAGAAAGTGGCCAGAGAGGAGGTGGAGAGATGAGATAGAGAAGTTTGCAGGCAAATGTGGCAGAGATTCGCTCAGTCAGGGAATTCGTGGAGGGGGTTCGGGGAGACCTTTGTTCAGCAGTGGACTTGCAGATAGATAGATAGATAGATAGACAGAGATAGGTAGATATTTATTTATCTATATATGCACAAACATATACATATATATATATATAATATATATATATATATATATATATATACATATATATATATATATATTACATATATATATATATATATATATATATATATATATATATATATATATATATGAAAATATACTGTCATAAGAAATCTTTCCTTACTTGAACGTCTAAAGATAAGAGGATAAAATTAGGAAAAAAAAAACTCCTGGGAGTACCGGAGCGAACCTTACCGTGAGAGAAGGCTATGTCGTCGAGCATTGCCTCCTGGGCAGCGTCTGTGATGGTTTGGTTGAACTCCTGAGTGGCATTAGGGCTGGTGGCGGCTGGCGTTGACGGTCGTGGTGCCAGTGCCACCATCAGGGCCAGGGACAGTGCCACACAACACACCATCATCCGCGGTGGCAGGCAAAGAACTGAGTCAAGGAGGGGTGGCTTGAGAATGAGGCTTTATACTGCGGATACACACACTCACACACACACACACACACACACACACAAGTACTGAACATGTGCCCCCTCACACACACACACACACACACACACACACACACACACACACACACACACACACACACGTACTATAGATTTGCGTCCCCCCACATACACATGCACTAACAGGTAGACAGATAACAGACAGACACAGACAGACACAAGCACAGACATCCCTTCATACAGAGAGAAACACATTGACATAAAGGCAGACAGAAAGACAGGCAAAACAGACAGGCGTAGGCAGATACACAGACGTAGATCAAGACAAAGACATCAACACAGACACAGAAACAGGTCCAGCATTTACAAACACTGCCACAGACGGACACAGACAAACAAACAGAGATGGTGATGATGATGATGATGATGATGATGGTGATGATGGTGATGATGATCGTTGTGGTGGTGGGGGTTGTAATGATGATAATAGTTGTGATGGTGGTGGTGGTGGTGGTGGTGATAGTAATGATGATGATGGTGGTAATGATGGGGGTGGTGATAGTACTGGTAGTGGTGATGGTGGTGATGAGGTAGGTGTTGGTGGTGGTGATGGTGGCGGTAGTGGTGATAGTAATTTTGATGATGATGATAATGACGGAGGTGGTGATGGTACTGGTAGTGGTGATGATGGTGATGATGATGGTGATGGTAGTTGTGGTGATAATGGTGGTTGTACTGGTGATGGTGGTGGAAGAGATGATGATGGTAATGATGATGGTAGTGTTGGTGGTGGTGGAGGTGGTGGTGGAGGCAAGGATGGTGGTGGTGGTGGTGGTGGTGGAGGCAAGGATGGTGGTGGTGGTGGTGGTGGTGGAGGCAAGGATGGTGGTGGTGGTGGTGGTGGTGGTGCAGGCAAGGATGGTGGTGGTGGTGATGGCAGCCAGACGTTTGGGACTGAATAGGACCTACCCGTTGTCAACAAAGACATTGGAGGAAAAAAGGACATATTGTATATATCTTAATCTACAGTATATCTATATCTATATCTATATCTATATCTATATTCATATACATATCTGTCTAACTCTATAATATATCCACGAAAGCTATATGACGTTTTCTCCTTAATCTTATTTTTATAGGGCCTTGCGTCATTGTAACTTTTCTCACTTACTTATAAGCTTAAAATGTTCTTTCAAAAGAATCTGCAATAATTCAGAAAAAAATATTAGTCACAATGACCGTAACAAAAAAAGTAACACAAGTAACACATATATCACAGTAAGTAAAGGAATGAATCTTTCTGCACAAACGTTTTCACACTTCGGTAATCCCAACCACAACAACGGGGGAACAAGAGCAATATTGTAATGGCTGGTGGGTGGGGCACCGCCTCGTTGGCTGGTTGCTACCCAGTTTAAGACAAGGCTGACCTCTGGGCTGGCGCCGTGTGGACAGGATTCACACGCGTCTAGTACGGTCAGATACACGTCCGCACAGGCTGCACAATGATAAATACACACACACACACACACACACACACACACCCTCTCATATATATATATATATATATATATATATATATATATATATATATATATATATGAGAGGGTGTGTGTTGTGTGCGCATGTGTGTGTGGGTTGGGCGGTTGTGTAAGTATGTGTGTGTGTGCGTGTGTGTGTGTGTATGTTAAAACTTTCCTGCTTCTCAGCCGATACAGAGAGACGTTCATGACAACAGAAGCTGGTTGTGGCAGAGCTCGTGAACCAGTAATAAAGATTTTTATTTGATTATTTTTACTTAGGCATTTGTGCAGATGTCATAATCTCTCTCTCTCTCTCTCTCTCTCTCTCTCTCTCTCTCTCTCTCTCTCCACTGAACTTCTCACAAGGATACTCAGGGCTTAAACTTCTTAACCACTTTTATGTCTGAGGAAAAGGCTTGGATTCCACGAAGTCACATCAATAAATCAAGAACATTTTTAAGTACTTCGTCTCCTGGTCATTATATATATATATATATATATATATATATATATATATATATATATATATATATATATATAAGGTGACCAGCTAAATTTCTGAGTAACCAGAAGGCTATTGTAGGGCTAGAATTGTGTAAAATTTGCAGTATCAACATGGGTCTATTTTTCAACGATTGGGGAGCTGTTACTGATGCCCCTGGAGATAATAGTCACCCTCACAGCCACACCATACGGTCCTCAGTAAATGCTGCTCCTCAGAGGTTAGGAATTTAACTCATGTTGATGTAGCTTATTTTACTCGAAATTAGCCCTAGAATAACAGCCGAAAGATTCCCAAATAATTCGAGTTATACCCTGGATATATATATATATATATATATATATATATATATATATATATATATATATATATATATATATATATATATATATAGTGTATGTGATACTCAGGGGGGGTCACTGGGGTGGGGGAAGGATCAAAGACAAAAATGTTCCCATGTCTCGGCTCAGGTTAGGCTGCGACTACGGATTAACATGACTGAAACATGTGAAGGACATGATAAATCGAAGCAAAGTTTCATACAAGGTTCACAGCAGCACTTCTTACTTCGTCCCATCCTGTCGATTGCATATTTCGAGGAAGTGGGGCAGCGCCCTTAGTCCTTTTGTCTACTGTACTGTACGTGTAACAGGCGTCTAAGGGTTATGCATGCAAAGTATGCAAAGGTGTAGTTGTTGCTTAACGTGATCTTTCTGGCCGAGCAGACCCGTCGGCTACAGGTAAGCAGTTCGAATGTGGTGGCGTACTACAGGTATTGTGCATTACATACACCGTGTAGGGATCCGGCGCCCCCTTGTGGTAGACGGCGCCTCACAAGAGGCGGACCAAGGTCCCCCGCTCGATCAATTGCAGGAACATATGAGAAAGGTTGGCTCCGGGTAAAAGCAGCAGCGCCCCCATCCAGGGTGCCAGCGCCACCACGTGTGGGCTCCCCGTCATCGCCACGCATGCAATATCATTATGTTTAACGAAACATTCATTCAGCTTATTTACATATGAACTTTTGAGCAGAACACCAGTTCACCTGAAGATACATAAAACCTCACAAAAATTGACAAACCACACTACGTACACTATGCAAGTAATAACAATGTGAAGAACTAAGGTATCAAAGAGTGAAACATGCATGAGATAAAAGGAGTTGGTAACCATGAAGAACACAGTGTACAACAAAAGTCACAATAACAACAACAAATTACATATTATGGAACAATAACAATGTGAAGATCAACAGAAGAAAAAGAAAGTAGCCAAGCATAATAACCCTTGGTCCTGGGTAGGCTATATAAGGCAGCCGAGGTGTGACTTTGTTAATGAATTTAATATGTCCATTCTACTGTACAGGTAACTGTTATTCGAAATATGTAGGCTGGATTACACATACGATCTGGATTACACACACAAGCTGGATTACACATACTAGCTTAGTCAAAGAAAGGCCATTACCGATGGATCTGAACTAATGCAGTCCAGCCGATATTTTAACCAGCATGTTTTTCGCATAACTTATTAGAAGAAAACAACTCGAGACTGTAAACGATGCACTAAGTAGCTCGTGAGATGTAAAAGTCTGCTTGTAGTTAATCATTTTTCAAGTAGCCCATGAACTGAACTGAATAAGTATACTGTATGTTTTCATATGCAGAAAAATCACAATAAGGAACCCAAGTGGAATCAAAAAAAAAAAAAAAAAAAAAAAAAAAAAGAGAGAGAGAGAGAGAGAGACAGAGACAGAGACAGAGAGAGAAAGAGAGGAAAACGTAAAATGCAGTGTTGTATAATTGACAAACCATTAAATTAACTAACACTACATCACACTTGTTGCATTTCGCAGGCAACAATTGACTGTCATGTTACTATTACCACTACTACTGCTACTATTACTACTACTGCTACTACTACTACTACTCTTGGCTCTGGTGGTGTAATTTTATAGTATTCAGCCATCACAACTACAAATAAAAATAGCTAATGATGTTTGTTTACACTCGAGACGAACTGAAGTAACCACATCTGTTGCCAACCTTCACGGCACATTGTCTAACTTCACCTCTCGTGTTTTCCATCCCTGTGTCTCGGTGTCTTCACTATGCTTCCCCGCCGTCCTTGTCCATGTACTTGCCTTCAGTGTTAGTGTTTCCCGAGTTGGCCATTTTAGTTGTCCTTCCCAGTCCGTTACGGGCTTCACTTTTGCCCCTGCTTCGCTAATTTCACTGCACAACTTCAGCACTGTACTTATATCACTACCTTCATTGTGCTTTCATAATCTTCACCGGCGTGTTTTGAGTGATTCTACCTTCACTGGACTCTCTATTTTTACTTTTAATTTATTCCTCTTCCTTTCTTGTGCTTCCCTTCAATCATTTTATTTCTCTTCCTTCAGTGTGCATCCCTGCCTTCATATTATTTCTCCTCCTTCCCTGTGCCTACCTTCCTTCAAGTTATTTTTCCTTCTGTACACTTCCTTTCCTTCACTTTGTTTCTCTTCCTTCCCTATGCTTTCCTTCCTTCACTAAATCTAACTTCTTTCCACGTGCTCTCCCTTCCTTCTCTGTATTTTCCTTCTCTATGCTTCCTTTCCTTCACTTTGTTTCTCTTCCTTCCTTATGCTTTCCTTCCTTCACTGAATTTAACGTCATTCCCTGTGCTTCCCTCACATCTAAACCTTCCTTCCCTACAAACACTGGCACTGTCTATGGAAATGAGGAACGTGTGGAAATGAGAAACAGTAACAACATTTCTCTGACCAGTTAACAAAATCCGACGAAAATAAAGTGGAAATCCCCCCTCAAGAAATAATAAATAAATAAATAAAATAAAATAAATAATAATAACAATAATTTATGGTAGGTGGGCGCTCATCATCCACTCACTCGATGTGGTGCTGCTTTGGATTCTGCCCATTCCTCTTTTCCATCCTTTCTCTTCTGTCTTTGTTTCCTTCACTCTTTCCTCTTTCTTCTGCCTACGGGTGACTTTACACTCCCTCTTCTGTCTTTCTTTCATTCATTCTTTCCTCTTCCTTCTGCCTATGGGTAACTCTACACTGAGTGACAAGCTAAATGGTTTCCTGTACACCAGGAAACCATTTACTACGCTGAGTGGTAACCATATAACCAAATTATGGCGCCTGGTGGTTTAGTGAGTAATTATTGCGCTCCAATCGGATTGAGCCGGTGAAGGTTTATATCCAAGGGATGGTTGGGGTTTATTGCTCACGTAATGCCACTCAAGGATCAGTGAGGTTGGTCACTCTCATCTTAAATGTTAGGACTAACATGCCTAGCCCCGGGTTTCTGCGCATCTCATGGGGCGACAAATGATTGATATGACGGACGGATTGCTAATTATAATAATAATAATAATGGTAATAATTAAAGAGCTAGAGCCATTTACAGTTATATGTGGATGGCGTGACCTCGCTTACTGGTATCGTATTACACTGACAAGAAAAAGAATACAAGTTCGTTTATATGAACGTGTTGTCTAAGTCTCTCTCTCTCTCTCTCTCACACACACACACACACACACACACACACACACACACACACACACACACTTATTCTCTCAGACAAGAAGAATATGTTTTCACTCGTTTGTTTGTTTGTCTGTCCGTCTGTCTGTTAGCAGGGTTACTCAAAAACTAAGAGAGAGATTTGTGCCAAACTTTGTGGGTAGACAGCCCATGCCCCAGGGAACAATCGATTAACTTCCGGGACAGATCCGGATAGCATTACAGATTCCGGATGCGGAAAACACTTTTTGCGAAACCCTAATCAGTGATGAGAAAACCTAACCCATTATGATGAGTGGTTTGGAAATTACGTTGCCCTTAGGCGATTTATTTTGCTTATTACTCCTTATTATTCTGTACTCCCTAAATCATTCAGATGCCACCATACTCACCATATATAACTTACAAAATGGCATGACCCAGTTGTATCCAAAAATAAATCGCTGAGGAGGAGGTGCTAGGGAGCTTCCTTACCCATGGCCAGTATCACCAGGTATTTCTGAAGTTGGTGATGGAATAAAAACAGCTCTACTTTTTTTTACTCTAACTTGACCCAAAATTTCGTCCTTTGGCTGTTCATTTCACGTAGCTCTGTGGCCGAAAGAGACGATGCTAACCCCCTCTATCAACTATCCACGCCACTTCTTTGTGACTAGCATCATAATCTAGTGGTGGTCTATTATTACAACTCAGCAGGCAAGGTCGAGAGACGGGATTTTTAGGCCATGTTAGAGTAAAAAGACCATAGATTACAGTGATGAAATAAAACACCTTGAGTATCGTGATGCATTTTATCTGGTTACATGAAATGGTTGAACAAGTGATGGAAATAAATCAAGTAAATATATAACAGGCGACCTAAACTTGACCTGTTGTTACCTCCACCAGTGAAGCTGGGATGGAGTTATGTATACACCCTGTTTGTCCGTTTGCTTGTCCCCAAGATATCTAAAAAAGTTATTGATGGATTTCAGTTAAATTTTGTGGAGCCAGTGTTGATTAATTCTGGTGGTGATCTGATTTGCCTGGTATAGACTTTGGTGGAGGTATGCGCTCTCTAAGTGTTGTCATCTTGTTCAGTTCTTTCAAAGCAAGAGTCTGAAAGGTAGGTGAAAACATCGCCAGTGGAGCGTCCCTGGAGGAACTCATACCGATGATCAGAAAGATGGTTGTGATAGGAAAGATGCATTATTTTTTTTTTTTTTTAATAAGACTCGAAAACTTTTGAAACGCAGGATGTTAACGCAATTGGGTGATAGAGGGATGGGAATGGTCACCCTTCTTTGGAAGTGGGATAATGAGAGCAAACTTCCAGCAAGAACGAAAGGTACAAGTTGATAGACAAAGGCGAAAGGGTTTACCCAGGCAGGGTGTATGCATTAGAACAAGAGTGATTAAAGTTCTTCTTTTCTTTTCCTTCTTCTTTTTTTTTTCTTTTTCTTCTTTTTTTTTTTTTTTTTGCATTAGTCAAAGGATATGAGAAAGGGTGAGCTAAATCATCTGAAAGTACCCAGCAATTTAAGAGTAAGATAAAAGATGTACATCATCGGACTGAAGTGATTAAAGACTTCAAGGATAAACCCAGAAATCTTTAATATTATCACTGAGGGAGAAGAGAAATTGCTATTATTCGTCCACCTTAAATTTGGCGGCAATTTACGTCATTTTCAAACTCATTTCCCGTTGTTCGGTGACAAAATCAAATGGTACCACGTCTCTACCTCCTTTTCATAGCACTTTTTCGTGACTAGCACCGAATTGTAGTATTAATTTCTTGTTACAGCTCAGCATTTGAGATGATTTTTGACCAAGTTAAGGTGGACAGAATATAGTGATTGGAAACTCACTTGTTTATGGCTACCCCTTATGGGATTAAAGGGTCTGACGATAGATAGATAGATAGACAGAGATAGATAATAAATAAATAATAGAACTGTTTTCTTTCCCAGCTGAAAAATCTTGCACGTTTCTTTCTGCCATAGGTCGTTATTTACAACTAATCGTAAATTTCCTGCCTTACAAGAAGACATTGCCAGAGTATAAAGTTTCAAGGTAATCCCCGGCACATCAGTTCATTATGTTTGCACTGAGAAGGCCTGGCATCTTAGTACCAATATTTACTTAATGCAAGACAGTAGTGCAGGACGGTAGCAGTAACTCTTGTCAAATTTGTAAGTACCTAACATGTACATTTTGCCACTTAACTAACAGATACAAAGCTTAACACATCGGGTTTAATAGTAACTGCAGTGCTTTCCTTTTAAGAAATATGACTTTATATTCCCTACAATAGAAATAATTAGACCTAACAACTACTAATAGCTGTAGAACGTGTATTACAGTATTACAATATAGAAACTTTTTACCTTGCTCGTACTTATAGTGCATTTGTCCTATAAAGCATGTAGGTATAGTATTTGCTTAGAGCTACTGATTGTCCATGAGGAAGTGACCAAACATAATTATAAAAGCTATACCGGTATATAATAACATCCAGCACTGGGTGTGAGACTAGATATTCTGTTCCCTGAGGCCCATCAGTCCTGTGTACCACCTGTTGATGGCGCCACACAACCTAACACGTCTCTTCCTCCCCCACGGGCACAAACACCAAATGCCCACACAGCAACATGGCAGAGCTGCTTCACACAGGACTTGTGATGGGGTGATGTGTCTGTTCTTATGATGTGTTGGTGGGTCTTGTGGAAGATAAGATTGTTTTAATTCGGTTCCGGCCTTCAGACTGTTTCGTGACCTAGATGGAAATGGAAATGAGACACTAACCATCAGGAGTCCGTTCTTCTACCACTTTACCTATTGAGAAAGCGTGACGTGCAGAAGAGTGCAGACGTATATAAAAGTGTTGTTGTACCTGTGTTCATGCCCTTTGTGCAGACTTAACCCTTTACCTGCAAATAACCTTTTTAGCATTTTACTTCAGCCAGCGTTTGAGAATTGTGCTCAAGAGAAACCCAGGGCACAACAAATATCAAAGCTATAACAAGTAACGTTTGGACCAAGAAAATAAAAGTCTGTATTATCCTCAAGCCGGCGATGAACGAGAATATTCGACTCAAAGAATCTGACGGCAAAGGGTTGATGGATACCCACTTAAGCAACTCACCAAAGGCATATCCATTTCTACAGTGCAGGGAGGTAGTGACTATGGATGTCTCCAGGTTTGTAAATATGACTGCAGACTCACCAGCGCGTTTGTTTACATCTGACGACCATCCCTCACCCCTTCCGGTCCAGCTGATGGCCAAGTGTAGTTTGACCGGACGATCGATTTGACGAGGCTCATTCCCACCCCTTAACTAAGACTCATCTAATTTCATCACAGCTTTCTAGTGGTGAGAGAGGCCTAGTTCCGTCAGATGAAAACAAACCGATAATGGTATGTGTGAAAGATGTCAAATCCTTACGTCATTAGATGCAACACAATATTCCACCTTAATAGCTTCAGTAAAGTGGTATATATTAATAATTTTTCCTATGCTTGATGGTGTATAAGGTGGACGATAAAAATGAGGAAGTTAGGGCAGGCAGTGAGAACAAGCAGGACTGTTACTGATGAGACGTGCGTAAGGAATGAAAGTTTTTGTTGTTTTTCTAACCCGAGGCTCATCTTAAAAAACGTGAAGCCGTCGGACTGTAGGCCTGAGTAGCACTTCTTCGACTCGCCATTCTTCTTTCCTGGAACAGGGAAGCAGTTGAGGGACGTTTGTACAACCAGGCAGTGGAGTCGCCCAGTTGTGCCAATGCCATCACATGAAGAAGCCTCTCTCCAACACTCGACTAGATGAATGCGTTGTGGCGGAACATGTTTAATCATCTATTGTGTATCGGAAGGACATTAGAGAGAACCGAACTACAGGTCTTCGTAACGTTTGTGACAAATAGGTGCGTAAGAGATGCAGAGGTAGGGTGCGGGGTGTGGCTGACTTTGAGTGTTATGTGTGTAGAGGGGAACATGAGTGGCTCCCAAATTTGGATACATGGCCTCCTGGAGAACCATGGAGTTTTTCATAAGAGAGCCTTGGGGTAATGTTAAGTAAATGGATTCATTGGTGAGGCAACATAGCATTTTCGTGAGTCAAAGATATGCGAATTTCTGTTTTCTGTCAAGTTCAACCATATTGTGCAGAACGTGCCTGGAGGCAATGCAAAATGAGTTTCTGGAATTCTGATGTTGCTCATCTGCCACGGAACAATGAGACAAAAGAGCCTTAAGGAGTTGGGGTGAGACGAGGGCGCTGCATCATACTGGCTGTTTGTGTGTTCTGCTGATCTCGTTTCCACATCTTCAGAAAAGCATCAGAGTGAAAGAATGTAATTAGATTCACGTGATGATCTATGTGGCTTTAATGTCTCTCAGGAAATGAAAACGCAGCTGTTAACAAAAATACATATTCAGCAGGAACTCTAAATTTTGTGTATTTTTGGGTAATCTTAGACTTGAATTTAACGTATTCGTATCCCTGCTTAGTTACTAGAATTGTTAAAATTTAATACTGAACTAGATCATTTGAACGGAGTTTCTTCTAATGAGGGTTTTGGATGTTGTCGTCTTTTGTCTTGGGACCACGGAACGGAAAAGTTTGGAAACGACTGCGCTTAACGATGTACAACAGACTTTGCTGATGTTTCTTTGGAGGACATTTGTAATCTGATGCATGGAATTATTTTTGCTTTTGAATCGTTTCTCTGTCCATCTTATTAAAAAAAAAAAAAAAGTTGCGTTACCTAGGTGATAAGGTCTGTGCTGGGGGGAGGGAGGCGAGAAGTTGAATCAGACTTCTTTTGCCAGGGTTAGAAGTGGATTTAAAAAAAAAAAAAAAAAGCATGGAGACCTGTAATTTCTCCAGTCTTGAAGGGTCTATCCTTTCACAGTAAAAGAAAACGGTATGCTATGTGGGAAAAGTGTAGTAATTTACAGCAGTGAATTTTCAGCAGTACAAGTTTCAGAGAATAAAGTTGAGGATGACTAGATGGATGTGCAGTACTCCCCTGAAGGACTGAGGTGCAAATGAGCAGTTGAGAGGCTGCTTGCAAGTGAATGCACTGGTGACGTGACGTGCAGGGGTAGGTGGAGGTGATCTGGACGTTTGAAGAGAATGATGGACGAAGATTGTGTGATGAGATCTAAGAGTGTCAGTGTGAAGAGTAGAGTACAAACAGCTAAACCTAAGAAGACGTCAACTGGTAATTAAAAAAAAAAAAATCTTAAAAGTTAGGTGAGTAAACCACAATTCCAGCAGAAATCGTGCAGCGTGGGGAGCCAAGGTAAAGGTGCAGTCACACTTGCTCGAAACGTCAGCGACAAGACGAAACGATGCACCGGGCTAAAGCTGCTGCAGTATCAGAGTCTGAACACTGGACAGACCCCTACGCCTTGTTTCATCATCTCGATCACATGTTTCGGTAAGTGGGGCCGCACGGTAAGGTAAACAAGGCTGACGCGTGAAAACATACACAGGGACTGTCAGGATGAATGACACGAAGGAATGAAGGGAACGCATAAGAAGAGGTAGAAATAATCGCAATTAATCTATGCGATGGTGCCATAATATTCTTTTAACTATATTTTAACCAATGCCAGATGATCGTACCGAGCGGAGAGAAGGTCTGTCATTGCTGTAAAGGCTGCATTTAATCAGGTTTGGATTTTCCTCAGTATTCAGTGAAAGAATGTGTTGTGAGAGTGTCTGTAGATGAGTGACATCCAAGTGATATGAATGGTATGGTGAGTAATGGAAATTTCTAATTTGAATTACTGCTAACATACAGTTCCATTAAGACACATATATGGTAATGCACAAATCCAAGTCTTACCCTAGATGCTTTGTCATCAAGACAGTGTATTATAACAGGATATCTATGTACAGCTTCGGAAGTGAAAATAAATCACTACTTATATACCCTATCTATCAATTAACTAATACATCCATTAAGCTACCTGATGAATGTATATTATATATATTTGCTGCAGAACAGCAACTGCCTTTGTGTATCCAGAGTATTGTCTTTAGTTGTACACAGCACCGTATAGTAATTTAAGGCATGGCAAGTTCTGGGATTGTATTTATTTGTACTAATTAACAGTATTTTCAACTTTATATATATATATATATATATATATATATATATATATATATATATATATATATATATATATATATATATATATATATATATATCCCATTCGATCCCAGAGCTGCTGGACGAGGCACCGTGGTGGGAGGGTATTAAGCGTACCGCCCTCCGCCTATCGGCTCATCGTCGCGAAGCTCATAGGTCCCTACCCGGGGGTTCCCTACTTTATTAAGATTTGAAAAATTTCCAGTTCTGTCTAAAACTGTGGACACTGGGCTCCAATGGGATATATATATATATATATATATATATATATATATATATATATATATATATATATATATATATATATATATATATATATATATATATACAGGTACTATCAGTGGTGAACGTTAGTGTATCTCGTACACAGTCTGATAAAGTGCTTAGTTCTATATGACAAACAAGACTGTCAAAGTCCTATTGCTCTAGAGAGAATTTTTCTTCTATAACTGAGTCTAACAGACAGTGTTCAAGAACAACCTCCGTTCACACCTAAGATCCTAAGACAAAATTAAGTAGAAAGTATTGCTAGACTATTTGTGTGAAATTCATGCAATTTTTGTTAATATGTGCACCCGTGTTTGTGTAAAACCAATAAACAAAGTTCACCTCTAAAAGCGTTTCATTAATTTTGTCTCCCAAGCTCAGGATTATGAGCAGGTATATGCAATATTGCTTCAATATACTTTGTGCATTTCAGCAAGATAATAGCAGAGTAGGAAGTTAGTTTGGTCACTGTAGACCTACAGTAACCACTCCGTATATACAGTTGCTTCCATTTCCGCAATTATAGGCAAGCTTCAAATGTCGAAAAATATCATTAATTCATTAGTTTTACAGATTCCTTACCTACTGATGCTTAGCTAGTAACGTTTAGTGAGGAAATAAGATTCTGCTTGTACAGCCCCCACCTCTGAGACGTGTGTTAGCTTCTGTGCCACTTATATAATTATCGTACCTTGACTTCAAACCGGCTGTAGACGGTGTTGTTGATGCCATATACAGATCCATCCAGTCCAACATAAACAAACACAGCCTCGCCAGATTTCTCGAAACTTAAGGTATCCCTGTAAGCACGGATGAGGAGGAGGGGGTGAGGGGGGGCTGTAACCTAATGTCCAAACCCACACCATACCTCTGTCTACTTTCCCTATCTTCTGTTTCACCGTCTATGCCTTGTATCTCCCCTACCCTCCTCCTAAACTCCCTTTGACATTATCCGAAGCCTCACGACCATCCGTTTTGTGAGTTCGGGTTCCCGATGGGCGTGACTTCGGTGATGGTGCTGTGGTTCTGTTTGCTTGCCTCCTTGCCCATTTTTTTGATGAGGAAGGAGGGCATGAAGGCCGTCTTGAAGCTGTTCCTGGTGACCTGAGCTACAGCCTTGGACAGAGTTGACCCGCGGCGTGAGCTCAGCATGTCCAGATTCTCCAGTACTTTGACGTGGCCTGCAAGGAAGAGTTAGATTACGTTAATAAGGGATCCCAGCAAGTAAACGGACTTTTAAAAGATTTCCTAGCACTTTAACATAGCTTGCAAGGGAGAGTTAGATCGTGTTTATAAAGGATCCTAACGAATCTACGGACTTTTAAAAGATTCTCTAGTATTTAACATAGCTTGCAAGGGGTTGTTAAATCGTGTTAATAAAGGGTCCTAACCAGTAAAGAGGATAGTCAAGCCTTCACAACAGATTCACCATAACTCTGACGTGGATAAAGGATTCTAAACAGTTTACAGGATTTATAAACCTCGACAGCAGATTCCTGAGGACTTTAACGCAACACAAAGTGGAATTAGATCATGCTTATAAAGGATCCTAACACATATACAGGATAATCAGGTCTTAACAGATTCTCTAGTAATTTACCATGACATTCAAGAGAGAGTTAGATCACGATAATAAAGGATTCTAACCACAATAGAGGATAAACAAGTCTTTATAACAGATACTCTAGCACTTGGATGCTCAAAGTGACCTAGGACAACAACAACACATTTAATTATCAACACCACTGGAGTTCTTTTACCTTAACCCTGATTTTCGTTCTTTTGCAACTTATTTCACGTAGCTCACTGGTAGAAAAAGACATGTTATGGCTCTTCATCCTCCCCACAGCACTTTTTCGTGACCAGCACCATATTCTATTGTTACTCGAGTTCAGCACTCAAGATGGAGAGATGGCGATTTTAGGCCAAGTTAGAGTATAGCGGAGGATAGCAGACTCAGGAGACATTTTATAGCGGATGTTAAGGGATGCAATGACTTTAGATCTAAAAAGCTTTCTCCATTTTCCACAAGTTGATTTGAGAGATTCGTTAAATGTTGAAATATACTGTTGTTGTTGTTGTTGTTGTTGATGTTGTTGTTGTTGTTGTTGAGTAACCCCTGTCTTACTGGTCGGAGAGACCCATCAACCACAGGCAAGTCACCACCTCTGCTCATGGCTGTCCCGTGCAGTGAGCCGATGTGATATTATTGAACAATTTAGAGTTTACCTGAGATAATTATTGTGTGTGTGTGTGTGTGTGAGAGAGAGAGAGAGAGAGAGAGAGAGAGAGAGAGAGCAAAACACCTAAAACATGGAGAGTTTACAACGAAGTCAGAAGGAAGGAGGAGGACAGGGGAAGAACTAGGCGGTGAGGGAGTGAATCTCAAGGTGGCACACTACATCAATAACACACATGGAGGGATTGATGTCAGAGTGATAGACGCCACAAGGAAGGAGGGGGAAAGGGGATGAGCTAGGTGGTGAGGGAGTGAAGTTCGAGGTGGAACTCTACATCAAGGACATACACGGATTGTCGCCCTGAGGATTGATGTCAGAGTAGTCGAACCCGTTATGCTGAAGACCCAACACCGACACTGCTCGAGACACACCCACGTTCCGACGCCTGTGTGGGAGAAGCATTTTAGTCCTGTATATCAGTAAAGGTGGCACCCTAACACCTCTCCCTTAGCTATTTATTTATACATACGGCTGGTTAATATCCTTTTGTACGTTATTTATGCAGGGTATGATGATATTGGAATAAGTTAACTCAGAAGAGGACAGTAAGGAGTAATAAGCAAAATAAATCTCTAAGGAAAAGATGTTAGCGAGCTGGCATGAAATTCCAATGAGCCTTAACTGTGAGGTGCGAATGAGTCTCCTTGGTTACTAGTCAAATCAGTCCTCTAAGCTAATCTTCAAGGTCAAATATACCCATTCTACCTTAATTATTCCTTATCATTTTATCTCTTTGGCTCCTCATCATCGTCTTCTGTGCCACTTATGCAAACCGTGTCAACAGAAAAGATACACAGATAAGATACAGGAGGATAATTGGTATGATAAGCAAAATAAATCGCCAAGAAAAAGGTGTTAGGGAATCTCTTTTGCCCTTAGAAACTGCCATGGTTCGTTTTTCATTTTTTTTTTTTCCAAGTTCATTTCACGTAGCTCAGAGGAAGGAGACAATATTGTGACTCTACACCCTCCCTGCAGCACTTCTTCGTGACTAGCATCGTCTTCTAGTGTTGGCCTACTGATACAACTCCGCGTTCAAGATGGAGAGACGGTAATTTTAGACCAAAGTAAAGTGAACAGAGTGTAGTAAGGTATTCTCTTTGGCGATTTGGCTTCTATAAATCGCGTTCTTATTTTCTGGGTGCTACTCATAAAAAAAAAAAAAAAGCCTATGCTGTAAGACGGTAATGGGATTTAAAGAAGGAAATAAATCGCTGAGGGAGAACTATTACGTAACACCCTTTGCCATTATTGTTATCGTCACCATTATTATTATTATTATCATTATTATTATTATTATTATTATTATTGTCACCATTATTATTATTATTATTATTATTATTATTATTTATTATTATTATTATTACTATTATTATTCTATAAGTAATGAAGATAAGTAAGTTAATAAAGATAAATAATTCAATGACGATAAGTGGCTGTTTGAAAGAAGACAATTATAAACAATCTCACAAACAGCTTACTTACGAGAAAGTCAATGAATATGTAACCTGACAAGAATATAACACACATCTTCAAGAAAATTTATGAATACTTTGCTTGACGTAAGGAAAAATCAAGGAATATAACACATCTTCAAGAAAATTTATGAATACCTTGCTTGACGTAAGAATAAAAACAAAGAAACTGACACACATCAAGAAAGTTAATATTTACTCTGATTTTTGGAGAGAAGTTTTTGGTGGCTGAAAATAAATAAATAAATAAACAAATAAATAAAAAATCTCGTATTAATGTCGGGTAAGAAAGCTCCCTAACACCTCTCCCTTACCGATTTAGTTCTGGATATGACTGGGTAGTATCGTTTTTGTACGTTATATACGCAGAGAATGAGTTACGTGACACAGAAGAGGACTGAAAGGTGCAATAAGCAAAATAAATCGCTTAGGAAGGGGTGTTAGGGCCGACGAAAGATACTAACCGGAATCTCAACATCAGCTTAACCCTTTCAGTGTTATGACGTGTATTTTATTTATCTATTTATTAATTTGTTTGTGTAGAAGTAAAGGGGTTTACTGAGGCTGGTTAAATCTCTCGAAATAAAAGAGAAAAGAAAGATAATATAAAAAGGTCTCTCCCGTACTCAAAAACATCATCTGGAGGTCACTGTTGTCTATTATTATTATTATTATTATTATTATTATTATTATGCGCGAGCCATAATTGGAGGAAGGATGGCCGCAAACAGATGGATAGATAGATAGATAGATATCGGAATATATAGACGTCATTCGCTTCCAAAGGCCAAAATTTCCCTATAACTTGGGGATGAAAATATTAGTAGACGTAGAAGCGAAAAGTGTAAGAGAACTGAACAGTCTACATCGCATCAGTTAAAGAGAGAGAGAAAGAGAGAGAGAGAGAAGGAAAGAAAAAAGAGACAGAAAGAAAGAGAAAAAAAGAAGAAAGAAAAAAGAAAGCCTAAGAACAGCCCACTTTCCCCTGTCACCAATATGAACCAAAATTCTTATTCCCCTGAACTGCGATGACAACTTTTCAAAATTGTATTCGTGCTGCATCATGGCGACTTTATTTACCTTTGGGAAGACCTCACGTACTGGGAGGGTTAATGAAGGATGGATCTAACCCCTCCAGTCGCAAATATCTCTCAAATAAAATCGTCTGGGGAGAGTTAATAATGTCACTCGATGGAAGGGGTTAAGACAGGTGTGCCACGTTACCTGATGCCGTGCTCAGCGAAGTCAGCGCCCACCAGCTCCTCCCACTCGCTCATCCGTAGCGGCATTAGGAAGCGATCGATCACCTGGAAGAATGTGAGTTCAGTTCTAGCGCCGGTCAGACTCTCAGGCAAAGTTTGTGACCCTCCTTGTCTCCGTTCACTTAATTCATCCAACTAACTGGCTTTCCCGTCATCTGCTCTCTGTCTGTCTGTCTGTCTGTCTGTCTCTCTCTCTCTCTCTCTCTCTCTCTCTCTCTCTCTCTCTCTCTCTCTCTCTCTCTCTCACTCTACCTTTTATATTTACGTGTATGTCTCTTTGCCCTTAATATATATATATGTACAGTAAACTTTCATTTTCCTTACATCTCAGGAGTGTCGTTCTCTCGTGTGGTACGGTGTGTATAATCTCATCGTAGCTTGTTTTGTGCATTACATAAACGGCTATATAACAGGGAAAATAACCCAATGAAGGTATGACAGCAGGACGCCACTAGCAGGAGGGACCGGCCTACTGATGCATTCGTCTCTGAGTCACTCGTTGTAGCCAGAGGTGTCACTTCTAACCAGGACACTTTTAACCAGGACACTTCTAACCAGGACACATTTAACCAGGACACTTCTAACCAGGACACATTTAACCAGGACACTTTTCACCAGGACACTTTTAACCGGGAGAGAACTGGGCCAAGCTGAGGTTTAAAGAATTCTCCTTGTGTTTAACGGGATGGTAAGTGATGTTTCGCAAGGGTCTGAGTTACTGAGGATTATTATAAATTCCTTAGAACTCATTACGAATACGAAGTCGGTCATAAAACATCTTCAGGGTCGCCTTAGGCTCTTTTTGTTCCTTTTCAGACCAAGAGTCACCGAGGGTCCGGCAATAAACAACTTGGGCGTTCTATTATCGTCTGCCCATCTCTCTCTCTCTCTCTCTCTCTCTCTCTCTCTCTCTCTCTCTCATCTGTTCTCACGTCACATTCTTCTTACGCTTTACCTTCTCGCTGTTCTCACCTCCCCTCTGTGTTCAAATTTGTTTATATTTCTTACTCCCGTCCCCCTCTGCCCCCTCGCCCCCTCCCTGGCATACTCACAAACAGGATGGCGAAGGTGCAGGCCATTGACCACACCATAACGCAGAGACAGGACAGACTCTGAACCCCCAGCAGGTAGAACCCTCCACCTGGAACACGAGAAACGAACCTTGTATTCTATATGCCTTCGGTTCCTAACACCCCTTCCTGAGCGATTTATTTTGCACTCTACACCCAACATTAACTTAAATCTTAGTAATGCAAACCCAGTGGATATTAAAGACATAAACATGAGCACACCCTTGAGCTCTGAGGTGTGACATGCCAAATAAATCGCTAAGGAAGAGGTGTTACGAGGCCTGAAACTTAACCAACCAGAGACCAGGACCGAGATACTCAAACGCACTTACGATACACTTACGATACACAAACGCACTTACGATACACCTAGATACATAAACGCACTTACGATACACCCACGATACACAAACACACTTACGATACACTACGATACACAAACGCACTTACGATACACCCACGATACACAAACGCACTTACGATACACTACGATACACAAACGCACTTACGATACACCCACGATACACAAACGCACTTACGATACACTTACGATACACAAACGCACTTACGTTACACCCACGATACACAAACGCACTTACGAAAGCCTACACCTTTTTTTTCTTTTAATAACAGAACGGAGAAAGGAAAAACAAATGAATTAAAAAAAAAAATCCATACACCAGATTACTGGTGTCCTCTGTTCATAAAATATCTGTAACAGTTAGACTTGAACAGTTGTAGGTTGAAATTTGGAGGGAAACAATTCTGGGGAAGCGAGTTCCAGGGAGATGCAGTTCGGGGAATGAAAGAATTCTGATAGGCAGAAGTTCTGCAATATGGCTGAGTGACATTCCAGTCATGAGCGCTAGCAGATGCCCGTGTAGCACGAGGGAAGGCATGGAGAGGTGGCACCATGGACGCAACTTCGTCTGAGCATTTGCCAAAGAAATATCTGTAAAATAATGCAAGGGAGACACAAACGCACTTACAATACACTTACGATACACGAACGTACTTACGATATACCTACGATACACAAACACTTACGATACACTTACGACGCACAAACACACTTACGATACACCCACGATACACAAACACACTTACGATACACTTACGATACACAAACACACTTACGATACACTTACGATACACAAACACACTTACGATACACCCACGATACATAAACGCACTTACGATACACAAACACACTTACGATACACCCACGATACACAAACACACTTACGATACACCCACGATACACAAACACACTTACGATACACCCACGATACATAAACGCACTTACGATACACCCACGATACACTTACGATCAATTCCCTGTCGTAACTCAGCTTTTGAATTGCAGGAGGGACATGAAGGCTGTCGGTCGTCCTCTGTCACCTAACTTCATAAATAAATCTTAGCTACGAGACAAAATTTATTGGAAGTTATAGCTTTTTCTCTGCAGGAAGATCAGGGAAAAAGGTGTGTATAAACTTCCTTTGTCTAGTTCTTCCTGTGAAAAAAAAAAAAAAATCCTTCTTTGTCTAGTTCTTCCTGTCAAAAAAAAAAAAAAAATCCTCCTTCGTCTAGTTAGTCCTGTGAAAAAATCCTCCTTTGTCTAGTTCTTCCTGTGAAAAAATCCTCCATTGTCTAGTTGTTCCTGTGAAAAAAAAAAATCCTCCTTTGTCTAGTTCTTCCTGTGAAAAAAAATCCTCCTTTGTCTAGTTCTTCCTGTGGAAAAAAAAAAATCCTTTGTCTAGTTCTTCCTGTGAAAAAAAAAATCCTCCTTTGTCTAGTTCTTTCTGTGAAAAAAAAAAAATCCTCCTTTGTCTAGTTCTTCCTGTGAAAAAAAAAAAAAAATCCTCCTTTGCCTAGTTCTTCCTGTGAAAAAAAAAATCTCCTTTGTCTAGTTCTTCCTGTGAAAAAATCCTCCATTGTCTAGTTGTTCCTGTGAAAAAAATCCTCAATTGTCTAGTTCTTCCTGTGAAAAAAATCCTTCTTTGTCTAGTTCTCCCTGTGGAAAAAATCCTCCTTTGTCTAGTTCTTCCTGTGAAAAAAAAAATCCTCCTTTGTCTAGCTCTTCCTGTGGGGAAAAAAAAAAAAATCCTTTGTCTAGTTATTCCTGTGGGAAAAAAAAAAAAAAAATCCTCCTTTGTCTAGTTCTTCCTGTGAAAAAAAAAAATCCTCTTTAGTTCTATGAAAAAAAAAATCCCCCTTTGTCTAGTTCCTCCTGTGAAAAGAAGCACACCACACCACCACAGCACGGTAACTCGCCTCTGAACAAGCCTGAGTAGCCATTGGTCAAGCCGAGCAGCCCGTCAGCCTGCACAAACAGGCCTATCGCCATCATGGCCCAGATACCACACATACCTGGAATAGTAGTAGTAGTAGTAGTAGTAATAATAATAATAATAATAATAATAATAATAATAATAACAATAATAATAACAGCAACAACGATAACAATAATAATAATAATAATAATAATAATAATAATTATAATAATGGTAATGATAATAAAAATAATAAAAGTAATAACAAGAGTAACAAAAACAACAACAATAACAACAACAACAATAATAATAATAATAATAATAAGAGTAATAGCAATAACAATAATGATAAGACTACATTATGTCTGGCTAATTTAAACTCTTAGGGCCAGGCTAGGCTAGGTTATGTAGAGATAGGCTGGGTTGAGTATGGCTGGACAAGATTTTTAAGATTAAGTTAGGTTTTTAAATTAGGCTTGGCTGTTAGAAGTAGGTTAGGTTAGAGTGTTTAAGTTTGGTGAGGATTTTGCGTTAGTTTTGGCTAAGATTAGGTGAAGTTAGGCTGTTAGAATCTGGTTAAGTTAGATTGTAGTGTTCGGTTAGACTGTCAGGGTATAGTTAGGATAGGCAAAACAGTAACAGACAGGTTAGGTTAGGTTAAAACAAGAGTACATAAGAAGGAACACTCAGAGACAAATACTCGCTCGCCCACCAATTAGTCTGAGGGCCGATTATTTGACTTTGCCCCGTGACCCTGAGCTTCCACCCGTCCCTCTCAAAATCACGTCCTTTCATCCTTGCTTTGCCCTCAGCTTTCCCACAAAGTTTGGTCTAAATCGGATGGAAACCTTTAATTTTTCTCTGTGACCTTGATACTTCATTGTTTTCAATATCAAAATCCTTTTCTTGCCTTACCCTGAACTCTTCCACAAAGTTTGGTCTAATTCGGATAAATATGGTTTAATGTGACCCTGCCATGTGATGTTTGCCCTAAACCAATTGTTCTCAAAACTTATAGGTCATTCCCATGGCTGACCTTCAACCATTCCACCAAGTTACGTACAAGTCAGATCAAAAGTGCCATAGTTATTTTGCTCAGACGCAGACACACGGGTCGAGCTCTGACCTTGCTCTTACCTGACCTTTGATTAAATTGACCTTGCCTCGTGACCTTGACCTTTGACTAATTGTTCTCATTACTGACTCATTCTGTTCTTGCCTTATCCTCAACCGTTCCACCAAGTTTGGCCTAAGTCAGAAAAAAGCTGCCTTAGTTGATTTTCCTATGGTAATCTTTGACCTAGCCCTGTGACCTTGACCTTTGACCTGTCATTAATAAACCCCTTGGCTATTCCTCAACCCGTCCACCAAGTATGGTTAAAATTGGATGAAAACTTTTTGAGTCATTTTGTTCACAGACAGACAGATAAAAAGAAAGATAGACAAACAGAATGAAAGTTAGACAGATAGACAGAAAGACAGACTGACAGACAGACAGAAAGACAGACTGACAGACAGACAGAAAGATAGACAGAGAGACAGAACGATAGACAGAGAGACAGAAAGAATGACAGACAGACAGAAAGAAAGATAGAGAGACAGACAGAAAGAAAGATTGATAGACCGATAGACAGACAGACACACCTATAGTAGGACTCGCGCACGTTTGCGGCTGTGGTGTGGTCCGCACCTGTGTACAGTGTTGCCACGTTTTCTATACCGTTATCTCTCTCTCTCTCTCTCTCTCTCTCTCTCTCTCTCTCTCTCCTGGCGGGAAATGTGAGCCACCCTGAGTACTTTTGATTCTTTTATAAGTTATTTATAATTGTGCTTTCATCTGTTAATTTGGTTTTGTTATATTTAGTGGTAGATGGAGTGTCAAAGTTACTGTCTGCTGAGAGGTTTGTTACGTTACTGATTCATACACCCCGACGTAGTGGGGTGTGGGTGTAGGTGTGGGTGGGAGTGTGGATGTGGGTTTGTTGGGGTGGTGGTCCAGGGGGGAGGGGAAGTGTGAAGGGGGATTTGACCTGAGACACCCAGGAGGGATTAAGAAGGGAGGGAAGCGGAAGCTGGGGCTGGATTCACCTACCACATGGCGGGAAATGTGAGCCACCCTGAGTACTTTTGATTCTTTTATAAGTTATTTATAATTGTGCTTTCATTTGTTAATTTGGTTTTGTTATATTTAGTGATGCCGACAATGCATTCAATGCATGCCCCTCTCCTGCCTCTCTCTCTCTCTCTCTGTAGGGAAGCTATCTGTCAGTGCTGCCACTCACAAGAATTATATGAATTATTTCTTTTACTTTGGATATTGGCATATTTCTTCTTTTTTCAGGCTCATTCTATTATATCCATAACTGTAATATTATTAACCACCCTAAAACTACGCTAAAAAACATTAAAAGTGACTGCTATTTCTTTTAGCAACACTGTACAATATGTATGCCATGTTTCTGTGTTACTGTATAAATATTTTATGCATAATTAGATTACTGTTGATTCATCCATCAAAATACACAAGTGTAAGTTTTATTCATCTGAATTTATCGAATTTGTGATGCCTTGTACATAAATAGCTTCCGTTTCACATCGCAAGTTGAGGAAACGTGGCACCATTGTAAACAGGTGCGAGCCACACCACAGGCGCTTACGGGCGCAAGGCCGACTATAGAGTAAAACCTGGCACCCCTTTACGAGCGCGGTAATAATGAAACTCGTGCCTATCCCTACCCACGCACACCACCACCACAAAAACAGCTGTTGCGTCATCGTGCACTGATAACTGACAGCTATGGTTTTTTATCCAGAGGTAATTATGTATCCCCTCTATAATAGCCGTTTTTTTATCAACGCTCTCAGCTTACCGTGAGTCATTATCGGGTGAACAGTATCGTGTGGCGTAGTTAATATGGCCACAGAAGAAAAAATAACGAAGATAATATTGTGGCATGTAATTATGTACTGTATTTTTTTTCACCTTAACTTGGCCCAGATTTTCGTCCTTTTGTTGCTTACTTCATGTGACTCAGCGGCAGAAAAAGGCAGTGCTACGGCTCCATCTTCCATCCATAACACTTCTTTGTGACCAGCATCAACGTAGGAAAAAAATACTCTTAGGCCCGCAGTCTTGTCGGTTAAAGACGCTCCCAACATATCTTCCTAAGCGATTTGTTTTGCTTATTACAGTTTGCCGTCCTCTCCTGTGTCACTTAAATCATTCTGCTATCACCGCACCCTTCATGAGTAACATACAAAACAATATTAGCCAGCCGTATCAAAAAATAAATCAGTAATGAAGAGATGTTAGGGAGCTTCCTTAACCACCCAGAATACGAACCCAGGTCACTAACAGTCTCGGGATTGCAGACTCACCGTGCACAGAACGTGGTGTCGACCGGACTAGCAACACACAGTTTGTTGCAGAGTGAGATATTGCAAGAACCAGTGTCTGTCTGATGCAGGGGTAATATAAACCTGGACAAGAACAAAACATGGCAGAGTGAGTGGAGTGGCAGAGTGAGTAGTGTGACAGTTTCGATGGTGTGGGGATGTGGATGGTGTAGTGTGTAGTGTGAGTGGTGTGGTACTGTGAATGGTTTGGTAGTGCTAGTAGTGTGGTACTGTGGATGTTGTGGTAATTTGGCTCTGGTAGTGTTAGTGGTGTGGTACTGTGAATGGTGTGGTAATGTTAGCAGTGTGGTACTGTAGATGGTGTGGCAGTGTGAGTGGTGTGGTACTGTGGATAGTGTGGTAGTGTGAGTGGCGTGGTAGTGTGGAGGATTAATTTCCACCTCGACCTAGACTGACCATGTACAGACGTGGCGCCAACAGGGTCATCAATGTGAAGCTTGTCGAAGAGCGGCATGCCCAGCACAGCGATCAGCCCGCCCACGATGCCAATGAAGAGAGCCTCCCACGTGGTGAACAAGGCACACCCGGCTGAGGAAGGGGAAGAAAAGGCCTTAGATGAATGCCTATCGACTGCACGAATACCAATAAACTCCCTGAATCTGTTGGCGTCTTTTGTCTTTCCTATTGTTACTCTAAACGTCTTAATTTGACGAGGGAAGAATTATTTTTTTACCTGTTAAATAGCACGTTCTTTAAATCCGTCTTGGCTCAGTGTTGTTCTTGTGATCCTAGGCTCATTTACTCGTGAACCCAGTGGACTGCTGAAGACCGGCCACTTCAACCTGTCGCTCCCAGAGGTCTTTGGTTGAGATTATGTTAAAGGATTGTCAGTGCCGAGATAGTGTGGTGTATAAGGTGTGTTGTGGTGTGGGGGAAGCATTGCGGTGTGGACATAGTGGATTGCTTATGAGTTAAGTGTTGGTAATGTAAGAGAGAAAGAACAAGTCCACATTCCTGGTGGTACACTCTTAACCTCAATAAAATGGTTTAACAGGAATAAGACTAAGATGAAACTACGTGCTCTGGCTGAAGAACATGCAGTCTCTCTCTCTCTCTCTCCATCTTCCTCTGCTTTCCCTTCTGCTTCCCTCTCTCTCTCTCTCTCTCTCTCTCTATCTATCTATCTATCTATTTATCTATCTACCAATCTCACCTGTAATGCTAACCAGGGCCCCCAAGACGCTGTTCACCACGTCGCCAATTTCGAGCCTGTGATTCTTATACCACGAGAGTGACATCCCGGCCAGGCCTCCACCTATGCTGGACTGGAGGGTAGTGACGGCGGTGCGGGCTGCGTATTTCCACCTGTCTCCGTTGATCCCGAAGGTGCTGTGGATTGATGGAGAGGGGGTGGAGATTGATGGAAGGGTGGTGGAGATTGTTGGAGAGGGTGGGGATTGATGGAGAAGGGGTGGGGATTGATGGGAGGGGTCAGGTGATGAATGGTGGAGACTGATCGAGAGGGATGGTGGGGTTTGATGGAGTGGTAGGTGAGAGGTGGTGGAGACTGATGGAGATTGATGGAGATGGGAATGGATGGGGGTGGAGACTGATGAAGATGGGGATTGATGGAGGTGGGAAATGATGGAGATTGATGGATGATGTTAAAGATACAACTAGATTAATTTGCACTGCCTATAGAGAAGTAGTAGTGTGATTTTTGTAGTGTCCAGTATACTCTCTCTCTCTCTCTCACCTGCCACAGTTAAACCCCAGCCAGCCCCACCACAACATAAACATTCCCAGGATCGCGTTGGTCGGGGAGCCCATGGGTAACGCTGCCTCTCCGTCATCATATCGGCCAATTCGCGGTCCCACCATTCTCGACGCGACAAAGGCTGTGCAAAAGAAATTGGATTTGTACGAGGATTATTTTTCTGTCTCGCTGTCTGTCTGTCTGTCTCTTTGTCTGTCAACCTGTCAGTCTGTTTGTGTTCTTGCGTCTTTCTGTCACCCTCTGTCCATCACTCTTTCTGTTTCTCTGTCTCTCTGTTTGTCTGTCCATCTGTCCGTTCATCTATCTATCACACTCAATTATATCTGACGTAAGTATTGGACATGGACGCCTTCACGTGGTGGCACCGATATAACCAGGCGTCTCAACTGCTTGGTTATAAAAAAGATCCTCCCCTCACTCCCTATCCTTCGAAAGGAGGTTCGAGAACTGCAGGATGAGGAATGCTTCAGTCTGTTGTCCACTGGGTTCACGTTTCAGATGACCTTGGGGTTGCAGCTGCTACTGCTACTACTACTACTAATACTACTACTACTACTATTACCACTACTACTACTACTACTACTCCTCCTCCTCCTCCTCCTACTCCTCCTCCTCCTCCTCCTCCTCCTCCTCCTACTACCACTACTACTACTACTACGGTACTACTACTGTTATTTCTATTACTACTACCTCTTTTACTACTGCTACTACTACTACTACTACTATTCCTTCTCCTCCTCCTCCTACTACTACTACTTTTGCTATTACTACTACTACTTTTAATACTACTACCACTACTACTATCTTTACTACTACTACTACTACTACTACTACTTTTACTACTACTACTACTACCACTACTACTACTACTATGACTTTTACTACTATTACTACTACTACTACTTTTACTACTACTACTACTACCACTACTACTACTACTACTACTACTATGACTTTTACTACTATTACTACTACTACTACTGCCACTACTACTACTACTACTACTACTACTACTACTACTTCTCCTCCTCCTCCTCCTCCTCCTACTACTACTACTACTACAACTACTACTCCTCTTCCTCCTTCTCCTCCTCCTCCTCCTACTACTACCACTACTACTACTACTACTACTATCTCTGAAATCAGGATCAGTTTCTTCCCTACATTATCCATAAATGGTAAAAGTCTATATCGTGAGTGTCTACAGGTTAATTGATTTGTGTTCACCTGAAGGAGCTAAATCACTCTCACGAATATAAGGTCGTGGTGGTAGTTATGAGGAAGAAGTGAGTCTCCTTGGTTACCAGTCAGATCAACCCTCCAATCTGACTACAATCATGACCCTCAACTGAGATGAAAGGGGTTGCGGAACTTTTTTGTTATGCAAGGTGAAGTTTGGTGGGATATGGAGATTGAAATAGGAAGAGAGAGAGAGAGAGAGAGAGAGAATCAAAGGAAGAACAAAATTAACAAAGGTGAGAGGGAACAGGAGAGAGAGAGGGGAAGACGGGTTGTGTGTATATCAATCTGTATATCTGTCTAACTATATGGGCTAGAGAAAGATGGAATTAACAGGTAGCGTCTCACCTGATGCCCCTCCACACAGGTGCACCCCACACGACCCTGCGATGTCCACCACACCCAGCCGATATAGGAACCCGTGTGAACCCCAGATCCACCCGGCGGGGACGCAGTAGACGATGGTGTTAATGGCGGAGAAGATCACGTACGCCACGAAGTTGAATCTGTTGGCAAAGAAGCAGGTGAGGGGATGGTTATATCGTGTTGTAAGTGTCCTTTATGGTGGTTTAAAAATGAAGGAGTTTGGAGCTTGTGAAATACTAAGCAAGTAAGGTGTAAAGCTGAGTCTGTGGGAGGGAAAAGAGAAATAGTTGGGCCTGACGCTTCTTGGCACGATTGTTGGTTTAAACGTGAATGAGTGTGGAAGTGTGTTAATCCTGTTCTTGTAGGAGAAAATCACGTACACCTAAACGAAGTAGAATTTGGAGTAGAGGATGAAAAACCGTAAGATCCTGTTATCTGTAAGACCATAAGTTATCAATAAGAATAATTGGATAAAGATACCAATGAGAACACCCCAGAGCTTCACAGTAAGTCTCAGGTGCTGAAGAGGAGTTTACATGTGGTGGCGCCGTGCACCCTGGGCGGAGAAGCTGCAGCATCCACCCGGAAACCAAACTTCATAATTCCCTGCGCCTTGCCATAGAAAGGGCCCTGGTCCAACTCTAGTGAGGAGCTGTCTAACATAAGGGAGTGCCGAATCCCTGAATAGCGTATGTACTCTACTGTACCTATATGACGGCCCTACAGAAACAATTGCTTACTTGTGGTTTACGGGTCAACTAGGCCAGACAGACCGGGGTTAAGGAACAACAGCAACAACAATACCTCTCAGCAATGGCGCCGGACACGATGGTGGTGGCGGTGGTGGCGAAGGAGAGCTGGAAGAAGAACGTGGTGTACACCCTGCCCATGGTGTCCTCCCCCGGGTTGATGGCGAAGTCACCCCAGCCACAGAAGGGGTTGGTCCAGTCCGACTTGCCGAAGGACAGTGCGTAGCCGAAGAGCCAGTAGGTGAAGCCGCCCAGCACCACATCAACCACGTTCTTCACCATGATGTTCGTCTCGTTCTTCATGGACACCGCGCCAGACTCCAGTAAACCGAAACCTTGGCCGAAAAAAAAGAAGTCTTAAATCTAGGACCACTGTGATCAGGATGGTCGTTAAGGCAGACATTCAACATTTACCAGATCTCTGTCTCCTGGTATACGACTTTCGATGACTGACGAGTGTAGCGTAGTGTAATGTAGTGTAGTGTAGTATAGTGTAGTGTAATGTAGTGTAGCGCAGTGAAGTGTAGTGTAGTGTAGTGTAGTGGCTCACCGGACTGCATGGTAAAGATAATGAAGGTGGCAGTAAGGATCCAGGCTGCGTCGTTGCCAAAATCCGCGTTTTCACTATCCGTGGAGACGCCGCCGCCCCTGGATGTGAAGGTGATGTTGGCGGTGGCGTTGGGGTGGAGGATCAGGATGGGGTTGCTCACGTTGCCAACCCCACCCCACGCCGTGCCATTCAACTCAACGCCCATCAACACCTCACTGCAGAGACACACATACACATTAAATCCTTCAGTGTGGTGTCGATTTTTCCTTAACCTTCTAACCCCACACGAAACAATTATGAATAGGGACTGATGAAGGCTATTTCTAACCCCTCCTAGTTCAAAAACCAGCCATTAAACAGAAGATAATCGTCTAGGGCCAGCCAAAAAAAAACACTATAAACACATCACTGGACTGAAAAGAAAAAAGAAAAAACTTACACATTACCCAGTCCTCTGCTATCTTCTTCTAATGCCTGTGTGAGATTTTATTCAGCTGGAGCGGGTATATTCATCCTTCATTGGCCTACTCAGTGTAATAGTTTTTTTTTTTTACAGGTGAAATAAAATCGTCTGGAGGCAGTGAGATAAAAAAAAATCATGGTACTGGAGGGGTTAATTCCATGACGTGTCTCGTGTTATTAACGATTTTTTTTTTTTCATTTTACGGGATCCCTCTCCATTAACCCTTCATATCGCAAGACTTTATCTATCTATCTATCTATCTATCTGTCTATTTATTTATTTATTTATTTATGTATTTATTTTATTATTGGCTTTCCCAGTTATGCTCAGAATGGTTCCCGACGGACGATTTTTCTCAGGTGACAAGGACCATCCCAGACTGAATTAATTTCCCTTAACGTGGATCCTCGTGGTGAAGAGATAAATGAGGCCTGATTAACCCCTTCATTACGAGGAACTAAAAAATTACAAATGAGGTCACACTATAAGGGAATCAGGGTAATAAATCAGTTAATAGGACCTTTATTGACCTTAACTAACAGTCTTCTAAAAATAAAGTGATCTATACTCTTTTTACTCTAACTCGGCCTAAAATTCGGCACATGTCTATACTGAATGCTGAGATTTAGCAATAGATTAACACTAGCGTATGTTCCTAGTCACGAAGAAGTGCCGTGGAGAGGATGTAGAGCTGTAGCACTGTCATTTTCTTCCACTGAGCTACGTGAAATAAGCTGCCAAAGGACGAAAATCTGGGCCAAGTTAATGTAAAAGAGAGAGAGAGAGAGAGAGAGAGAGAGAGAGAGAGATTATAGCCACCGCGGAGACCTATAATTAGATATATCTTTAATTTTCTCTTTTTTTTTTCATAATTTCTTACCTTCCATTGAGCTGTATGAGACTCTCGGTTAGGTTCAACAGTCCTGAAGCCAAGTTTATCCTCTCAGACCCGCTGGAAAGTAGAAGAAACATGAATTTAAAATAATAATAATAATAATAACAATAATAATAATAATAATAATAGTGTACTGCAGGACCTTCTTATGCATTTTTATTCTGAGTGATGAGGTACCGTTTCCTGAGCGATTTATTTTTATCACACCTTCTCTTCTTTGTTACACGAATCCCTCCACTATCGCCATCCTCTGTATAAATAACGTACAAAAGGATGTTAACCAGCCATACCCAAGAATAAATCGCCAAGGAAGTGGTGTTAGGGGGATTACGAGCCAAGGTGTACGTCTTTCAACTCTCAGTTTTGAACACTGCATTTTAACAAGAGACAGATACCAGAATACACTGCTAGTCACGAAGAAGTGCTATGGGAAGGAATTAGAGCGATGTTATTCCGTCACTGGGCAGCGTGAAATAGGCAGCAAGGGCACGAAAGTCTAAGCCAAGTTAAGGTGAACGAACTACAGTAAATATGAACAGGAAAAATGCTGTATAGAGACGAGGTAAGTATTTCCAGTCCACCTCAAGGATTAGGAGAAGGAGGTGGATTATTTTTTTTTCCTTCATGGATTGGGAAAAAGAGAAGGATTTTTTTTTTACATGGATTAGGAGAGAGAGAGAGAGAGAGGGATTTTTTTTTTTTTACTTCATGGATTACAGCAGGGAGAGGGATTTTTCTTATTTCATGTATTAGGAGAAGTAGAGGGTTTTTTTTTTTTTATGGATTAGGAGAGGGAGAGGGATTTTTTTCATGGATTAAGAGAGGGAAAGGGAGGCTTTTTCTTTTCTTTTTTTCTTTTCTTTTCTCTTTACCCTGGCTGGTGACGTCAAGGTGAATCAGGTAACACAATCGATGGTGCCAGTATCGGGGCGGCCGCAGCAACTCCATACCACATCATTAACCAGTCCAAAACACCATATATTATTCCACAACGCCCTCACTCCCTCCACTCCCCTCAAAAAAAAAAAAAAAAAAAAAGCATGTCATTTTTTCCCAACCGTCATACCAGCTGCACGTCTCCATAAAAAAAAAAAATAATAATAATAATAAAAACATAATAACACTCTTTCTTTAGTATCTTTGCTGAATATATTACCTTCTGCGTATTACAAAATTGTGGATTCAAAATGAGTGAGTTTGGAGAGCGTGTGAGAATGCGTGATCAAAAAAGAGGCTAATGTGGTGAGTGATTATTGGAATGTGTTTACTTGTCGGCTTGGTGGTAGAGAGGGGAGCCTTCCCGTGGTGGCACTGGTACAAGGGAGCTGTTCCCCTGCTGCCTGGCTATACAAACCTCCCTCATCTCCTCCCCTATCCCCGCAAAAGAAGGATGGTGGCCTACAAGAGAAAGACAGCTTCATCCTGGACTGGTTTCACTTTCAGATGAGCCTGTGGTCAGAAAATCTACTACAACTACTGCGACTACTACTACTACTACTACTACTACTACTTCTACTACTACTATTGCTACTACTGCTAACCTCCTTACCCACATTGATATCAGGAGTACCCGTCAAGTAGCAATAACTCTTCAAGCCAACGGAGACAAGATCGAGTATGTAATGGCACAAACCTACATCAGAGGAACTAAACACACGAAGAATGGACGGAAGAACAGACGGGCGGAAGAACGGACGGGCGGAAGAACGGACGGGAGGAAGAACGGACGGGCGGAAGAACAGACGGGCGGAAGAACAGACGGGCGGAAGAACGGACGGACGGAAGAACGGACGGGCGGAAGAACGGACGGGCCGAAGAAAGGACGGATAAATAACTACGTGCAAAAATATAGTGTTATTCTCTTCCTCTCTCTCCAAAACAATAAATAAATAAAAATCAAGCAGTACGTGTCCTGTTTCCTCCTCCCCTTGGTAAACAGGAGGCAATAGACGTCAACAGATAAGCAACGGAAGAGGCACGTAAAAAAATCGCTTATACTGCAGTATTAGAAACTGTTACCACACTAGGTTCTGAAGGCAGTGTCTAGTATGATCCTTGCCGTGTATGGTGGATTCTCAGGATTCTTAGTTAGGAAGTGATGTTAGGTTTCCGTCTCTCTCTCTCTCTCTCTCTCTCTCTCTCAACCTAGACCGTTCTTTGATCACTGTGACCTTGGAGTTATCGTGACCCTGTTGACCTCAAATACAAGGGCACATCGTCGATTGAAAAAGATTCATTTGAGACCTGAAGCATCGTAATCGGTCCCAAACTGAGGCATGTACAGCACGAACGGACGAAAGAATGGACGAACGGAAGAACAGACGGTGGAAATGTGGACGGACGGAAGAATGGACAGTGGAAATGTGGACGGACGGAAGAATGGACGGACGGAAGAATGGACGGACGGAAGATCGGACGGGCGGAAGATCGGACGGGCGGAAAAGTCTTATTCTGGGCCAGCCACTCAAGGCCCTAGACTCTGCCCTCAGGAATCCAGCAGCTCCTTTGGCATTTAAAAGTAAAAATCACGCTTTTGTAGATAAAAAAACAAACAAACAAACATGCAGATCTGTGGTTTCGTGAAGCGCTGCATACCATCATCATCATCATCATCATTATTTTCTTCTTATTCCAACTATTAAGTAAAATTGGTAGGATGGAGAAACAGGAGAATGAAATGACACATGTAGGTGCAATATGAACAGAGTACTCAATAGACTGGGTCACATAGCCGTTCACTCATAATTCAAACTTTCATAATTTTTCATCAGTTTTACAAATTTCCAAATACGAAAACAAAACAAAACAAAAATCATTTAAGCTGTACCTAAAAATTATTGAGATGGCTTCGAATAATATGAAGCAAACTTGATCTGATTATGAAAAATGGGTAACGATTACAATAGATGCGTAGTCACACTTTATGATGCCACGTCAAACACTAAACTTAACTACGTCCCATTTGAAAGATATTTGTGATAAGTTTTCATTAATGTCTACTGGGTAATGGAAGTAACTTGACTGACAAAGGGAAGGATAAATTAATAAATTGATTTAAAAAAGGAAATAAGATGAAACTCCCAGCCAAAGTACCACCTGCGCCCTACAGCTGGTCTAAAGGTCATACAATCAATTTTGCCTTGTGACACTGTGAGAAAAAAAAAAAAAAATCTCAAAGCTGATTTTACTCCTTCTTGCATGACCTACAACCCCTCAAACAAATTTACTCTAACTGGATCTAAACTGAACTAACCTTTTCCTGTGACCCTGAATTTTTACTGCTCTCAGGATCGCATCTCCTCATCCTTGGCGTCCATCCAGCCCTTCCACCTAGACTGACCCAGTTTCAGTTAGGGTCCTATATTGTTTTGATTTTACTCTCTGATCTTGACATTTGACGGATTAAGCTCAAACTGAATTCCTTCATCCTTGTTTTACCCTGAACATTCCCACAAAGTGTTACCTTCATCAGATAAAAAAGTGTTTACGTTGACCTTGATGTGTGACCTTGAACTTCGACCTATTACTCTAAAACACAGCAGATCAATCAGTTGGATGACCCTTAACCTTTCCACAAAGTTTGGTCTAAATCATATAAAAAGTGAGTTAGTTACTTAGTTCATAGACACACATGGGCCGGACTTTTAACTTGTTTTGTACTCCTGAATTTTGACTGAATGTTCTTAAAACTGAACTGTATTTTTCTTGTCTTACCCTCAACACGTCCACCAAGTTTGGTATAAATCGGCTCAAAATGGAATCTGTTTGAGCTGGCCTGTCAGTGACCTTGACTATTGGCCTTATCTTATGACTACGACCTTTTTATTGATCATTTTTATACCATGTCCCATTACTCTTGCCTTACCCTTAACATTTCCACCAAGTTGGATCAAAATCGGATACACACACACACACACACACACACACACACACACACACACACACACACACACACACACACACACACACATACAAACACACACGTCGAGTAAAACATCACCCACCTCTCGTTGCGTGAGCACGGATGTAATAGACATTGAGTCATATTACAGCTGTTATTCAAGTATTTTGTCGGAAACCTTAAAACAGAACAATGGTTGAACGTCAGCCTTTATAAGAGAACCGATGGAAACTGAACCAATAGACTTGTATAAATATAATATGTTTATTTCTGCAGGATATGGCTGACGGGGTTAATTAAGACTCTATTTTAGTCCTCTCTCTCTCTCTCTCTCTCTCTCTCTCTCTCTCTCTCTCTCTCTCTCTCTCTCTCTCTCTCTCATTGTCCTTTGCTGAATCTGGTCTCGAGACAGGAAACTAAAACGAAAAAAAAGGACGCAGTCGCCGTGAAAAATCAAGCCGCTGTGCACTGACCACACCTGAACGTCTGACACACACTGTACAATTTTCTTTGGCTAACTGAGACTGGACTCTGCAATAACAGGAAGCGGGAGGAAAATACGGAAGCGAGGGAAAAAAAAATGCTATGGGTATCGTTCATGTTTCTGTTCCCTGTCCTGATTTAGGTTGTTAACTGAATCGAAAAAATACGTTAGAGGGAATTTGTGTCACCAGTAATTTCGTGAAGTTCCTAGGGAATTCGTGAAATACGTTTAAATTAGGTTGGGTTAATTACGGTTAGGTTAATTTATGCTGCGGTCAGGTTAGGCTGGGATAATCTATGTTAAGTTTACAGTAGGTTATATTAGGCTAGGTTAGTAAGGTTGGGTTGGGTTAGGTCAATTTTCATGAATGCTAAGTTACGTTAACCGTTCATCTAAATTAACCTAACCCAACCTAACTAACCTAGCCTAACCTAACTTATACAGCCTAGATTATCCCAGCCTAACCTAACTGCAGCCTAAATTAACCTAACTTTATGTAACCCATCCTAATCTAAACTCATTTCAAGAATTCCCTAGAGATCTTATGAAATCACTGGTTACACAAATTCCCTGTAACATATATAGATGGGTAGGTAGATAGACAGATAGATGGATGGGTAGATAAATGTGTGTGTGTGTGTGTGTGTGTGTGTGTGTGTGTGTGTGTGTGTGTGTGTGTGTGTGTGTGTGTGTGTGTGTGTGTGTTTTATACCCTGAACACTAACATCTGTAGAACTCGCAGAATGAAACTTGTTAGAAATACGAAACTCTCAGAAAAGAAATTTGTCTGAAGCAGTCCCAGTGATTCGTGTTTCGGAGATTCGTTCAGTGCGAGTCATTCCCGAGGCAGAACCACACGCCACGGTATCAACAGAATCACTTTTTATAGCTGTGAAATCTTTGTTCTGGCAATTATATCTTCGGAGTTTACTTGGAAATCATACGTTCTGAGAAATATATAAACTTTCATAATATTATTTTCGAAGTAATTTGTCACGTGATTATTTTTACGTAAATCTGGTAAAAGTGTTTCAAGCTCCGAAGGGGACTACGTTTGACAATATTTAGAAGTCTGTATCATTGTGTATTGAACTGCGTGTGTATTTAATTGTATGTGATATATCGCATAATTACTAAGCTTGTATACGGTACTTTAACATTTTTAGACATAACATTTCTCTTACCGCTGCCTCATACACTCGTTAATATACCAAAAATCGCAGTAAACGAGACTTCGAAAGGTTCGTCACGGTGTCTGGCGTAGGTTTAGTGGTGATGTTTTGTCTGGAGGGTCTGTTTGTGTTGACATGCGTACGGGACGATGGAAGGACTTTATACTGTGTTTATATTGCGTACAGTGAAGTGATAATACAGTGTACGGTGCGGTGAGGGAGTGCACAGTGAGAGGAAGGCATTATACAAAAATTATGATCAGTGTGTGTGTTGTACAGTGATATAAAAACAGTGCGCAAGGGAGGGATAGTGTTGATGGCACTGGCGTTGACTGTTAGTGATGATGCGATGTTGACGCGTAGAATGCTACAAGAATACTGAAATTACGTCCATTGTGTTCATTCATAAGGTAAGCTCATTCTGAAATCATGTTTATCCAATGTCTGGGTGTCGTTCTTTTATGCTTGTTCAGTTCATGTTCCTATTAGATCAAAACCCATACCCATGTCTGCAGCCTGTTCATCCTCGTTGCAAGTGAGCTGATTTTATTTTGCGGTCCTCGTTACATTTTTAATTACGATCTTATATTTGCCACCCAGTACAAAGGTGTCGTTCAAGGCTAAGCTGGAAGAGTAGCATAGGATAAATAGTAATAATACAGCATTTACGGGGCGAAATAACCCTCAGTGATGCAGTAATGTAATAATAAAAACACAAACGCGTAGAATTTACTTAAACAGATGATGCACTGTATAACTGTAATTTCACACACACCATAAAGCCAGTCAGGAGACAGGACGTGTGTGCTGGGCAATCCTCAGGTCCTGTCCTCCCCACTTACTGTTTTTTAACCAGCCCATACCGCACTGACCGGGCTAATGTATGGCCCGGCCTGCACTATAGGTGCAGGGAATCTTTGAACGAACGGACGAACGAACTGTAATTATTTCTGCACATATCCTTTATTATTTCCTCTTTTAACATTACTTTTCTTGTTTTAGATTCATGCACAAGTGTTTGCCGTCAGAATAGCGCAGTCCACCCCTCACAGGATGCAGCATAAGGCAAGAAATTGAACTGAGTCTTGGGTGTATCAGTAATAATTTTCCTCGCTCTCTTAACGCCTTATCGTATTCAGCTTTTCCTTCGCCATTACTCTCATGGTGTGGTGTGACAGAAAACAGATTAGCCTCACCCCTTCCATACCCTTACACCCACACCCTACCCCCCACCACCTTACCCCTCCCATTCTCTATACCTCTCTGCTCCACCACACCCCTCCCTTCCATCCCTACTAAACCCATTCCACCACATCCCTCCTCTCCCCAAATCACTCTACCACACTTCTCCCCTCAACCATACCCCTCCCACAATCCCCACCACACCCCTCCCACAATCCCCACCACTCCTCATCCGTCATACCTGTCCCTTCCCTTCCCCATCCACTCCCATTCCATACCCTTCCCATTGAACCGCCTCCCTACCACTACCATTCCGCACCCCATCGCTCTCTATCTCCCCTTTCTAAATTTGCCGGTCAGACTGTCAGGAGTAGTTTGTTTTCCCCTCGTCTCAGTTCGCCAGCAGTGGAATTGGGGACTTGGATCGTAAATTCAATGGTTGGAAGTTGGATTTTTGGCGAAGCTTGTGGCTTGGAAAATTCAGTTCTGCCTTATTGAGTCTCGCGTAGTCGATAGGTGTTCATCCTAAGCCTTAGACACACACACACACACACACACATACATACATACACATACATACACCGCTCGCTGGTGCAGTGGTAACGCTCTCGCTTGCCAACTGGTGGACGGGAGTTCGCGCCTCGCTCAGGTTGCGAAAAGTTTCACTGACGAAGTGGGTGGTTACTGTCCCCCTTGAGCAAGGGGACGGGTGTGTGCGTGTGTGAAGGTCACAGCCTTGCCCTTAGATCGGACTATATGAGCTCTCAGCTCCCTTCCGGGAGGGTAAAAGCTGACGATCACGACCATCAAGTGATCCTGACCGACCCGGTGAATTACATACATGCTCGCTGCGTTCATCTCTCTCTCTCTCCATTTCCCCATTATTAAACTTGAGAGAGTGCCCTCCCCCTCGCATATTTCCCATCAATAATCAAAGACACGATAAGTAAAGACAGCCTAACCTTTCACCCTCGTTGCTGAGTTTTATTATAGGAAGTGGCATGTAATTTAACCATTCCCAGTACATTTTTACTTTTGTCCATTTTTAAATTTACCTTTTTACATTTACATGAGACTCCCTTGGAATATTAGGAATCGTCGTTTTCTCTGGATGTTTGGTTGGACGCACGAATTTGACATCATTACCGCCGCGAAAAAATATATAAAATTCCAGGCCCCAAGGGTTTTCTAAAATTTACATCCATAAATAAGGGGCTCGGCAGTACCCATACCCCTGTGCACTCAGTTTTAATCATGAAGGCTGTACGGTTTCTTCCTCTTAGTGTTGTTTTGGCCCTGACACGCTACCCCCTCGTCGCGTGATGCACAGAGGTCACGTCCAGGCATACTCAAGCAGCACATTTGATAGCCCGATTTAGCCCGGTGTGGACGGGGACGCCTCCATGTGGTGGCACTGATGTTTGTGTGAGACTCAAGTGCCAGGTTGTGCAAAGGTCCCTCAGCTGCTTCCCTATCCCCTGAATGGAGATGGTGGGTTGCAGGAGAAGGGGGACTTAAGCCTGCAGTCTACCAGGTTCACGTTTATGATGAACCAGGAACCACAGCCATCACCACCACAACCACCAATACAACCACCACCATTACCACATCAACCATCACCACCACAAGCATCACCACCACCACCACACCACCATCACCACCACAACCACGACTACAACCACCACCACCACACCCACCATCATCATCACCACCACCACAACAACAACCACCACCACAACAACAACCACCACCACAACAACAACCACCACCACAACAACAACCCATTCAAACAGAAGACCACTATTCTTATTCTTGCTAACTTAAAACGTTTATATTCGACCTAGGAAAGGCCTCTCGTACCGAAGGAGCAAACGAATTCTCTATGTAACCACTCCGTTAAATAAATAAATAAATAAATCTAAGGCTATATAAAATTGTGTGGGAACAGCAAGAATGAGATTAAGTTACGTCCTGTGGCTGAAGCAGTTAACTCCTTCACATCAGTGTTATTATTAATATTGTTATTATTATTATTATTACTGTTGTTGTTGTTATTATTACTATTATTATTATTATTATTCATCCGGACCTCCTTTCTCATCCTTGGGCAGGGTGAGGAGTAGTAACGTCCAGACAGCCCAAGTTTGCCCAGTCCAATGGGCCACGCTTCCATTCACTCATCATTCAAGTCCTCGGAATCCTGGCTCTATCTGATATGCCAAAAACATTCACCACATTCTGTAGCTTCACATAATCGTATCTGAAAGAGTCAATCCAGACGTTGTTACGTTAAAAAGCGGAGCCAAATCCTTGATCATGCACTTCTCACAACATTCATCCAGCCAGCTCGATCTCTTGTCAGTTCCCTAGCCTCGCCGGCTTCCACACCTCTTCCTCACACACTCATCCACCATATCCCTCCACCTTCTCCGTGGCCTACCTCGCCTCCTCCCTCCTTCAGATTTGCTCAGATATACCCTTTTCACCACTCTATTGTTATCCATTCTCTCTGCATGACTATACCATCTCAGTACACGCTCTTCGATTCTGGTGTCCAGTGTCCACACATTTCCTCACTCCACATCTTTCACGAATCACATCATTCCGTATCCTATCCACTCTCTGAACTCGACACACATTCCTCAACAGTTCCATCTCTGCTGCTCTCACTCCTGACTTTTCGTTTTCATGCCACACCATAGTCTCACATCCATATTATTATTAGTAGTAGCATTAGTATTGTCGTTGTTGTTATTGTTACTGCTACTACTGCAACCACTACTACTGGGATTAGCAGTAGTAGCTGGAGTCCCACAGCACGCAAAGGTAAACCCGTTGGCCTGCAGATTGAAATTGCGCTTCTGCAGTCCATCTTTTTTTTTTTTTTTTTTGGGGGGGGGGAAGCTGAGGGACGTTTGTATAACCGGGTTGTGGAACCACCCAGTTCTATCAGTGCCACCACATGAAGGCGTCCCTCTCCATCATCCTCTCTTGCTAGTAAAGAGGGTAATGAAGACCACCTCTAACCACTCCAAGTACAAAAGCCACTCATGTGTTGAATAAAATTTGGTAATAAAGAAAGATTACACTAGAAGAGTTTACCCTCATGACTAAGAAAATGGCATGAGGGGCAAAAAGAAAAAGATGGACTAAAATATCCTTAAAAATGACTGTCATGCTGAACAGGTTAAGAAAATGGTATATAAAAAGAAAAAGATGGAAGAAAAAGATACTACTGTTTTGACCCTTCGTTACGGAATTTCACTGCGGTCACGTCACCCCAGATATCGAACCCTGATATTTGATTTTCCGATGTCACCCCTGTAAGCACGTCATTTTTATTTCAGTATTTTTATCTCCAAATATACTCTTGGGAAAGCCCTCTGGACATGAAGGGGTTAATGAAGTTTACATCCACTCCCTCCTCCCCTTACTTCGCGCCTTCCCCGCTCGAAATCTCTCATAAAATAAATAAATCTGCCAGAACTGAGTGACACTAAAAAGAAAATGGACGCAGTTCTATGCAGCGATAAAGACTACATTGCAAAGACGTAAGTAGGATTATTTTCTTCCTTTAACTTTTTTTTTTTTACTTTGAAGCCACTGTTCTGTATATATTTTTTCTCCTTCTTCTTGCAACTTTCAGACGATTTTATTCAGCGTAGGAGGGAAGAGACTAACGAGGACTACACCAACCCCCTCCAGCCCGAAAAATCTCCCCTATGCTGAATAAAATAGTCTGGAGGCAGCAGGAAGAAGACATAATACACCATCGGATTCAAGGAGTTAATTTTTTCAATATGGAGACATTTTGTATATATATATATATATATATATATATATATATATATATATATATATATATATATATATATATTTTTATTTATTTTTTTGACACGTAGCTACTTTCCTGTGCCCAGATCCCTCAGACACACATGATCAAGCCCCGGTCGTAACTGCGATTTTTTTCCCAGGAGAGACTAGGAAAGGAACATGGAGAACCTTTAGCTTTCCCAGGAGGTAAAAAAAAAAAAAAAAAAAAAAATAGAAACGATCTTTTTTCCAGGAGAGACAAAAAAAGGAGACTACAGAAACTTTATCTTTTTCCCAGGAGAGTCAAGGAGCTATCAGAAACTTAATCTTTTTCCCAGGAGAGACAAGGAAAGGGACATACAGAGACTTAATCTTTTTCCCAGGAGAGACAAGGAAAGGGACATACAGACTTGATTTTTTTTTCCCCAGGCGAGACAAAAAAGAAACAGGAAGAAACATCATCTTTTTCCCAGGAGAGACGAGGAAAGGAGCCATCAGCAACTTGATCTTTCCAAAGCGATTTATTTTTCTTCCTACACCTTGCTCACCTCTTCTGTGTTACATAAATGCTTCAGACATCGCCATACTCTGCATAACAACGTACGAATGGATACTAACCAGCTACAGCAAAAAATAAATCGCTAAAGAGGAGGTGTCAGGGAGCTTCCTTACCCGACCAGAATATGGGCAAACGTGCATAAAATCGTCTGGCTCAGCTCAGACAGTATTAGAGAACACCTGAAGAGTTACGGTGAAAGCGTTACGGTGAAAGGGTTACAGTGAAAGGGTCACGGTGAGAGTTACAGTGAAAGGGTTACGGTGTAAGGGTTACAGTGAAAGGGTTACGGTGAAAGGGGCATAGTGAAAGGATTACGGTGAAAGGGGTACAGTGAAAGGGTTACGGTGAAAGGGTTAAATTGAAAGGGTTATGGTGAGGGGTACAGTGAAAGGGTTACGGTGAAAGGGTTACACTCAAAGGGATGCAGTGAAAGAGGTTTAGTGAAAGGGGTACAGTGAAAATGTTACAGTGAAAGGGGTACAGTGAAACGGGTACAGTGAAAGGGGTACAGTGAAAATGTTACAGTGAAAGGGTAACAGTAAAAGGTGTATAGTGAAGATGTTACGGTGAAAGGGTAACAGTGAAAGGATTATAGTGAAAGGGGTACAGTGAAAGGGGTACGGTGAAAGGGGTACGGTGAAAGGGGTACAGTGAAAATATTACATTGAAAGGGTTATAATCATCCTTTTATGTCACGGTCAACCTCACAGCACAGTCAATATGTAATTCCCATTCGGCAGTGTAATTATTAGGCACTAAATAAATTGGTGAAAATAACACTAGGAAATAACAAACTCATTTCAGCGTTTATGAAAGGTCTCTCGGTTTCAGCTCAACATTTAAGTTTGGGAGCGTAGTTCATCATTATCATCATCATCATCATCATCATCATCATCATCAATACTTATTTTTATTTGCGGTCACCATCATCTTCAGCGTTATCATCATCAATATTAACCCTTTTATTTCCATCATAATCTTAATCATAATTATACCCCATTATCTCCATCATCATCATCATCATCATCATTTCAGTCCTATTTTCAAATATGTTACTGATGTTGTGGTGGCTCCATGGATATCCGAAGCGTGAACCCAGTGGACTGCAGGCTGAAACTACCCATATCCTACAATCTACCATCTTGCATTTAGGGAGGATAGATAGGGAGTTTAGGGACGTTTGTAGTAACCAAGCAGTGAAGAAACCCGTTCGTATCAGTACCACCGCGTGAAGGTTTCTGTCTCTACCACCCTCCCAGTGATAAAAGATAATAATTGGAGTGTCTAGGCGGTGCCCTTACCTCTCCAGCAGCAGTTGTGCGGAGAGGTTGTATATCTCCTGCAGCAGTTCTTCTGAAGACTTGCGGAGTTGACTAAAAGGGTGGAGAGGGTGGGGTGTTATACGGAAGATTATATATTATTCCGCCCTCTCTCTCTCTCTCTCTCTCTCTCTCTCTCTCTCTCTCTCTCTCTCTCTCTCTGTCATTTAGAATGCAGCTTTATATTACCGTCAGGCTATTTTTTTCATATACATTTTATTATTTGTTTCATAACTATTATCTCATTTCTCTAAGGAATGTGTAAAGGAAAAACTAAATTAAACGGGCACACACACACACACACACACACACACACACACACATATATATATATATATATATATATATATATATATATATATATATATATATATATATATATATATATATATATACAGGAGGGTGGAAGGGTTGTTGATAGAGCTTTGATGGACTATGCGGTTGTTTCTAGGAATGTAATAGGAAGATTGTTGGATGTGAGAGTTCTAAGAGGGGAGGGTGGAGGTATGTCTGACCACTACCTGGTGGAGGGAAAGTTAAGAGTAGGTAAGAGATGGGTGAGAGCTAGGAGGGTTAGGTGTGGCAGGGAGGTTTTGAAAGTGTGTGAGTTGGATAAAAGAGAGAAAAAGATAGAGTATCAGGAGAAATTGAAAGATGAGTGGAACGCAGTGAAAGATCGGAAAAATGGCAGCGGGGAGGAGGAATGGCAGTTGTTTACGAGTGCTGTGGTGGGGCATGCAGAAGAGGTGTGGTGTGAGACGTGTGGGTGGTGGTGTAAGAAAAGGAAGTGAATGGTGGTGCGAGGAAGTAAGTATGGCTGTGGCCGAGAAGAGACGTGCATATGAAGTGTGGCTGCAGAGGAAGGATGAGATGTCATATGAAAGGTATAAGGAAAAGAGGAATAGAGCGAGAAGGGCTGTGCGTGATGCTAAAGTGGCAGCAGATGAGAGGTGGGGTAGGCGGCTGACAGAGAATTTTCAACAGAATAAGAAAATGTTTTGGAAGGAGGTGAAAAGGGTGCGAAAGGGAGAGTCTGGGAAGGAAGAACGAGTAAAAGCAGAGGATGGAAGGATGTTAATTGAGAATGATGCAGTAAGGAAGAGATGGGCAGAGTATTTTGAAAGATTGTTAAATGTAGAGGAGGAAAGAGTGGCTGAGATTGTGGAGGATGGAAGGGTGCAAGGAATAAATGTGTTGGGAGAGTTGAATGATTCTTTGATCACGAAGGAGGAAGTGGAGAAGGCAGTAAAGAAGATGAAAACAGGGAAAGCTGCAGGTATGGATGGGTGTGCTGTGGAATGCCTGAAGGGTGGTGGAGTGACTATTGTTGACTGGTTAGTAAGATTGTTGAATGTGTGCTTTGAGAAAGGTATGGTGCCAATTGACTGGGCAAGTGCTTGTGTGGTCCCGTTGTATAAAGGCAAGGGTGATAAGTATGAATGTACTAGCTTTAGGGGTATAAGTCTGTTGAGTGTTGTAGGTAAGGTGTATGATAGTGTTAATTATGAGAGTTAGAGAGGGTACAGAGGGAGTGATTAGTGATGAGCAGTGTGGCTTCAGGAGAGGGAGGGGATGCGTTGATCAGGTGTTTGCTGTGAGACAAGTGTGTGAAAAGTATTTAGCGAAAGGCAAGGATGTGTTTTGGGCATTTATGGATTTAGAGAAAGCGTATGATAGAATTGATAGGGAGGCTTTGTGGACTGTTTTAAGATTGTATGGACTTGATGGTAGGTTACTAAAAGGGGTGAAAAGTTTTTATGTAAATAGTAGAGCATGTGTAAGAGTGGGAAATGCTGTGAGTGATTGGTTTCCCGTGAGAGTGGGGCTGCGACAGGGATGTGTGATGTCGCCTTGGTTGTTTAATATTTACATGGATGGTGTTGTAAGGGAGGTGAATGCAAGAGTTTTAGGTGGTCTGAGTCTGGTAAATGTTGATGGTGGAGATTGGAATCTGAAGCAGCTGCTGTTTGCGGATGATACTGCACTGGTGACTGATTCAGAGGAGAGATTGAGACAGTTGGTAGAGGAGTGTGGAAGTGTGTGTGAAAGGAGGAATTTGAAAGTAAATGAGAATAAGAGTAAAGTGATGAAGTGTACGAGGTTGATAGATGGTAGGGGGATGAATATAGTTTTGAATGGTGAGTTGCTTGAGGAGGTAGATTGTTTTAAATATCTAGGGTCACATGTTGCTGTGGATGGAAGAATAGATGCAGAAGTGAAGTTTAGAATAAATGAAGTAGGAAAGGTGCTGGGAGGAATGAAAACAGTGTTTAAATGTCCTTTGCTTAGAATGGATGTAAAGAGAAGGCTGTATGAGGGTGTTGTGGTACCGACTGCATTATATGGGGCTGAAACATGGAATATGGGTGTAGCAGAGAGGAAAAGTTTGAATGTAATGGAGATGAGATGTCTGAGGAGTATGTGTGGAGTGACGCGTATGGATCGGGTGCGAAATGATGAAGTGCGAAGGAGAACTGGAGTTGTTCGGGAGATGGCTGGTAGAGTTGAGCAGAGGGTGTTGCGATGGTTTGGGCATATGGAGAGAATGGATAATGAGCGATTGGTGAAAAAGATAACTAGATCTGATGTGAGAGGTGTAAGGCTGAGAGGAAGACCACGAATAGGATGGATGGACAGTGTGAAGAGAGCGCTGGATGCGAGAGGGATGTCTGTTGAGCAAGGAAGAGTGGCTGTGCGTGACAGAAATAAATGGAGAGAAATTGTGAATAAATAAGTGATGACGCAGCCCTGAGGGGATATTCTCCCGCATTTGGTCTGATCAGCTAGTCAGGTCAGGTGCGGGTAAGGGGATGGGTCTGTTATGATGTGGCAGGGGTAAACCAGTTCTGCTGTCGGGCCCTGCTGCGGATGTCACTGATTGCATTGCGCAGTTGACCCTTGTGCGGTGTGGTGCGGTGAGGATCTGTCCGTTCTCCCCTTTGAGGCTAAGATGTGAATGAATGTGTTTGAATGGATGAGTAAATGGAGAGTGTGTCGTCCTGTCTCGGCTACCTCCCTTTCCTTGGGGGAAGCAGCCTAGGTATATATATATATATATATATATATATATATATATATATATATATATATATATATAGAATGGTGTAACATCTGAAGTTGTGAATGTCAAGTACGGTGGTGTCCGTGTAAGGTGGAGTGATGATGTTAGTGTAAAATGTGGTAATGATGTCAGCGTGAGAGGTGATGTCAATGTGAGGTACGAGTATAGGATAGTTTGACATGTAGTGATGACGTCAGGGTAAGGTATATGATGTCAGTGTTGGATATAGTGATGATTTCAGTGTATGGTGTAGTGATGACGTCAGTGTAAGGTGTGGCAATGATATCAGTGGAGGTGTAATTATGACGTCAGTGTAAGGTGTATGATGTCAGTGGGAGATTGGTGATGACGTCAGTGTAACGTGTGTTGATGTCACTCACCTGCTGATTTCCTGAGATGGCTCCGGCGATGTGCCATTCTCCTGCCCTGACCCCTCCTCCATCGCTGTCTGCAGGGGGAAGAGGTAAGGCAATAGTAGTAGTAGTAGTAGTAGTAGTAAATAAATAAATAAACAGTATCCAGAGAGCGCTACACCCCTTACCATCGACAGGGTTAAGGACGAATCAGGTACTCCAAATCGAATCACTCCATTTTTCCCAAACCCATAACTCCTCCATCACATTTTTGACCCAATCTGTGCCGTATGACCTTGACCTTTGACCTTTCCCCGTGACCTAGGATTCTGACCTTTCCCTGTGACCTAGATTTTTGATAGTTTTGTTTTAATTCATATATTTTCTCTTTTCATCGGAATGTTGTGTAAAGGTTTCATAATTCTTGGAAAAATTATGGAACTATATACTGTACACTGTTCGCTGGTCCATAATCTCTCTCTCTCTCTCTCTACACCCGTTTTCTTTCATATCTTATTTTCGTTCCAGAAGGGGTTACTACTCTAGGGATGTGATTTTTTTTTTTTTTTTTTCATTTTTTTTATCACATTCTTGGTACTAGGTCGAAAGTCACCCTCCCCTGCACTCCAATAATCTGCTTCAGTACTCCAAGACACTCCAATACTCCAAGACACTCCAATACTCTAAGACACTCCAGTACTCCAAGATTTTCACGAATAAAACAAAAAAAAAAAAGGATGAATGAGAAAAAAATCCTGCCATTCTCAGCGAAGGAAGCTGCGGAAGTCCTTGAATATTATTACTATTATTATTATTATTATTATTATTATTATTATTATTATTATCATATTTTATTTATTTATTTATTTATATATTTCACTTTTATTTTTTGCTCCGACAGAATCAGGAAATAGTATAGCGTTTAGTATTATGAGTAAATGAGGGCAAGTTATAGTTTGGGACTGGCGAATAACTATCAAGAGGTTTCCTGAAAAGCTTTGCAATATAACAATAGAAGTGAATCAGAAAGCAATCAAGGGCAATATATTTGAGCAAAAAAAGGAGAACGACCTGCGAATTTTCCGGCCGACGACCTTGGCCGTGTTTAGCAGTTCTGTAGAGCTTTGCGATTTTACACTCACACTCACGAGAAAGCTGTCGAACTCAATACATACAAGCAAAAATAAAAGGAAGTGTAAAATGCAGTAAACGGTAACATATAACTAGCAAAAACGCGGGTGTGATATGGATTTTTCCCCGCCAACAAACGGTGAAAAACGTTTAACTGCCGCGCGAAAGAATTTGAGAACCAACCGCCAAACCCGCCCCAGCGCGAGACGGGCCGGGAAGGCGGGTAAAAACACAGGCCCTTCATGGATTACCAATATGGCGGCTTTGAGGGCAGCAGGAAATGTATTGGTGGCACGCGAGCTGACAGAGAGAGAGAGAGAATATTGTCGGGGTACCTTTAAGCTGAAATATACTCATGGTAAGTCAGTGAAATGGAATTCAGTGCTATAATATTTAGTGAGCTGAAAACAAGAAACCATCTTCATAGACCAACGGCGAAAGTATTGCAGCCAATTTTCAAAAGTTTCTCTCTTTGAAGCTCATGGAATATGTGAAATTGCTTTATTAAAATACCTCCTTACGACTAAAACTGAAAATTGTTATATAATCAGCTGATAAGTCAGATGATCCAACAGCTGACATGTTAAATCATCTCAAAACTTCAAGCTGAATAACTTTGTATTTCAAAAGAAAATCGCTCAGAGCTCTCCAAGACTAGATATTTGAATTTCCTTGAGGGAGGGAAAAAAAAAAATCCCCAGGTGTACCATATGTAGGCCTATCAGCTTCGCCGCAGGTAAAAATAATAGGCAAAACTTGACCAAACTGGCTCGGCATTCCACCTGTCCTCTTACAATCTCACGTTCTTAAGGAGAGTATATTTAGTACAGTAAGCAACACAGATAAGTTTTTGTTGATTTTAGACTACAAAACATATAGAACAAACATTTTTTCCTCTTTTGGGGTACTTAGGGAAGCTGCCTGGACGTCCGCGACAACCTAAACTAACGGGGGGCTTCCATTCCAAGACCCACTATGCTTTTAAACACCTAGGATTACCACTACACCTAAAGTTAGAAGCCTCCAGTTCCCATCAGTCTAAAGCCCTCTCCCCTAAACTGTCCTAATTAACCTGTGAAAGACGTAAGTGAAGAGGAAATTTGCAAGACCTGTGCCCGTCTGGTAAAGTAATAATTAAGAAAAATATAACTAAGATGAAATAAAATAATATGAAGGGAAACAGAAGCAACGTGTGGAATGTTTTTTTGGTCCATCGGGTGTTGCTAGGATTCCGGGGGATTGAATGGTGAGTGGATGGAAGTGTGGCTCATTCAGCTGGGCAAGTTTTGGTTAGCCTCTCTCTCTCTCTCTCTCTCTCTCTCTCTCTCTCCTTGACCACACCCCACCTTGGGATGGGAAAGGAGGTCTGGATGATGATGATGATGATGATGGTGAAGTGGCAGGGTCTCTAGTGTATTTTTCCAGCTGAGGCCAGACGAGTTTATTCAGCTGAGAGAGTCATAGAAGCCTGAGTGCAAAGGAAAAAAAAAAAAAGCTAAAGTAAATTGAACTGGAAGGAAATAAACCAAAATAAATGATAACTGAAGCTGGAATACAACACTAAGGTGAACGAAACTATGTGAGATAAATTGGAAAGTAGAAGAGGGTTGGGAGAGGGGGGTTGTGGAGGAAGGGGGTGGGGAGAAGGGGAAGGGAGTGAGGAGGGACTTGGGAATGGGACAGGGAGGGAAGGATAGGGGAAAGGGGAGGGGAGAGGTGAAGAGGAAAGGGGAGAATTAGTGGGAGAGAAGTGGTAAGAAGGGATTGGTTGAGGAGGAATGGGAGAGATGAGAGAGAAAGAGAGAGAGGGGAGAAGGAAGGAACGAGAAGGAAGAGAGGAGGGAGAGGCTGGCAGATGGGAGGAGAGGAAGGAGGGGAGGGGGCAGGGAGAGAAAGGGGAGGAAAGGGAAGGGGTGTGCGAGTGGGATTAGAGGGCAAGGATGAGCACTGGTGATCATGGCAAGTACGAGAAAAAAAAATGAAAAGAGAACAATCGAAGAATTGAACACGCACCTACATGAGCCACACACACACACACACACACACACACACACACACGAAATTCCAGTGCGTCATGTCAGTACGAAGAACACCCCTCTGGAGTCATTTTATTGTGTCATTTTGCTGATACCGGTGAAAAAATAGGTCCGTATTCTCGTAGGGTAAGGAGGCTCCCTAGCACCTCTTCGTTAGCGATTTATTTTTGTCTATGGCTAGTTAATATCCTTGTGTACGTATGGTAATTTATGCAGTGTATGACAATGTTAGATGGATTTATACGGCAGAACAGGAAAGTAAGATGTAATAGGCAAAAAAAAAAAAAAAAAAAAAAAAATCGCTTCGGAAAAGTTGTTTAGTCAGGATCTCACGCGGAACGAAGCCCTGTTGTTGAGCTGTTACAAGAGATTAATACTAGAAAGTGATGCTAGTCACGAGGAAGTGCTAAGGAAGGGATGCAGAGCCGTAGCATTGCTTTTTTCTCTCACTGTAGGCTAACGAAGCTTCGAACTATGCCGCCTGAACCCTTTGAACCCCGTGACGTATTTTCCATTACATTCTTGCCATCAACAGACATTTTTTATATATATATTTATTAATTTATGCATTTATTTATTTATTTTTAGTCTCCGTATCTGGTCACCCTGAAGCTTAGTAATTCCTCACACACCAGCAGATGGCGTACACACTCGCACTGTCACCGTTTCGTCACTGACACTGCCCCACCTACACTGTCAGGCTGGGTTTTCTCACTCAGGATTGCTGGGATAGGACTACTATCCATTTCAGAGGCGGAGTTGCGCTGTTTATCGCAAATATCTCCTAAACGAATCGTTTGATCAGTATGGTATTTCAACACACTACTTTTGACATCCGGGCCTAATTTATGACCCTTAAACCATATTGCTATTTATGTTATGTGAGGAGTTTACTCGTGAAAAATAACAGAAAGTCGACTAGTCATGTTGACGCATTCGAAGGAAAGTGTTGCCCCCCCAACACCCTCCCAAACTATTCCTTAACTACCCCTACTTCTCCCCCTTCTCGTCCTCGTTATCCCTCCTATTCTCCCCGAGCTCCTCGCCTCCTTCATCACTCTTGTGTCCCTCCCTCATTATCCCAGCACTGTTTTATAATGTAAGAATGTTATGTAGTTGTACACGTATTGATATGATTATTTGCAATGGATGCAAGTCGTATTTCGCGTAGAAAGTACTGTACATCAGGATGATTACGTACATGTAATAGAAGCTATGCCTATATGTTTGCAGTGTTTATGGTCAACCATTGAAATTCACGAACTACAAATTGTATCACTTGTTACCTGAACCTTCTCGGAGAAGTTATTACTATTATTACAATACTGTGTATTTTTGGTAACCGTAGATACATCGGTAATGATACGGCCATAACAACGTAATTAGCCAATGATTTTATGGTCGTTTGACACACTCTGGTTTTCATGGCCACACACAACAGTAGGTTACTGTTTTAAATAATATTACTAATGTATGATAAGTCTATACATACTGTCATATTCAAATATTATGTATGCAATTAGAATGAAAAAAAAAAAAAAAAACGGAAGTGCAAAGATGGGAGAGGGATGGTGTGACAGGGAGTGAAGAGGGAAACGGGGAGGGGGTAAACGCGATATTGGGGGGTAGGGAAGGAATGGTCAGAGGGTTGTTCAGGGTGTTAGTGGAGGAGCTACCCCACACAGTCGCACTCGTCCGATTTTGTATAACACCTTAGATTTGATGACTGGATTAGGCTTAATATCCTTCAGTAAACTCCTAATGTAACATATGTAGCAGTATGGTTTAAGGGTCATAAAATTAGGCCCGGATGTCAAAAGTACTGTGTTGAAATACCATACTGATCCAACGATTCGCTTAGGAGATATTTGCGAAAAACAGCGCAACTCCGCCTCTGAAATGGATAGTAGTTGAGGTGAGTTTACGACAAGTTGGTGGGTAGTATGAAAAACCAATGACGACGAAATTCAGACTGGAAAACTTGTAATATGTTTTGATGTGCATTTGTTGTGGTGGAGCGGCGGTGTTTGTGTGCAAGTCAGACTTTCCCTTGATTGAGCGTAAACGTGTGAACCCATGTATACACGTCTATTTATTCGATCTACCTCTTTCCAAACGCCTTAATCCCGGAGGAGGTGGTTATGAACAAATCACCTCCATGTCGCAATGTCCCTGACTCCAGTCTGGTCCTGCCCCCAAGTCACACACACCTCTAAATCATACATCTTTCTGTCTCGTTTCACAACCTCAGTCTCGGTCGCCTTCTTCCCTTTTTTCCCTCCTCCTCACCCACATACACTCTTCTAATTAATTTCTTCCAAGGGGCAAACCATCTTAGGGAGTTTCTAGCACTCTCAAGAATATCCACAACAGCATCACAACTCTCCCAGACTTCTTCGTATGTCTTCTCTCTCCACATTACGTCACAAGCTCCTCTCAGATTATCCATGGCCATTCCTTTCACTCTTGCCCTGTGTCCTTCCAGCGCAGTCCAGGTTTCACTTCCATACATTGGTGCTGGGATCACAGTGTTAGCACGCAACGATTTTCTGTGCTTCAGTGCTCGACTCCCTGTTCACTGTCATCGCCTGTTTTTCACGTACAAAAATTCTCCTTCACTTCCCTGCTTTAACCCCTTCAGCACACGGACGTCAAATTTAGTTAAGTCTTGGGTCTGTATTCTCGGGGGTTAAGTAAGCTCCCTAACACCTAAGCCTCACCGATTTGGTTTTGGATACGGCTGGCTAATATCGTTTTGTACGTTATATATGCAGGGTATGGTGGTATGAAAATGAAGGAACACAAAAGAAGGCGGCAGGGTAAAATAAGCAGAATAAATCGCTTAGGAAGGGGTGTTAGGGACCTTTCTTAACCGACGAGAATACGAGCCTCGCTATCTTCAGACGATTTTCTTCAGCTTAGAATTAACTGTGAGATTTACGTCCTTCTTTTACCCGCTGGCTACCCTGGAACTCTCCTTGGGTCAGCACTGTCTGGGGGAGGCGAGAATGGGGTGAGATTATACGTCGTTGGTTTGAAGGGGTTGAGAGGATTGTGGCGGCTCTCTCTCGCACCCCGTCATTGCCAGGACTTGTTAACTCTTTCGATTTCCGTGGAGGCAGCAAGTCATTTTGTTCATGACACTACACTGCGGTTTTGTTCAGACGAGAGAATGTGTGGTAGTAAATGGTGGAGAAAGAAAGAGGTCGGGATGATGATGGTGATGGTGTAGTGGTGGTGATGATGGTGATGGAGATAATGGTACTGATTTTGGCGATGTTGATGATGATGATGACGAAATGAAATGGATAGGTAACCTTTGGGGGAGGCGGTGCCACTGAGAAACTTAATATGAACTGTTTGAACCACGCCTTGTTGGACATCTTCAGGGGGACCACATGTGGGTGACAATTTCCTTAATGGAGTTGTACAAAAATCTGTCTAGCGAGAAACGGGTCAAAAATAGAGATTAAACCTCTACTTCCGTATCAACTGTGACGAGGGAGGGTGCAGAGTGAACCTTTTTTGTACCCTGTGTGGCGGGAACTTGATACAGCATCGTACCGTCGACAAAGAACGGTAGACTGAAGACGGTACGATGTGCTTCACCCTGTCGTTAATATAAATGCAAAGAATCAAACAACAAAAGATCATGAGAAGGAGGAATGAGCTCAAACGTTTGGGGGAAGAGTGAGAAATAATGAAGGCGAGACAGCGCTGAGAGGGAAGTGTGAGGGAACGTTTCCTTGTGTTTGTGCAGTTGGAATCAGTTGCAGGTGGTAGCCTACACGTCTCATGTAAACTGGAAATTTATGACGAGGATTGTGAATGGTTAGAGAGAGAGAGAGAGAGAGAGAGAGAGAGAGAGAGAGAGAGAGTGAGAGTGAGAAACAGAGAGAGAGAGAGGGAGAAACAGAGAGAGAGAGAGAGAGAGAGAGTGATTTTGTCTCTTAATATGCCCGGAAATAGTAATATCCTTTAATTAATTCTTCTTTACGAGCAAGGGCGAAGCCTTCGAGTCTCTTGTCAAGTAGTGGTGTTTTCTCACATATGAGCGGCCCAACGCAGCCCGGCCTGATCGTAAAACTTTAGAGCTTATATCTCAGCAACCACAGGTCCGATCACTGCGTGGTTTGCACCATATGATAGCATAATTCTTTAAGATTTGTTTTTGAAAGGTTGCATCGCACCCCGGCGGTGCACGTGGCACGTGACACGCGCCAAGTGCAGCATGCAGTAAATCTTTAATAGAGGGCCACAGGCCAGAACTTTGTCGTAAAGGCATGAAGCTTGGTAGGCAGATAGCCATCAATACACTCTAGGCATCCTCGGGGTGTAAGGAAACATTTCATTGCTTTGGATTTAAATGCCCTCTCTCGTACCTCGTCGACAAAGGCGTTTAACTGCTTCTAGAGGCCCTAGTTTTCTCTCAGGTGAGATTCGAGTAATTTGTATCTTATAGCGTCAGGCCCGCCATAATTTTGCGCAGTACAGAATAAACACAATAATTTCTCGGTCTCGATAAAAATGATGGAGAAAAAATAGTGTTCATATCACACTTTAAATATGGCTTTTAATACCTGGCAATGCAATGGATGTCAAATGTTTACAGTTACAGCGGCTGGGTGGTTTGCGTACTAGTTTCCTGATGCGCGAACACAGTGTTAAATACGGATCCCTTGCTGTGGCGGGCGTTTGAATTGGATGCTGGTTGTGAGTTCTCCCATGTACGGTCGCGGTCATAAGTAAGGATACACCATAGTTCTTTCACCCTGACGTGGCCCAAGTTTGTCGTCCTTTTGCAGTTTATTTCACGTAGCTCAGTGAGTGAAAAAGACAGCGCTGAGCATCCTCTCCATAGCACTTCTTCGTGACTAGCACCATTTTCTAGTGTTCATATTTTGTTACAACTCGACACTGGAGATGGAGAGAGATGGCAATTTTAGGCCAAGTTGAAGTAGAAAGAGTAGTGTTGTCGTATTGTTTATTATCCAGTAGGCTACTGATTGGATATGTAACTCGTCCACTTACAACTTGGTCCACTTAGCCTCATACAGTAAGTGGAGGAGTAAGTGGAGGAGTTCCCTTGAGTCCAGAGGTAAAGAGAAGGCATGGAGGAGCAGTTTACAGCAAAGTGTAGTGACGTAGGCCAGAGTAGATTTGGTTCACTGTATGCGTGTCGCCTTACTTTGGTTTACCACGGTAGAGGAAACTAAAGAAGAAGAAGAGGGAGAAGAAGAAGAAGAAGAAGAAGAAGAAGAAGAACAACAACAACAACAACAACAACAACAACGATAACAAAAATAAGGAATAAGAAAAGAGAAGAAGAAGAAGAAGTGGAAGAAGAGCAAGAACAAGAAGCAAAAGAAGAAGAAGAAGAAAATAGAAAAGAAGGAAAACAAAACCAAAAAGAAGAAAAAGAAAAAAACAAAAAGAAAAAGTAAGCACTTGCCAGTGATGTAAAAAAAAAATGCTTTCAACACTTCCTGGTTACGTCACCCTGGAGATAACGCTGGCGATGCACAGACGACTGATTACTGTTCGATACACATAATGGCTGCCGTGATTGGAACCAGTTTACAAGCCTCGTGAATCTCCACCCAATTTGCTTCCTAACTGCTAAACTGCCCCGATAATGGGAGGTGTGGGTGGCCTTTGCACTCAATACTATACTGGTTAGCGCTGATTTACCGCCAAGTATCGCAGCGTCCAAGAGATATCACACGAACAGCGTTTATTCCAATACTCTCACCAAGACCAACTCTCACGCGACCCATGTAGAGGGCCAGGAACGAAAGCTTGTCTCACCTCATCTGCTTCTCACTGTCCTCGCTTGGCTGATTCCTAAGCTAAGAGAGGCTTGGTATGTTTCTCTGTCTGTGGATGGTGCCTGATATTTCACCTCTGCTTCTCATTTCTTCTGCTGGCTAATATTTCAAAGCTGATAGAGGCCTGTCATGTTTCTCTGCCCATATATGTTGTCTGATATTTCACTTCCTCTGCTTCTCACTTTCTTCTGCTGGCTGGTATTTCCAAGCTAAGAGAGGCTTGGTATATTTCTTTGCTCATAGAAGAGGCTTGATATTTCACCTCCTCTGCCTATAACGTTACTTTCCTTTGCTGCCTAGTATTGCAAAGCTGAAAAAGGCTAGGCATGCTTCTCTGCTAATTGGTAATGCCGATTATTTCACCCCTTATATACTTATCACTCTCCTCTGCAGTCTAATATTCTTAAGCCTACGGACGCTTGATATGTGTCTCTACCAATACATGATGCCCAGTAATTCAGGTCTCCATCTTTCCCACTTTTCTCTGCTGTCTAATATTCCCAGGTTGATAGAGGTTTGGTTTGTTTTGCTACCCATAGAGGATTCATTCAAGGAAGAGGGTAAAGAACAATTTAAAAAAAAAAAAAAAAGCGAAGTAGATGCATTGGGATAGTAGATAAACTTTTGCGTCTGGCTGTGCAGTGCCCCCCCAAAATATCGTAACTTTTTCCGTCTTTCCATTTTGAAACAGTGAACGAACTCTTGCAGTATTCTTCAGTAGCTCCTTATTTATTTACCTGCTATTTCCAGTAACACGGCGTAAAGGTGGAACCGCGTATAGCATCGGAATTAACGTACTGGAATTTAACATCTGTCTACTTCATTACGATAAATAATGAGACGATGAGCGATGATATTCGAAACCCAATGATCTGATCATCGGAGCTTCATATACATTTGCGGAATATTATGCATTACACTCATTATTGTTCGGCTCATTGTGGATGCCTGTCTGTCTGTTGCTTCACGCCCCATCCTGTCAGGGTGGCTTCGACCAAGGAACCTCTAGGCGTCTCTGTCCCTACTCATTAACGACAGCTGTTCCCATGATACACAACCCCCTTACTGACTCACGCACTACAATATTTTACCTCATCCTCAGCGTGCCTCTCCTCTTCCTACACTCATCCACACTCCTTTTACTTTAACCTGGCCTAAAGTTTCCATCTCATCATCTTGATTGCTAAGATATAATAATGAAACAACATTGGAATAAGGCGCTAGTCACGAAGAAATGTGATGAAAAGTCTGTTAAGTCGTAGCATTCTCTTTTTCTGCCACTTATCGAGGAGAAATTAGCTGAAAAGGTTAAAAATCTGGGCCAGGTAAGTGTAAAAAGAGTATAGGTAATATTTCACTCTCCATTCGCTCCATATGGCCCAGCATCCTCATTCATCACAAATTCTTTCTCTTGCGCATTTAATTCTCCATATAATTCAATTGACACATTTAACATAATTTGTTTCACCTTCATTAGGTACATAAAACAAGAATACAGCACTCAGGGAACCCATACCTCCCCCAGCGCCTAGACCAGCCAATTCAATTGTCACCAAAATTTTATCAACTCTTCCTTGGCCCATGACCCACATATCCAAGAAATTTCGTCCAAATCCATCAATAACTTTTTGAGATATACAGCGAACAAACAAACTGACAAAAAAGGGCTGAATACATAACCCCCTCCAGTTCCGTCGGCGGAGGTAATAAAAAGTATTTTGCGAAATTAATTGCTGAGGAAGAGGTGTGAATGGATAGTAGGTCCTCTTGTGTTGGTGATTTGCCTAATGTAGTTGTGATACGGAGAGTCCACGTCTGCGATTCACTATATATTTTGCAACATTGACGCTTGTGCAGTCCAGCGTTGAGTCACAGTGTAGGAAAAAGTGCTCGTATGTGACCCATTACAGATAAACAGTCGTAATTGGCCCCAGGTGGACTATATCAGGAACAGCTGGATATAAAAGTTCGCCTTATATTTCACCTCTCCTGCTTCCCGTTTTCTTCTTGTCCAGATCCAGGGGAGGCTAGGCATTTTCTCCTAACCACAGATGCTTTTCCTTTGCAAGATGAATTAGGGGGGACAACGGACATAGAGCAGGTGTGAGGAAAACCAGGTGAAGGATTAAGGTTTGTCTGTGACCGCATAGTTGAGGTCAATAATTCCTTTACGTGTCAAAACCCGTAAAAAACAATATGTCGCAAGTATCAAGAAGCATCATGTGGGCGAAAAATTAAAAAAGAAATATATATATCTTTCAGTTCTTGTCTTTTTTTCTTTGTTCTTGCTACTTTTAGGCATTTTTTTTCAACTTTGGACAGGCCTCTCGTACTGAAGAGGTTACCAAAGATCTGTATAAATCCTCTAGTTTGAAAATTATCGCAAAAGATGAAGGTGGCTTGGTGGGTAGGGTACTCGTCTTGCGATGCGTGTGCCCCAGGTATGTGGTTCGATCTCTGTTGGCTCTACTGATGGCATGTACAGTCTCCAGCAAAAGTCGAGCGACCGGCTTGACGAGCTGGTTGGTATATGTGGCACCGCCGCACCCCCAGTTTCACCCCCCCCCTTCCTCGTTCCCATTCATTCGTCTACCCTCCACCCTCCCCACATTGAAGGGTAAGAGAGTAAGGCCTTGTCGCATTGTCTCAACCACTCTTCCGTCATCCACTTGTCTGGGAAATAATGGTTTTGTAATGAAAACCAATAAAAACACATTAAACAGTATTCCATACTGTAGTTATTTATACACCACGATCTGAACGCAGGGTGATATAGTAGTATATTCGTATGACAGTGAGCTCTGTAATCATACAATTTATCATTTTGACGGTTGTATCCAGTCAGTGTGTAACATTAAACAGCCGCAAGCTATAAGCAGATGTTTGTAGTGGAAAGTGGTGTGTGTGTGTGTGTGTGGGGTGGGGGGTTAGCTGGCCGTCACACGTTGTGGTGGGGTCATGGGGAGAGGGAAATGGGCCCTGGGTCGACGGGATGTGTGTGTGTGTGTGTGTGTGTGTGTGTGTGTGTGTGTGTGTGTGTGTGTGTGTGTGTGTGTGTGTGTGTGTGTGTGTTCCACCAATGCTCATAAACACGTCTTTATTATCACCATGAAGTGTGCATTACAATATTGTCCACTGCGCCACATAAGAGTGATATTTATAGTTTAACGATATGGCAAATAAGCATTTAATGATCAGTACACAGTAAGACCTTATTTTCTAAATGTTATTCAATCAGATATGCAGTGCAATAGCAGATTATAATACATTAGTTTGAACGTAGCCTTTAACTCTGCAGGGTAAGTCAGGCTAAAACACCAGATCTCTAGTAAAACATTCAATATTGTCACTATACCACATGTTATTGTAGGGCAACTGGAACAGGGCGATAGCAAAGGTGGTGGATGGTCCTACTCGGTGTTGACAGGGTTACCTTATCACTCCCCCAGTTACCCACAACATTCCATTATCATATAAATCCAATGTCTGACCCCATTGTTTCATATCATTTTAAAATGTGTTCCTAAATATACCAGTAGTCAATTAGTCTTCCTTATTAAATATTTGTGTAACCAAAACCGTTTGTCCATTTTAACATCCTTCCCTCTCTGAGGCAATTGACGTTTCAGCTGACGATAGTTAATGGGAAAAACCATGGCCACACAGAGACAGAGGAAAGTAGTAACAGACATGGGACACAAGTTGAAGAGCAAATAATCATAAGGTTAACCTGGCCACTACGTCTGTTACGTTGCTATAAGTAACACTGACCAGTGTGAACAGTAACTCGTCAAACCTTTGTTGAAAACGTTGTCACTGAAAACGAATAAACTAAATTATCTGTTGTATGGCACGATAATGTTGATTAGCGAAAGCTGCGATCGAGACAAGTTTGTTTGGTTACTATGCAGATCATCCATTTGGCCAGTGTAGTTATTGGTTATATTTTTCGAAATGCGTCGTGTTATAATCGTGTGAATCGCAAATTACACCCTATTATAGTTATAACTATATAAGGCAAGGTTATATTCCTGATATTGTTATCAGGTGGTGGTGGGTCTCTTGCTGGAGTGAGTGGCGATAAGTGGCTGAGGCAAGCGGTGGAGGGGGTTTGGTTGTGTGCAGTGCCGGATTAACCCTGCTGTGGCCTGGTAGGCACTGCAGACGGTTGGTCTTCAACATATAGATCTCTTTTTTCCGTTATTTCCGGTGAACTGTTGGCATGACCTATAATGGCCCTTTTTAATGGCCTGATGGGTGATGGCACTTATTTGAACGCCCGAAGCGCATATTTATTCCGCTCTGGAAGTCTGGATGGCCTGTGACAGGCCGTGGCCTGGTAGGCAGTTGCCCATTTTGCCTATACCTGGTAATCCGGCCCTGGTTGTATGGTGTGTGCGGGGTCAGCACACCACGTGGCTCACTCTACTGTTGGCTGTCCTGTGTATGAAATTGACCTTGATACTTATAATACTGTCAGCAGTAATGAATGGCGTCTAAATATTGACTGACCTTTGGTAATGCCAGCAGCCACTTCATGGCCTCGGCTTGACCAGCTTATGCGGTTCAATCACAAGGCAAGCTGTCATCCAGTCCCTGTTGCCCAGCATTATCCGACATCATGTATTAAGACATCAATAACCAAGATAATACTGATCATGCGGTTTACTTAGCAACAGTTTGCTATTATCACAAATGGGGTATTAGTAGTAACTAATGGTAATGACCTATACTAAAATTTGTAAAGTAACAGTGATTACGTCGAGTAAGGGAAGGAGCACACCACCAACCATTAAACATTTGCTTATAGCTTCCGACTCTTTCATGTTACACACTGACTGGATACAGCCGTCAAAATGGTAAACTGTATTATTACATAGCTCACTATCATACTAATATATTACTATTTTATATCACCCTGCGTTCAGATCATGGTGTATAATTAATGTTTTTATTCGTTATCATAACAAAACCATTATTTCCCAAGACAAATGGATGACGGAATAGTGGTTGGGACAGTGCGACAAGGCCTTACTCTCTTACCCTTCAATGTGGGGAGGGTGGAGGGCAGACGAATGAATGGGAAAGAGGGAGAGGGGGGGGTTAAATGAGGGTGTGGCGGTGCACATATACTAACCTGCTCGTCAAGCCGGTCGCTCGACTTCTGCTGGAGACTGTACAGACTTCAGTACACACACACACACACACACACACACACACACACACACACACACACACACACACACACACACACAGTTAAAACACTTCAACTTACACATGCCTCACTCTCCACACAGACACTCCTTCCTCGTCCGTACTTCTCCAGCATGGGGTTGGGTTAATTCTGGTCATCACTCTCCCTCCGAGGAAAAGACCCAGCCATGCAGTGGACCAAGTACGAACTGATGCACAGTAACGCTCACTTCCTCCAGACAAGACTTTAGGTGAAGAGTGTGGTAGGATGAAAAATAAGGCTGTTATGGAACGGTGCTTGGACCTCTTACCCACCATCCTTGAGGCAAATTGAGCTACGCCGATACCACGTCGCCACCAGCACCCAAGCAAGAATGTGAGAAAAATGGTTGCAAATTCCGTGTTGTCATATATATATATATATATATATATATATATATATATATATATATATATATATATTTTTTTTTTTTTTTTTTTTTTTTCAATGTAAATGATGATGATGATGATAATATTATTATTATCATCATCATCATCATTTGCATTAATTATTATTATTATTATTATTATTATTATTATTATTATTATCATCATCATCATCATCATCATCATCATCATCATAATAATGATAAACGTTAGGAAGAACACACTGAGGTGGTTTGGCCACATGGAGAGGATGGAGGGTGAGAGACTGACGAGGAGAGTGTATGTGAGTGAGGTGGAGGGGGGGGAGAGGGAGGGGGAGGCCGAAGATGAGATGGAGGGATGGGGTGGAGAGGTATATGAGAGAGGGGTGTGTGAGTTGGGAGCAGGGCAGTGAAATGGCGGGGGACAAGGCGACGTGGAGGCGATTCGTTTGTGGCCACCGCGTACGGGATTAAGGCGTCTGGCAATAGATAGATAGATAGATAAACAAATAAAGGAAAAGAAAAAGGACCAAGACTAACATCGTGCAAAAATAATGTCCCTTCTCAAAAAAAGTCAAATAAAAAAAAGAATCAGGATCCTCTCATAATAACATGCCTAGATACATTGCCTTCAAAATAAACAAACAAATAAATCAATAAATAAATAAATGGAGGTCGTAAGCAGTGGGAAATACAGAAAGACAATCGCAAAGTTGATCAGCTGCAGAAAGACAATTGCAAAGGTTAACTCTTGTATTAAAGAATTGGATTACAAAAAGGAGAGTGTGTAGGTAGACGAGTGCTGCGTGTCCGCCGTAATGGGGAAGGGAATACATGCAGAGAATTTAGAAGAGCAGTGTCCAGAATAGCAGAGATGGAGAAGAGATATGTTAACGTACTATACTCCTTTCACATTAACTTGGCGTAGATTTTCGTCCTTATGCAGGTTATTTCACGTAGCTCTGGCGGAGAAAGACAATGCTATGGCTCTACATCCTTCAGCACTTCTTCATGACTAGGATCGTATTCTTGTGTTTATCTTTTGCCACGAGTCAGCAGTCAAGATGGAGAGATGGCAATTTTTAGGCCACGTTAGAGTAAAACGAGTATAGCCTCGATGGTGATTTTAACGAGTGGGCAAACGGTTAATTAACGTGATTTATCTTTACTAATTACAAATCTGTTCCAACTATCCCTGAAAATTACTGATGCGCGAGATATAAAGCGATTAACACCTTTAGCCCGAGGACGTCAATTTCACTTTACGCTTGCCCTCTCAGCGGTTTTATTCAGTTTACGATGCAATTCAAACAGGGTGAGTTAGAGACAGGCCCATACTACTTTCACGTTAACTTGGCCTAAAATTGCTGTCTCTCCATCTTTAATCCTACCATCATATTCTAGGGTTAATCTACGACTCAGCATTCAAGATCTAGGTGGTAATTTTAGGCTATGTTAGAGTGAAGAAAAAAATTGTACAGTCAAAATACAAAGCACTGAAAAGCAAGCTCACTAATAAGGGTCCATGTAGCTCCCTAACATCTCTTCCTTACCGATTTATTTTCCTGACCTTGCCCCCTTCATCTGTGTTTTTAAGTCATTCAAAAACCTTCACACTCAGCATCAGTAACATACAAACCAGAACCAGCCGAACCCAAAAAATAAATCGCTAAGGAAGAGGTGCTAGGGAGAACCGAGGAGAATATGGACCTAGAGGACTCCTTGTGTGTATGACCGGATGTATTGACTTCCGCTTACGTCACTCCGGATACCATCAACTTCCGGTAATGAGAGGCCGGGTTGGGTGACGATGGCGAGTCAGTGAATGAGAGAAAATGATGGAGACTGACTTCCGATTGAGCCGAAGTGTGTGTGTGTGTGTGTGTGTGTGTGTGTGTGTGTGTGTGTGTGTGTGTGTGTGTGTGTGTCGTCTTGTTTGTTCTGGTTCTTGTATTGATGTGTTGGGTGGTGGGATTCGTCTGTGTGTGTGTGTGTGTGTGTGTGTGTGTGTGTGTGTGTGTGTGTGTGTGTGTGTGTGTCAAGAAATAAATGACTGGACAGTGATTTATTATTATTATTATTATTATTATTATTATTATTATTATTATCATCACTCGGTTAACATGATTTTGTGGATGAATTTCCTTTGTTCGAGTGAATATCTCAGTTTGAATCTTTAGCTGCATTTGTGGGATTGTCTGTCTTTCCGGCAAAAATATTTTCTGTGTAGATTTTTCTTGTTCGTTGCCTTTCTGGATTTTTTTTTTTTCAGTGTCAATCGTAACTACCAAATACCTCAGACGAATCTATACTCTTCTGTGGGTAGTTGACTTTTTTTCTTTAACTTTTCTTTAACTTTCTTGGTCATAGAGAATATATGTCTTTGAATAATATAATATCCCTAGTATTACGACACTGAAGGGACCCTCTCGAAATATTTGTTAGAATAAAATATGCTCTGTCAAAATATTCTCCTCGTCCTCCTCCTTCTCCTCGTCCTCCTCCTCCTCCTCCTTATCATCATCATCATCATCAGAACAAAGGCCCTTCTCATCTTTTTTCACTCTGACCTATTGACTGTTAGCCTGTTTTATCCAGTATCCGAATCTCATCTCGCCATCTCGTTCTCTGTCTGCCTCTTCCTCTCGCTCCATCTCTGGGCTGCCACTCAGTTCCCCTGGCTATCCATTTGCAATCATTTCTACGAAGGACGTGACTTGCCCACATCCAATTACGCATTTTTAACCGTATTGATTATATCCTCAACTTTCGTCAGTTCTTGTATTCTGGGAACTCTCTTTTTGTCTCTCCATGCTACCCCAAACACAGTCCTTTTCATTCCTCTCTAAGCACTCCTAAGTTTACGTTCCAAGGATTTTGTTAGACTCTAGGTTTCTGATACGTTAGAAGAGGAAGGACACAATGATTATATAGCCTTCTCTTCTGGCATAATGGGAATCGCTTATTTTTCATGTAGTTACTTGGTTTGTCAAAGTCCTCCATCTCATTCCTACTCTTCGCTTGATTTCTTTGTCATGGATTGGGTCTGTCTGAACTGCCTGGCGTCGGTATTATTATTCCTGGACACATTCTAGCTCTCCAGCTCCTATTTTTACTGGACGGAAACGAGCGTGTCTGTAAAACATAATTTTTCTATTCTTCATATTTTTAAACCTTCACGCTCTTCCCGTTCATCACCAGTCATTTCTTGTAGTTCCTCCCCGATTCACTGAAAAGGACTATGTCGTCTGCAAATTTATGACTGTTCATTCGCTCACCGTTTATGTTAATTCCTTTGTCAACCTAATGTAAATGTCTGAAAACGTCCAAGAGGCATGAAATGAAAAATGTGGCTAACACTGTGTCTAACACCTATCTTTGTTGGAATTTTCTGGCTGCTCTAACGAAGTTTTTATAAAGGTCATAGTAAATACCATCTAGTACTTTAACATAGGTATCTTCTACACCTTATTTTCAAATTGCTCTCATTATTGCAGCTCTCTCAACAGAATCAAATGCTTTTCATTATCAACAAATGCCCTGCACAAAGATTTCTCAAATTCTGAAGTTTTCTCATTAACATGATTGATAACTTGAATATGGTCTGTTGTTCGGCAACCTCTTCGATATCCTGTTCTCTTGACTGGTTTACATCTATTGTACCATTATTTCGATTGTACTTTACCCTCCAGCTCTTTTCCACGCCCAGGGTCCTTTAAGTATATCCCCCTCCCCCCCCAAAAAAAAAAACGTTGGCTGTGACCATTATCTTTATTGATTTATTTACTTATTTGTTTATTTATTTGTTTATTAATTTGGGTGACGCTGTTAACTTTTCCTTCGGGTTTTATCTTAAGCTCTGGTTCCTCCTTTGGTAGCAACAGAGGCGTGGATGATGATGATGGTGATGATGATGATGATGACGAGGAGGAGGAGGAGGAGGGTGATGATGATGATGAGGAGGAGGAGGAGGAGGAGCAGGAGGAGGAGCAGGGTGATGATGATGATGATGTTGATGATGATGATGAGGAGAAGGAGGAGGAGGAGGAGGACGAAGAGGATGATGATGATGATAAGGAGGAGGAGGAGGGTGATGATGATGATGATAATGACGATGTTATTCTTGTTACCACCAAACGATTATATTGAACTTAGCCCAATGTCTCACTAATAACGCACAGGGGAGAGGGATGGGGACGCAGGCCGCTAGTCTCGTTAATTAAGAAAGCTCCCTAGCATCTTTTCCTAAGCGATTTAGTTTGTTTATTACACCTTACGGCCCTCTTCTGTGTTACTTAAATAATTCTAATAACATCAAACTCTGCATAAGAGAAGGATATTAGCCGTATTATTGTATTTTCCTGCCACTGAACTATGTGAAATAAACTTGCAAGGGACGAAAATCTAGGCCAAGTTATGGTGAAAAGAGTATGGTATGTTAGAACCACAGGAGCCACCTTTTGGGGTTTGGGAGTGGACAAAACCTTCATTCTCGTCCCCCTGAGAAATTATCCACAGTTTTGAAGATGTAGGCGGGAAATTCCGTGATGGGTAGAGAAGGGGAGCTACGTAGGTGATGAGTGCAGCAGGAACCAAGCGTGGCCATTGAGAGGGGGAGCAGCTGCCCACAGGAGCCACCTTTTGGGGTTTGGGAGTGGACAAAACCTTCATTCTCGTCCCCCTGAGAAATTATCCACAGTTTTGAAGATGTAGGCGGGAAATTCCGTGATGGGTAGAGAAGGGGAGCTACGTAGGTGATGAGTGCAGCAGGAACCAAGCGTGGCCATTGAGAGGGGGAGCAGCTGCCGACCCGACGCCAAAGAATATATCCAGTTCCATCCATCAACCATCCAATCCCCCCCTCCTTTTATTTTTTTACCAGAAGCGTAGGAACCCGGGGCTAGGCTACTCACTCCCGGCATTTAAGGCGAGGGTAACCAGCCCCTCTCTTCACTGAGTAGCATTATGTGAGAAATAAACTCCAATCCCCTCGGATATAAACCCTCACAGGCTCAATCCTGGTGAAACGTCTTGACTCAAAAAAGGGAGTCATTTGGTGATATGGTTACCACCCAACGTTGTAAATTATTTGCTTTCCCCTCATTGTAGGGTCACGCGAAAGCAGTACTAGCCTATATCGAGTGAGGGGATGGTTGGCGCCCTCATCTACCATAGTTTTCCAGGATAAATAGATGCAAGAGTGTCCCTCAATAATGTATGTATCGACTGGGGACCCTGTTCTCGTTAGTTGAGGGAGCTCCCTAACACCTCCCCCTTTGCGATTTATTTTTCTTACTACTCCTCACTCTCCTCTTCAGTGCCATTCACATATTTCAAATACTACCATACTGGCCATGAATAACCCAGAAATATGTATCAACCAGCCGTATCCAAAAATAAATCGCTAAGGAAGAGGTGCTAGGGATTCGGTGTTGACAAGGCGGAGTGAATGGCTGGGCGGAAGCAGAGTAGGACTGAGACATAATGCACTCAAGAAATTATGTTAGTTTTTGATATTCTTAAGAGGATATGAATAAAGATCTTAAGGCACGTTTCTCAGGCAGGATTTCTTTTCAGATGTGGTGTTGATTGTCTCAGGGTTACGCCGACTGTTTGCAAGGTGAGTAACAAGAGTAACGCCGGTAATTCTTTTGTGGTAATTGTATTTCTGTCCTGTGTCTGCAACTACCTCTCTGTTTACCTGTCTACCTGCCTGTCTACTGTTGTGTGTGTTTATATTCGTACATTACCTATCTGTCTATCTATATCTATCTATCTATCTATTTGTCTCCCTGTCTGTCCGTCCATCCATCCATCTATCTATCTGCCTTCCTGTGCATCCATCCATCCATCTATCTATAAAAGGAGAGAGTGCATCTACGTAAAGCTTCATTCGTCAACATTACCTTTACCTTCTGGTCAAGGATGCAGCACAACTCAGCAGTACACCATCCAAGCGTCCCTCTGTCACCCACACCCCCTCGTCGTCATCCCTCGTTCCTGGGGTGGGTTCGGGTGGCGGGAGGCGTTGCGGAATTGACTGTGTGGTTCTGAGGGCCGGTAGGAGAGGAATAATGAAAAACAAAAAAAAAAAAAAGAAGTATCAGTGTTTTTGTGCTAGTGTTGTTGAAGAGAAAGATGTTTGTTACCGAGGAAGAGATGGACTGAAGAACTTAGGGCGATACTCTATCCTAACACCTCTTTCATAGCGATTTATTTTGCATATTACACCTTAACGTTCTCTATTGTGCTATTTCTATCGTTTTAATATTACCGCAGTTTTCATCAATCACGTACTAGTGGAAACTGAGGCATACTATTGCGTGCGGGCGAAGCCCTCGTGAGTCTCTTTTCAGATAGTGGCATTTTCTCACATACGAGCGGCCCGACCCTGTCCGATCGTAACACTTTTGAGAAACTTACAGTATATCTCAGCAACCACAGGGCCGACCACTGCGTGGTTTGCACCATATGATAGCCCCATTCTTTAGGATTTGTTTTGGACAGGTTTCATCACACCCAGGCGGTGCACGTGTCACGTGACACGCGCCCCGTGCAGCATGTCGAAAATCTTCAAAAGAAGGCCACAGGCCAGACAGTTTGTTGTAAAGGCATGAAACTTGGTAGGCAGACAGCCGTCAATATACTCTAGGCATCCTCGGGGTGTAAGGCCACATTTCAGTGCCTTCGGATTTAAATGGCCTCGCTCTACCTCGCCGAAAAAGGCGTTTTGCTGGTGAAAAGTAAATCGGCAAGGAATTGGTGTTAAGACATTTCCAAGACCAGTTAGCACTGTATACGATCCTCTGCATATTCGTTAAAACTTTCTTCTCGTGCACTCAGCTGGCTCCTTTGCCACACATTTTGCTTATTAGGTAAATTCGTTCGCTCGTTAGTTTGTTTGTTTGTTAGTTCGTTAGTTGGGTCGTTCGTTTGTTAGTTGGTTACTTAGTTCGTTCGTTCTTTAGTTAATTTGTTAGTTTAGTTCGTTGGGTGGGTGGTTCTTTCGTTCCTTCGTTCGTTGGTTAGTTGGTTTGCTAGTCAGTTCGTTCGTTAGTTAGTTAGTTAGATAATTAGCCGTTCGTTCGCTGTTTAATTCGATCGTTCGTTGGTTCATGCGTTCGTTAGTTGGTTAATTCTTTCGTTAGTTATTTCGTTCGTTAGTTAGTTCATTACTTCGTTCGTTAGTTAATTCGTTTCTTTCGTTCGTTAGTTAGTTAGTTCGTTACTTAGTTTATTGACAAAATCCCTTACATAATTCAGCAAAAATACATAAAAATTTACAATGTTTTACACCTCAGTATTTTCCTGTATTCTTTTAAGGACATATGGATCGTTCACCTTAACTTGGCTGTGATTTTCGACCCGTTGTAGATTATACGACAATACGAGGCTCTACATCCGTTCCAGAGCACTTCTTCGTGACTATCACCCTTTTCTAGTGCTGGTGCCTTGTTAGATGTCAGGGTTGGAGAGATGGCAGCTCTACCCCGAGTTAAAGTGAACAGCGTATAGGTAGTGTCATCAGCATATCAGGCGAAGCAACAACTTTCTTAGCTCCACAGATCACGACTCGAAAAATATAGTAACAGATTTTTTTTTTATATATATAGATTTCCTCGTATCTGGAGGCTCGTAACTTTTTCTTGTTAAGTTTGAGACAAGAATGGTAGAGGAGAACGCAGAAAGAAACAGAGAATTGTGTGTTTTTCGGAAAAGTATTAAGTTTTTTTGCAGGGGTGAGAAAGTGTTTGGTGAGTGTTTGTGTTGGTGGTGATGTGGTGGTGGTGGTGGTGGTGATAGTGACATGGTGGAGATGAGACTGGTGCGGTGTTGGTGATGAGATGGTTAGGTGGGGTTGCTGTTGGGATGATGAGATGGTTGTGTGATGGTGGTGGTGTTGGTGATGATGCGGTGGATGTATGGTGGTGTTGGTGGTGGTGAGGGAATGTGGTGGTGGTGGAAATGGAGTGTGGTGGTGAGTAGAGTGTGATGAGGCACTGCTGGCTAGAGAGAATGTGGAATGGGTGTGTGGTGGTGGTGGTGGTGGTGGTGGTTGTGGTAGTAATAGTGGTGGTGGTGGTAGTAGTAGTAGTAGTAGTAGTAGTTGCCATCCCAGGTTCATCTAAGTGTGACCTTCTCTATTGCAATTGATGGTGGTGAAGTGTGGTGATGAGTGTGGTGTTATGAGGGAGTGTGTTGGTGTGGTGATGATAGTGAAGCAGTCTGGCGGTGGTGATGATGGAAGTGTGTGGATGAGTGTTGTTATGAGGGAGTGTGTTGATGGTGATGAAGAAATGTGATGATGAGTGGAATGTTATGAGGGAGGGTGATGATGAGGCCGTTTAATGGTGAGGGAGTGTGGTGAGGGAGTTGGATGGTGCGGTGATGTGGTGGTGAGGGAGTATGGTGTGGTGGGGATAGTGTACCGTGTGAGGGGCTGTGTGGAGGAGTGGAGTTGACGGTAGAGCAACACACTATGGACTGCCACACTCTCTTTCATCCACCCTTACATTCCCTCCCCCCCCACCCCGCCCCCTCCATCACGTGTTTGACCCATCCTCTACCCCCCCCTCTCTGTCCCTCCCCCCTTCCCTCCTTCTCCGTCCTTCCCCCTCCTTCTCTCCCCCATTCTCCATCCTTCCTTCTAACTCTACTTTCCCTCTCTGTTCCTTCCTCCCTTCTTCAGTGCCATTTCCTCCAACTCCTACCTCCTTCTTCCCTCACTCGACCCCCTTCCCCAACCCCCACCTCTCCCCTTCCTTCCCTTTCACACCCCCACTTCTCCCCTAGTCCCTTCCTGTCCCTCCCACACCCCTCCTCTTCTTTCCCCTTCCCTCCCTGGCCATCTCGTACTCCTAATCCACCTCTTCTCTAGTTATCCCCTTAGTTATTCTCGTGCAGTCGATAGGCATAAAATCTAAACCTTCTTCCTCTTCCTCTTCCTCTTCTTCTTCCTCTTCCTCTTCATCTTCCTCTTCTTCTGTAATTCCTTCCTCTTGAATGTCCCCTTACTCCATTACTATTTATGCTGAACTCATTAGCGAAGATTTATTCTGATTCGGGGAGGGGAGAGGATGACTTCTGAGACAAAAAACTACTTTGATATAGAGGGAAGAAATGGCCACCGTCCGGGGAAGCGAGTTGGTGTCCTGTATATATATATAAATTCGACAAAGGTAGGCAAAATGGCAATTAACACGAAGACATGAAAAGTAGCACAATTTATTACTTATAGCCGCATCTGGCACGATCACCTCATCACACTGACGCTCATTTTAAAAGCTGAGTTTGCTACACTGGGTTAGCTTATATTTTTTGGGTGTTTTACTGGTGTTTTACTGGTGTTTTAATAGTTTTTGCAGTTTGTTTCCTTTTTTTATTTTTTGGTAACTATTTTTGGTGGAAAGACTAAATACAAAGGTAGATTCCAGACTTTACTTTCCTTCTGGATTTCCTGAATTTTAGGGGGGGGGGGTTACATAAGACATCCCCCTGATATATCCACCCCGGGTCTCCTTCACCTTGAACCCTTCCCTCCCTCTCTCCCCCTCCCTTTACCCCTCTCCTTTCTCCAACCCTCCTTCACTTTCTCCCTCCCTTCCTCCCTCCCTTTTGCCGCCTTCCTTTCTCTCTTCATCTCTCCCTTTCTCTCTCTCTCCCTCCCTCCCTTTCATCCTTATGCTTCTCCCTTCCCCCATCCAGTGTTCATGTGTTCACACTCTCTCTCTCTCTCTCTCTCTCTCTCTCTCTCTCTCTCTCTCTCTCTCCAGCCCTTCCCTCCACCTCCCCCGCCTCCTACCGCGAAGAGAGGACGAAAACAAAAGAATTATTTAACACGGTCAGTCCCTAGCGTGATCTTTGCCCTGTTCTGCCCTATTCCCTACCCTTCTACTTTACCCTGCACTACCTTATCTTACCTTACTCTGCCTTACCCTGCCTTACCCTAGTCTCTCTTCCTTGATCTACTCTGCCTTATCCTACCCTGCTCTACCCTACTGTTCCCTAGCCTTCCCTACCCTACTCTGCCTTCCCCTTCCCTCTCCTTCCCCCCGTGCCCTACCACTACCCTACCTTCATCCAACCCTGCCCCACCCTGCTGTGCCCTGCGTTGGTCTGCCTTGTCCTACATTGTTCTGCCCTGCCCTGCCCTACCTTGTCCTGCCATGTCCTGCCCTGCCCTGTCCTCTCCCACCATACCCTATTGTGTCCTAGTCTGTCCTGCTATCACCCTACCCTGCCATCACCCTGCCCTGCCATCACCCTGCCCTGCCATCACCTACCGTGCCATCACCCTACCCTGTCATCACTCTACCCTGCCATCACCCTACCCTGCCATCACCTATCCTGCCATCACCCTACCCTGCCATCACCCTACCCTGCCATCACCTATCTTGCCATCACCCTACCCTGCCATCACCCTACCCTGCCATCACCCTGTCCTGCTATCACCCTACCCTGCCATCACCCTGCCCTGCCATCACCCTACCCTGCCATCACCCTTCCCTGCCACCATCGTACCCTGCCATCACCCTACCCTGCCATCACCCTGCATTCCTTCTTAAAACCTCAAATTCCTTTCGTACTGTTTTCTTTTCTTTTCTCTGCCTCTATCAAGCCTCCTCCAGACGCTTTATACAGCTTGAGGAAGATGTGTGCTGAATAAAATCGTCCCTTGGTCAGAAGAATTAAAATAGGCGTCAACGGACTCAAGGGGTTAAGCCTGATAGAAAACGTAGGTGTGGCTTTCCTCCCGTCCTGCATTTCTTCCTATAGTTTCCTTTCTTTTTTTTTTCCTACTCCCTTTTTTCTTTCTTGTTTTGTCTTCGAACTGGGTTTGTTAAGTTGGTTTTTGTTTAAAGTTCACACACACACACACACACACACACACACACACACACACACACACACACACACACACACACACACAGAATATACAGTACACAGTGGCGACAGATGCATCTTAAGGAAAAGGAAGTGATTAAGTATTTTCTGTAAGTGCATATCATTACATTTAGATTGCATGAGGATGGTGTGAGTCACCTCTGAAAAATTGCAATAAGCATGATTATATACCGAGTGCCGCTGCCACTTCTCCCCGTGTGTACAGGGAGAGAGAGAGAGAGAGAGAGAGAGAGAGAAAGAGAGAGAGAGAGAGTTCAGGTAGGAAAGGACATAACTGTAAATACACAATGCCACATCAACGCTGGTCCCTATCTCAGTCGTTACTCACCTGTGCTTACTAACGACCTTGAGGCGGAATTTTGAGGGGGACCATTTCTGCCCATGAGGTCATCAGTAAACTGTAGCTCCGAAACGGTTGAGATTTGGACTCAAGTTGATTTAGCACTTCTTAGAGTTCTTTCATCTGTCAATTGCCGAAGTTATGCCCTTTCTTCCCGAGACACCCTATATATACAAAAATGTAGAATCACACCCACCCACCCACATGTGAAAATACCCCTTATAATACCAATACACCAGTCCCGTATGAGACAGCACTAGCATGTATTCAGTATGGGTGGTGGGTGTCAGAGCCGAAGTGGTGACATGTGCAGGTTCATGGTATGTAGGAGAACTACTGGGCCTTGGAAACAGGCTGTGAATCCTATGCCCAGAGTCAGGCTCATTAAAAATTAAAAAGGAGAGGGGTGAGGGTGAGAGGGAAGGAATGTGAGGGTGAGGGAGGGAGTGAAGGAGTGTGAGAGTGGGAGAGGGAGTGAAGGAGTGTGAAGGTGAGGGAGGGAGTGAAGGTGAGGCAGGGAGTGAAGGAGAGTGAGGGTGAAGGAGGGAGTGTGAGGGTGAGGGACGAAGTGTGTAAGAGAGAGGGTGCATGAGGTTGAGGAGGAGTGCGAGTGTGAGGGTGAGGGAGTGTCAGTGAGAGGGGGAGAATGAGTTTGAGCGAGAGGGAACGTGAGGGTGATAGGGAGGGAGTGTGAGGATGAGGGAGAGGCGTTGAGGGTAAGGGAGTAAAGGAGAGAGTGAGGGAAAGAGTAAAAGACGAAGTGTGACGATGAGGAAGAAGGGAAGGAACAAAATATTAGTAAGTAATATAAAAAAATGTAATAAGAAGAAGAAGAGGAAAAGAAAGAGAAGAAAATAACAGAAAAAATATCGACAAAAAATATCCTGGGTACACAGCACTACCCGCCATTGTGGTATTGACGACAAACACAATATCCTCTTGAACCCTCTAGTTTTTGTGTCTCTGTCAGATCGGATTGTTTACCCAGGATCTGATACCGTACGTGGAGATCAAGGTGTCTATAGATTATACCTCGACTTGCACTGAACCCTCGCGAAATTAATATCAATCCACTTTTTAGATGAACAAATATGACACAAGTCCAAAATAGCCTAAGAAGTTTCAAAGACTGCAGTACTGTGATTCAAAAGTCATCGCTCACTGTCTCGTTATTTATCGTGTTGAGGTGAATTGATACACACGTCTGCAGTCTTAACTCAGCTTCCAAACTGTCCAATATAAGTCATGTTTTTTGAGGGTAAAGACTGGGACTTAGTAAATACTGATAGTCCCCGTTAATGACTATTGTTTAGTTGATAGAGATAATAATTAAGTTTTCTTCAGCAATGTAATAAGGTGTAGTTTGTATTTCTGTATTCTGGTGTAATTATTTTGCCTGTCTATGAATATGACCCTTTATCATAAGTATATTGTATTTATCTATCAAGGTGTATATGCAGTCAGCCAACTTTATCTGCTTCCATCTTAGTAGCCTATATCTGCATTTATCTATCCATCCATCCATCCACCCATCCATCCATCCATCCATCTATCCACCCACCCACCCACCCACTCATCCATCCATCATCCAATCCTCCATTTCTCCATCATGAGCGTCAGGGTCCGGGGATATGCTCTCAGTCCAGACCATCGAGGCGTGAGGACCAGTTACTCTTCCCTGAGCAGTGCTACGTGAGAAATAAACACTCAGCACAAAATTCCACCACATTTATTTGGAGCGCATTAATCCACTAAACCACCGGGCGTCTAGTTACTGGTTATCACTGAACTAGTAAATGGAACGTATTTGTCTTGTCACTCATTGCGGAGTCCAATAAATGCAGTTATATCAAATGAGTGGATGGTACGCGCCCCCACCTACCACCAAAATATAAAAACAGTAAGAGTTGGCTAATATGTACATTTATTGTCTCGTAATATTTATCTGAACATATACCTTTTTTTATCGACTAATTCCATCTGGGTTGTCAGTCTCATGTCTTCCGTTGATTCACATATTTATCCGTCTCGTTATATCCAGTTTATTATTATTATTATTATTATTATTACTTCGTTATCTGTTATTCATTACGTTTCCTTATTTGCTAGTCTATGCATATGGCCTATCCGTCAGTCTCAAATTATCTTCCAAATATCCATCTCCAAATCCATGTATGTGTTCATATTTTTTGTTTCGTCATTCATACAGTTCGGTCCTCATATTTTCTCAGCTACTTTCATATCTTACATCTCTGTCTACTAATTTTTACATTTAATTCGCCAGTCATTCTCGCGTGTTCCGTAACTCATTCCCAGGCTGCCATCATTGCATAAGCTGCCCCTTGCTAACCTTTCCCCGTAGATAACATGGCGAGCATTAATATCCCAGACCTCCACACACGCAAGGCATCTGCTGCTCTACCGGCCACAGGGGAGGCTCTGAACCGATAAGTGTCTCTTGGCGGATGGTGATGTATGTACGTTTAAGATTAACCGAAAAGAGGCTGATGGCCGTGAATTATCTCAGGGGAAAGTGAGAGTTGGGTCAGAGGGACAGACCCCGACAGAGAGACAGAAAGCGAAGCGTATTCTCGCGGCCAGGGGAGACTTCGTTGAAACTCTATGATTTATTTTCCATTTTTCACCTTCATGCTCTCCTTTATGTTCATTATATCTTCATAATATCGACAGACTTTACATCAGCAATATCTATGAGGATTATTAATGTGTAATGTTTAGGATAAATCCCTGAAAAAATGCAAAACAAATGAAAAACAGACGAGAAAAGCCAGTTGTGACCAAGCATCTTTACGCGTTGTTTGGGGTGTCACTCCCCTGCCAGACGTAAAACTAACTCTAGCCCCTTATTAACTTCGCCCTCCTGTTCTCTTTGCTCTTACATGATTTATTTCACTTGGCAAGAAGGATTAAACGAAATCAAGGGGGATATATCTCCAGCATTTAGTCTGTGAACGAAAATACCTGATAACCATAACCTAAGCAAACCTGTTATGCAAAGAATCAAAGCATTAGACTTCCAGGATGTTTGATGCTTGACGTGAATGTTTTGATTTTCGAGGATTGATCTCATGCAGTACATCCATGTGAAAAACGGTCTGAAGCAAAGGTAAGAAATACTAGGCGATGATTGAAGTTTTATGAATATTTTGTACGACACGTTGGCTAGCATTCAACAGGTGTGTCTCGCTCTGGTCAGTGAGTGTACAGTACGGTGATGGTGTGTGGCACAGCTTAAACTCCTCACACCACTACAATCTTCGGATCCTGTGAAGAGTAGGGGTGTTGTCCTTGTCTATAGCGGCTGGAGTTAGGTATGTACAAAAAAATGATAATAATAAAAATGACGAACGATTACTTTGGGTGCAATGCATTATATGTGAAGGATTAATTAGATGCTTGTATGAGTTATAATGATACAGGAGAGAGAGTGTGTTTGCATGTAGCAGGTGTATATAAGTACTGTGTGTGTGTGTGTGTGTGTGTGTGTGTGTGTGTGAGAGAGAGAGAGAGAGAGAGTTTGCATGTAGTTACTGTGTGAACTGAGAGAGAGAGAGAGAGAGAGAGAGAGAGAGAGAGAGAGAGAGAGTTTGCATGTAGTTACTGTGTGTACTGAGAGAGAGAGAGAGAGAGAGAGAGAGAGACTATTCTTAGGGTCAGTGTCGCTAAAATTAGCATAACGTGTTTTCATCTCTTTAACCAGCTCTGACCTGTGTAAGCTGTCGGACCCTCGCAGATGCTAGTAGGAATGGATTTAGGCTCGTATTCTAAGTGGCCTTTGAAATTTCTTAACTCTTCTTCCTTGGCGACTTATCCTGCACATTACTCCTGAGTTTCTTCCTGTATGGCACTAATGCTAATTATGCAGATGTTAAAGAAATAGCATGTAAGGGATTTTGTTTTGTAATCTGTCAAATAAATCGCTAAGGGAGAGGTGTTACGTAGCCACCTGTGTCCCTATCCCATCCTGAGTTTGACCGAAGAACTGACTGGGCGTTCGGTAGTTAGATTTCCTCCACGTATACTGAATGCCGGTGTCATATGCACGGAGTGACTTTATGCTGGAAGTTACCGTTCCCTTCTCTATTAAGCCTAAATTAACCTAACCTAACCAAACCTAACCTTACCTTAACCTAACCTTATCCTAGATCAACCTAACCTAAATAAACCTAAAATAAACTAATTTTAATTAACGAAATGACTAATTTGATAATCTGCCTGTAACACACACATATATCTTTATTTATATATATCCATATATCGACCTATAGTTACCTACAGGTCGATAAGACATCCAACTATCTTCCTGATACATGTATTTCATACAATATTGTTCATAAATAGCACAAAATTTGAGATAACATGTAGATACTTTCAAAATAGAAGCTAAACGGCCACTCGGCGCATGCGCACTCAGCGGAACGGTAACTTTCAGCATAAGTCACTCCGTGCATACGACACCGGGCCATACATTGACCTGGTACTGAGTGGGCGTAACCGTGGAAAAAAAAAAAAATCAGCTGTTAATAGAGAGGAAATAATAACAGTAATAATAGTAGTAGTAGTAGTTGTAGTAGTAGTAGTAGTAGTAATAATAATAATAATAATAAAAGTGACCCAGTGTCGGTGTTCTGATCCTACAATTGCCCCAGCTTCCCACAGAAATAACAGCCGTGACAAGTGGGCAGGGTAAGCAGCATCACGTGGTAATGATGGGGTAATTATGAGTTTGCTATCACGCCACGACCTGACTCACGGCTGCAGTTTACCGCGTTAATGTGACCTGTAATTACCACCGATAACGGGTACAACATTTGTCCTTGGGAAATCGGTACTGGAATAATACTTGTACTTGACCGGTATAATACTCCATACAGCTTTCATCGTCAGCGTTATATGGTGGCCACTAACATTGCGGATATGAGCCAGCCTTGGTGATACGAGTACAGTACATGCAAGGCAGCTGCTGTGCACGGGATAACTCGTCTTGATTAATGCACTTAATGATGAAAGAAATCGACCACAGTATATCGTCGTAACCGAAAACTGTCTACGATATGTGTGTTAAACATCCGATCCTAATCACGTGTTACATTGTCCTGATTTTGTGATATATATATATATATATATATATATATATATATATATATATATATATATATATATATATATATATATATATATATATATATATATATAAGATAATCAATATTTATGCATAAAGTTAACAATGTAAACTATTTGCACACACACACACACACACACACACACACACACACACACAAATAAGCACTTCCAATACTTTGTTTTGCATTTTCGATAACTTTGTTCTTATTTAGGAGTAGTTATCCCACCTCATTGTGTTACATAATTATATAAAGCTTCACAGATCCCCTCCCTTCTAGACATCTTTTTCTAGACTGAAGAAAATAAATTGGCAGTAAAATAATTGTATAGAAAAAAAAAATGTCACCAAACAGAAAAGGATAATATTACTGTCATATAGATTTTGAGTAAAAGTTTTAAAACAGATGATGTATATAAGAGTTTTATACGAAGAGCGTTAAAGGTGACCAGATTCTTTTCACGCAGAGGCAAAGGTGAAGGTATTAAAACTGATTCCCGTCATTACGATAAGTTACGAGACAGCAATGAATTCTGAAACTCATTGATGCGATAATCAGAGTCCAATTAAGTTAAGTACGGTGTCATAATTCTTGGGCGGAAAACTGAAATGATAGTATTTTGTGGTATTACTCAGTTGTAGAATATATATTATAATCCTGGCACAAATACTGTATCTCTTACTGGTGAAGAGTGAAAGAGGGGAATGTGTGTGTGTTTGTGTGTGTGTGTGTGTGTGTGTGTGTGTGTGTGTGTGAAAATAAAGTAATAGTGTATGTGTACTAAATATGAAATAGTGTGTGTGTGTGTGTGTGTGTGTGTGTGTGTGTGTGTGTGTGCACGTTGTTATATACAGAAAGAACCCCCTGTCTCCCTTACCCACATCCACCACTTAACCAGATGAGAAAGAGAGAGAGAGAGAGAGAGCATGACGTGGAATCTGACATTTTATGGGCAACACAAGATCACGCAATACGCCCGTTTACCCTCCAACATAACTTTAACCCTTTATCGGCGCAGTGGGTCGCCAGCTGAATTAAATCTGTTGTTATCTGTTGCATCTGTTGTTATCTGTTCATCTGTTAGCCTGAATATAGAAACCACGTCTATCAGGAATGTGCTGAAGATGTGAGAGGCGGGTGGATGATTGAGGGGTTGAGTCACCAGCGCATGAGTGAAGAAGGTTAGATATCCAGCTTAGGTCGTTGGTAAATAGGAAGAGGAGAGATGAAAAGACAGAGCCCTGAGGAACACCACTACTAAGAGTGTTAGAAGATAGAAGAATTTTAGAAGATTGGCTGTCTACAACTTTTGGTGTGGAGTGACAGGAGAAGCTTCAGATGACAGCCACAGAAAGGGGGATTGAAACCTCACGAGAACAATATGAATTTTAAATATTTGTATTTGACTCGTTCAGAAGCCTTTGATAAACCTAACGCAACAGCAAAGGCTTTATCGAAATATTAAAAGAGGAAGAGCAAAGATAAGAGAGGAAATTATCTACGGACGCATACACGTTATTTTTAAAACTAATTATTACTGATTCCGCTGTAGAGTATTCAGGAATAAGAAAGAGTTTATCCTGGCCAGTACGCACCTGAACACATATGCCTTCAGGGTTGTTTATCTATCAGTCGTCTAAGATATACTAAAGGCAAGAAGGTTCATCATCAGTCCTCCACTATCAGTTACAGCAACAAGAACCTGTGTCAGTCCGCTGCACGACGAAGGCATTTCATCTTTCTTCATTCTAACCTTTTAACTGTTAGCCTTTTCCATTCAGTCCCGGGAAATTTGTAAATCTCCTGTAGCAAGCATGTTATTGGTCCGTCTCTTCCCCTCACTCTATCTCTGGGTTGCCGCTTAGTTATCCCTATTGTCCATCTGTTAACTTTTATATTATGGAGTGATGTGACGTTCCCACATCCATTTTCTTTTACTCAAATCGTCTTCTTTCACCTGCTACCTTATTGCAGAATCTCTCTTGTGTTGTACTCTCCTTGTGATGCATAACAATCCTCTCCATTCCTCTTTCAATACTGCTAAATTTATGTCAAAGCGACTTTTCTCTTAAATTCTAGTTTTCCGATCGCTAAGTTAGCATTGGAAGGACACACTGATTACATAAACGTCTCACATCAAAGTAGTTTTTTATCTTTCGTGTGTGTGTGTGTGTGTGTGTGTGTGTGTGTGTGTGTTTTGTAGTAGACCTATCTCTATAAAAATATTGAACTTTAACATTCTTCGACTCTGATAACACTCTCAGCTTCATGAAACTGTGTGGTATTAATGGAAGTCAAATGCCAAAGTTGTCCAAATCATGAAAGGGCTGGCATAGGTGTGGTTTTTTTTTTTTCACTTTCCCTTCGAATTGCTCTCATCATTGCCACTGTTTCAACTTAAATTCTTTCTCATAATAAGGGCCAGATGTAAATATTTCTTTTATTCCTTTCTCAGTTACTTGATTAGCTTATAACTGGAAACACGAATTCCATACTACAGAGGAGGAATAAACACTGACTGCATGTCTATAATAAAGAGCCATTGTTATGCACCTTACTATTAGGATACAGACATCAATAAAGCCTTAACAGAAGATTCCCAGGAGCGCCCGGTTGAAGTGGCCCATTTCTTGCGGTCCACTGGATTCACTTCCGAATGAGCCTGGGGTTGCAGCTCCTCCTCGTCGTCGTCGTCGTCGTCGTCGTCCTCCTCCTCCTCCTCCTCCTCCTCCTCCTCCTCCTACTACTACTACTACTACTACTACTACTACTACTACTGCTACTACTACTACTACTACAGAAATAACTCCCGCTTTACCTACTCCAAATATTCAGATACAATGTACAGTTTGGGACAAAATTTCATGTATCATTCCACGGCATCTACTTCGCACTTGGGACATTTTCTCTTCCCCTGACGCATCATAACAAAAAGAAGCATTTTTGTACAGAGAAATATACCCTGTCTCTCTCAGCTTATGAATATTTTACCATGAAAGAAACGTGAGGAGCAGGAGAGGAGATGAAGTACCAGGTATCATATGTGAGTAAGAAAACATATTAAGCTTAAGAATACTAGTCCGCAGAGGGATGTGAGCGTACCCGTTGACAAGAGCGACGTCCCTTAGTCACCCTCCGCTAGATGGCAGTTAAATCGATTCATAAGTGGAGGAAGGGGGTTAGAATGTGTCTGGTAGAGGATTAGAATGTGTTTGGTCTTCTCAATAGATGGCGCTGATTCATGGACACTTATAGCCCGTTTCGCGTCCGTTGATTGTGTGGGTAGTGTGTAGTGTGTGTGAGAGACGGTATCCTTGTCTTATTAGAGGAATTATTAGTTATTTTTATCGTTATTGGGATGCGTTTGGAATCGGAAAGGAAAGCCGTCAGATTAAGCCTGTTAGTCAATCAGTCAGTCAGTATCTCTCTCTCTCTCTCTCTCTCTCTCTAGATCAAGCAATGTAAGAGGGACTCACACACACACACACACACACACACACACACACCACGCTCAGAATAAAATTACTAAGGAATTTTCAAGGTTAAAATAACAAGCACAGTATCCAGGATGTGAATCAACATTATTATGCGCTTTTATGAAGAGACACGAAGTTGACAAGTTACCACCCCTCTCTCTCACACACACACACACACACACACACACACACACACACACACAAGAAGTCAATGGAAGGGGATGAAAATTGTGATAAATTGGAAAGCCTATTTTTGTGTGTGTGTGTGTGTGTGTGTGTGTGTGTGTGTGTGTGTGTGTGTGTGTGTGTGTGTGTTTTATTCTTGCATGGGGGTGAATATAACAACGCAATGGATTAAACAGAGCCTTATAAACCATTTCCATGCCAAGTCTCCTTCCTCGCTTAAATAAAATCGTCTGGCGGTATATAAATAAAAATGAAAAATATACCTAGACTAAAAGACATTATATTACTCTCGTGTAGCATCTGGTTCACTAAAAATTTTGAAATAGATTATGTAGTATTAAATTTCATACTGATTTCAAATGAGGTTACCCACGAAATTTTCACCTGCTCACACCTGTAGGCTCGCTGATTCACCTCCTTCCGATAATTCAGGAGACCGTGAGCGATGAATTTTGAAACCCTGTATTACGATATATGGGATCCGGCAAAGGCTTTCATATTATTAAGGAAGAGTTTCATAATATTTAGACTTCGAAGGGAAATGCGGTGTTTTTATTTTTTTTACGTGCTTGCTCATTAATTCATACGCGGATCGTGAAGCGGCCAAATAGCATGTTCTGAGTGTTAAACAGTTTATAGTGGTAGGTGGGGGCGCTCACCATCCACTCATTCGATGTGGTGCTGCTCTCGGGTGACTGCCCTTTCCTCTCTTCTTTCTTTCCTTCCTTCCTCTTCTGCCTTTCTTTCCTTCATTCTTTCCTCTTCCTTCTGCCTACTGGTGACTCTACAATCCTTCTTCTGTCTTTTTGTTCTTCATTCTTTCCTCTTCCTTACCTACGGGTGACTCTACACACCCTCTTCTGTCTTTCTTTCCTTCATTCTTTCCTCTTCTACCTATTGGTGACTCTACACTGAGTGACAAGCCAAATGGTTTCCTGTACACCTGGAAACCATTTCTTACGCTGGATGGTAACCATATAACCAAATTATGGCGCCTGGTGGTTTAGTGGGTAATTAAGGCGCTCCAGTTGGATTGAGCCGGTGCAGGTTTATATCCAAGGGGTGGTTGGGGTTTATTGCTCATGTAATTCCACTCAAGGATGAATGAGGCTGGTCACTCTCATCTTAAATGCCAGGACCAACTTGCCTAGCCCCGGGTTCCTACGCTACTCATGGGCAACACAGGATTAGATGATGAATGAATAAATAAATTTCTCGAACCGATCAGAGAGAGAGGGAGAGAGAGAGAAGGGGAATGTTAATACTGAATGTGTATGCTAATGTGTATATGCGTGCAGATGTATGTACTTGTGTGTGTGTGTGTGTGTGTGTGTGTGTGCGGGGCTAAGATGGTGAAGCATATACAAAGAGACTCCTGCACTTCTTGACCCGCATCCACCACTTAACCAGTTGTGTGTGTGTGTGTGTGTGTGTGTGTGTGTGTGTGTGTGTGTGTGTGTGAGAGAGAGAGAGAGAGAGAGAGAGAGAGAGAGAGAGATGGTAAGTTAAGATATGCGGTGAGGCGAACTCTCAGCTTTCAGGCAAGGTGTTTAGTCTCTCTCTCTCTCTCTCTCTCTCTCTCTCTCTCTCTCTCAAATCTAAGCCAGTTTTATAATAAGCTTTTTTTTAACAATCAGTGACAGTACCAGGGCCCTAAATATTATGTTACTAGATTTCCAGAAAGCCTTTGACAGAGTACGACGTAATAGATTAATGAGACAGATAAGATTACCAGGAAGCGACGGAAACATTCACAGGTGGATAAGTAGCTGGGTAAGTGAAAAAAAGAAAAAAGAAAAAAAAACGTGTAACGAATGGTGTCGAGTCAGATTGGGCCCGCGAGAGTAATGGTGTTGTGGTGTTCTTCAGGGGTCAGTGTTGGGACCAGTTTTGTTTATATTAGCGACATCGATGTTGGGCTAAACAAATTCATTTCTAAATTCGCGTGTAACACAAAAATCAGCGATACTGTTAAACTGAAGAGGACAGAATCAGCCATCAGAATTGCCTTAACAAAATTGCCGAATGGTCGAAAAAAACTGGCAAATGTCCTTCAGTGTAATGGCCAGGTACTGCAGTGTGAGACAAAAAGCAAGAATTAGTTAGAAAATGCAAGGCCAGATAATCAGCAATTTAGGAATAATAATGTCAGATAATCTCAAATTTTCTGATCGGTGTATCCTTACCATGAATAGAGCCAACAAAGCCGTAGGATTCATCAAAAGGCGTTTTACCTATAAATGCAAGGACATTGTAATCCCTCTTTACCATAGCACAGCTAGGCCACACTTAGGGTTTGAGGCTCAATTGTGGGCACTATAACTGGTCAGAGATACGGAGAACTTGAAGTTGTACCACACAGGACCACCAAGTTAATCCTTTCCCTGAGAATAAACAGTTATCTCGAGACGGTTAGGGAACTGAATTTATTCTCTCTTAGAGAACGCAGAATCAGGGATCAGCTAACTGAGTGTTGTAAGGTATTCAACGGTTTTAGTGATATACAATCAAACAGTCTGTTTAAAGTTGTTACCGAGACCACAACTCTAGGAAATAGCATGAAGCTGCAAGCAAGAGAGGCTAATCTTGATGCAACTAAAAACTTCTTCACTTCTTTGCAAATAATTGGAATAAACTCCCTAGGAACGTGGTCGAGAGCATAATCATAAATAGCTTCCAAAAAGAAATTCGATATACATATTAATGCGATTGGTATTATACAAGTACGAAAGTCAGTGTGTATTAATAACTATATGGGTGTGCACATGTACAGTACCTACATATGTTCAAGGATACGAGTAAGTGTATATCATGTCTCTGAGGAGGAGAGGGTAATGTGGTGATCCATGAGCTGACTCGGCCTAACCTGACCTGACCTGACCAAATATGTTGTACCAGGTGTGGCCATCGCCTTCACCAACATATCCTTATCTGTTCCCGGGGCATGAAGCAAGAATAAGTATATAGGTGTATACACATTTGTTTATATAGATATCCAAGTACAGACATATATTTGAGGTTATGCGTTAGGTGCACACGCATAGGCCTGCAGCTTTTTGCATACATCCGTAGCAGTTATGTATACAGCTCATATTTCCTTCTATGAAAAACTAATATAAAGTGTATGCAATAGGTTAAAATTAGATTTAATATTTGGCTGCATACTCAGCCTTTCCATTTTCATTATTTCCGACTCTCTGCCGATCCTATTTTTCCTTCAGGCCTTTTAAACCCTGCAAGGTGCTGATGCTCCATTTTTTCCTTTACGGCAAATATCAGAGGGTTTGGAGGGTGGGGGAGAGACTTTTCTGTTGTGCTATCCTTTTCTCCTACTTAACTTGAGAGCTGTATCAGAGTTAAGGCCGGACCGCTTCATAGGAACTGTGAGGTCTGTGTGGTCTGTGAATCAATGCAATTCTATGTAACGCTGTGTACCTCTCGTCTCTATATTATTTTCTTTCCCAGAGTCAAGATGGGCACAATGCGACGCCTGTGTTTTGTGTTGATGGTTCTGTCTCTCGCCGCCCTGGTCTCGTCCTTCCCTGACCGCCACACGAAGGACACACACCACAACACCAGGAACCAACTGCTGTACATCCTGCTGGACGGGTGAGTGTGCCGCTGATGGTGGTGGTGGTGATAATGGTGATGATGATGGTGTTGAAGGTGGTGGTGGTGGTGGTGGTGACTGATGATAATTGATGATGATGATGTGGTGCTAGGTATTATAGTGGTTGTGGAGTGGTTTTAGTGGTGGTAGTAGTTTTAGTGGTGGTGGTTATGGTGGTGGTAGTGGTGATGTTGGTTATAATGGTAGTTGTGGTGGTGGTGGTAGTAAAGACAGCAGGTGTTGTTTGAGACAGGTGTGTTGGCAGTATGGGTCAGCTGTTACGGGGGCTGGAGAGAGAGAGAGAGAGAGAGAGAGAGAATGATAAAACAGGCAAAGATAGTTAAATAATTGAGAGAGAGACAGACAGACAGAGAAGAAGGGTAAATATGACAGACAAAAGATAGTGAAAAGTAAATGAGAGAGAGAGAGAGAATGGTGGGTCTATTCGTTTCTGGCGTCGAATAGGGTACACTTTTCCCCCATCGTTCTGTGCAAGTTGTCAGTATTTGCCCACTAGCCTAGTACTCTGCTGGCGGGGGACACTGTTTTATGAGTCGAATGTTTAGTGCTGGGGTCGAATATCTGTTGGTGTCACATTTTTCTCGCTGGTGTCGAATATTTTTTTTTTTTTTTTTTTTTTTTTTATGCGAGGAAGAAGGAACCAAAGGCCATGAGCCCGCAGTAACAGTTCCCTCCAAGAGAAAAACAAAATACAACAGAGAGCCAAATTCAAGATCCGATCATTTTGAGATGCCTGGACACACTGCGTTTGAAAGACTGGAGATCATAGGCAGCAGGAAATACAGACAGAGGGAGACAGTTCCAGAGCTGACCTGTTGCATAAATGAAAGACTGGGAGTAACGGTTAACTCTTGCATTAGAGAGTTGGACAGAAAAAGGATGAGAGTTTGCTGCCAGACGGGTGCTACGCGCCCGTCGTAGAGGTGGAGGAATGCAAGCAGACAGTTCAGAGGAGCAGTGACCATTAAAGTAGCGATAGAAAAGAGATAAAGATGCAACAGTGCGGCGAAGAGACAGAGGTTGAAGGGAGTCAGTAAGAGGAGGAGAGTTAATGAGACGAAAAGCCTTTGACTCCACCCTATTGAGAAGAGCTGTATGTGGGGAGCCACCCCACACATGAGAGTTGTACTCCACACAGGGGCGGATAAAACCCCTGTATAGAGTCAACAATTGCGCAGGGGTAAAGAAAGAGCGGAGTCGGCTTAGCACACCCAATCTCTTGGAAGCAGATTTTACAAGAGATGTAATATGATCTTTCCAAGATAAGTCCCGAGTAAATGAAACCCCAAGCATGTTCAAGGATGATGCAGGATTAAGCTGAATATTATTAAACATTAGTGGGTATACCTGTGGAAGATTTTGTCGGGTTGATAGGTGTAAGAACTGAGTCTTAGATCCATTAAAAACAACCATATTATTTTTACCCCAGTCAGAGATACGAGCCAAGTCAGACATTAGGTGTGCCATAGCCTCATCCCTTGTTTGTTGAAGTAACTGTTGAGATGGGCGTTGCGGGAACCGAATGGAAAGGTGAAGGGTGGAGTCATCAGCGTATGAGTGGATATGGTTAGATGTACAGCTTAGAAGATCATTGATGAATAAAAGGAAGAGAGTTGGTGATAGGACAGAGCCCTGAGGAACACCACTGTTGATAGATCTAGGAGAAGAACGATGGCCATCTACAACAGCGGCTATAGAACGACCAGAAAGGAAGCTAGCGATGAAGGCACAGATAGAAGGATAGAAACCGTAGGAGGGCAGTTTGGAAATTAAAGATTTATGCCAGACTCGATCGAAAGCCTTTGAGATGTCAAGTGCAATGGCAAAGCTTTCGCCAAAGTCCCGAAAGAAGGATTTCTTAAGAGTGGGATGGCACATTGGACCGTAGCCCTCTTGTAGTTGATGGGCATTAACCCAACCCTTTCCCGTAGCTTCCGATGGGACTACGTGGACAAGCAGCCGGCCAGCAGCCTGCCGGGGTTCACCAGGTTCCTGCAGGAGGGTGGAAGGGCGCGCTGGACCACGCCCCTCTTCCCTTCCCTCTCCTACCCCACCTGGACCAGCCTCGTCACGGGCCGGCACGCTGAGTCGCACGGCATCGTCGGCAATTACTTCTACGACCCCGAGGACAAGGACGTGTTCTCGCTGTTTGATAACGACGCCACCGGGAAGGCAAAGGTGGGGAAGTGTAGCTGATTGTGCCGTTTGAACCCTCTGTCTCCACCTGCCTCTCTTTCTGGCTCCCCCTCTCATTCTCTGTCTCTGCTCGTTTCTCTCTCCCTCTCTCGCTCTTTCTCTCTTCTCCTCCCTTTCCCACGTCCTTGTGCATCACCCTAACTACCACTCAGTATGCAGAGGAGACGCGTGGGAAAGTGGGCAGTTGTTTTTATGACCTTGAAGATTAGGATAGTTTTAAGTTATTGATGTTACTGAGAGGCAGAGGGTGAGGAGGCTTGGTTGGTTGTGATATTCCCCCCACCCTTCTCTCTCTCTATCTATCTTTCTATCTGTCTGTCTATATCTATCCATCTCTAAGCTAAAAACCTGTCCTTGCCAATATATCAAATCAATCTTCATGGAATTTATATAGGGAGACGCCTTTCGTGATTCAGAACGTTCGTATACACATATATCCATAAACAGAGCCCCTCCAGTCGACCAGTGACTATCCTAAAGTGAAATAGTTTAAACCCACGTCTCGAAGTGTATTTATGATGACGATACATCTTTTGAAGATACACTTTTTGTACTTATACGGTCGCAGCTTCAGTATGTGTAAAATGTCCTTCTCTTCCACTGTTCACGATTTCATACCAACACCCACCTACACTTACACTTTCCAAGGCTTCTGTTCTCGTCGGAGGCTCCTTAACACTTTTTCCTTAGCGATTTATTCTTGGATATAGCTGGTGAATATCCTTTTATACGCTTTTTATGCAGTGTGGCGATACTGGAAAGACGTGTGTGACAGGACAGGACAGGAAGGAGTAACAAGCAAAATAAATCGCTTAGGGAGAGGTGTTAGGGAGCTTCTTTAACCGACTAGTATGCGGTTCCTAGACTATAACACCCTAACCTTAAAGCCTTATACTCACACACACCCCAAAGCCAGTCAGGAGACAGGACGTGTGTGCTGGGCAATCCCCAGGTCCTGTCCTCCCCACTTACTGTTTTTTAATCAGCCCATACCCCACTGACCGGGCTAATGTATGGCCTGGCCTGCACTATAGGTGCAGGGAATCTTTAAACGAACGAAAGCCTTATACTTTATCAGGGGTAATATTAGGGTGTTGAATATTACCCCATGGAAGTATTAGAGGAAGTATTGCCAGTATATATATCATGATGCACAGATGTCAATAGTTATCGAATTCTGTAAAAAATTAATGGATCTGTTTCAAAACTAATTATCAGCAATTAAATGGAATGTAATCTGGCTTAATTAATTTAGAATCCAAAGAAGAGTAAAGGAATTCTTGGCTGGGTGTACAGTACTATAGGCTTGGGTAAATGTAATGAACTAATATGTAATGGTGTGCTATGTAAGAGTCGTCAGTACTCTTGTGTTTGTTTGTTTTGTTTTGCTTTATGCTTACTCTCCAGTTCCCTGGCAAGAAGGAAATCGCTGGTGTGTGTGTGTGTGTGTGTGTGTGTGTGTGTGTGTGTGTGTGTGTGTGTGTGTGTGTGTGTAAAGGAGTGCGTTTATGGTTCCGTGCACATCAAAGGACAAGGCCACATGCTCAATCATCTTGTTCTCAGAGCCAGGAAGCATAATTATTCCAATCTGAGGGCAGCACACAACATAGCAACAGCCATCCATCCAATCCTACGTTGCCCCATGAGGAGCGTAGGAGCCCGGGGCTAGGCAAGTTGGTCCTGACATTTTTTTTAATAGATAATGAATGGAGGAAGGAAAAACAAAGGGAAAAAAAAATAAGTCCATGTGCCTAAAGGCATCTTCCATTCATAAAATATTTATAACAACTGGATTTGACTTGAAGTGGATTAAATGTTTGTGGGAAACAACTCCCAGGAAGTGAATTTCAGAGAGTAGTAGTTCTGGGGATAAATGAATTTTGATAAGCAGAGGTTCTGCATTGCGGGGGAGAGAGTGTGAATTCATGGGCGCTCCCAGCTGCCCGAGTATTTCGGGAGAAAATGTGAAGGGGAGGAACAATTGAAACCAGTTCGTCTGAACACTTACGGTAAAAATATCTACGAGATTGACCAGCCTCATTTATTCCTTGAGTGGCATTACGTGAGCAGTAAACCCCAACCATCCCTTGGATATACACCTTCACCGGCTCAATCCGATTGGAGTGCTGTAATTACCCATTAAACCATCAGGTGTCAAAATTTGGTTATATGGTTACCACCCAGCGTAGTAAATGGTTTCCTGGTGTACAGGAAACCATTTGGTTTGTCACTCAGTGCAGAGTCACCCACAGGCAGAAGGAAAAGGAAAGAATGAAGGGAAGATAGATAGAAGAGGGAGTGTGAAATCACCCGTAGGGAGAAGGACGAGGAAGGAATGAAATAAAGAACGACAGAAGAGGAAGGAAGGAAGGAGGAAAGGAAAGGACAGACACCCAAGAACAGCACTACATCGAGTGAGTGGATGGTGAGCATCCCCACCATACAATTATTCATACATATTCCACATCACTTCTATGCAGATCTATAACTTCCAAACACACAGTGGATACTCCAGTTTTTAAAAGCAATGTATCCAGGCATCTCAATGTGAATGGTTATTGAATTTGGCTCTGATATTTTGTTTTTATGTTTTTCTTGGAGCGAACAGTCTTGCGAGTTTCTGGCATTTGGCTCCTTCTTCCTTGCATTTAAAAAAAACTTCAGTGCACTGTGTGGTCACAAATTATTACTTAACCCGAGGCATCCCATTGACGTATGGACACCACCACGTTTTGTCACGGTGACACCCGTTGATATATCCATATGTTTTGCAATTGCGAGGTCTGTCATTTGCACATTTTTCAAATTTCGCACGTGATTTTTGGTACTTATACGTGGGACACCTTCCTTTACCCGAGGCCAGGCGGGGGCAATGCCTTACCCCACGTGACCTCCCCCCCCCCCGCCATTGTCTGGGCAGCTCACCTGTTATCAATGACCTGGCCAGTAAAGACATGTTGCGCCACAGTACGAAATTCAAGGCGAGAGTGATTCCCCAATCGATGACAATGTGAAGGACAAAGTTTTTGTGGTGCAAGAGGAAGAAACGATCAGAAATGATGGGGAGGTAACGTCGTCAAGGAAGATGCGGTTTGTTGATGTGTTTGGTGAGTGAAACAACGCTTATATTGCCTATGTTATTGTGTGAAAACCAGTATACTCTTCTACTACATATAAATTCGTACCAAATGAATAAATATCTACCTATTCTGAGTGGTTTGGAATAGTTACCCCTCCTGTAGAAAAGTCTTCTTTGGAGCTGGGCTCAAGACAGTACGAGATGAGGGGATAGTCACCTGTATAGGGCACTTACAGTATAAGCTCAGGTGAGTACTTTCTCTCTGAATTATCGATGTTTCTCATAAAAAGCGGAGGTTTTAGTCAAAAAAAAAAAAAAAACTTTTTGAAAATCTTCCGGGATTGGATGGGAGTCATTGGTGAAAAATCTGCCGGGACACGGCGGGTTAAGAGACATTTATTTTACAAGTTCTTCCACGTAGCAGCTTTTGGCATGTTATTTAAATGTCCCGGGTGGCTCATGTCTTCCCCTCACATGGTCTAATATCTGGCGTCATTGTAAACAGATTCTTACAGTGGTGGTCATTATCTGTGGGAAATATAACGTAATGTTCCCAGTGCTGACATTGTTGCATGTAATGTAATAATATTGTCAGTGGAGTACATTACATCTACCTGCAATTATTGTAATATAGTGTAATGTAATGTAGACCTAATATAATGTAAACCTGTGATACTGTCAAATGGTGGATATTATCTACTTGCAGAATAATGTGATGAAATGTAATACAGTACTTGTAGTGGTGGAAATTATAATAAAGTTAATGCAGTGTTGTGGTTGACATTATTACATGTCTACCCATAATATAATGTAATGTGAATTTAATGTCCAGTTGTAATCCTGGCAGTGGTGGACGTCTGAGCCTGTATGGACAACGGCGGAGAAGGCTGGCCTGCGCACAGCTCAGTTCTTGTGGGCTCGCTGCGACGTGCCCATAGATGGCGTCACCACCACCTTCTGTGAACACTTTGTTAAGATTCCCGGCAAACGGATCTTCCAGCAGAACATCGGCAGAGCCCTGGACAAGCTGAGTGAAGGATTTGATCTGGTGCAGGTGAGTATACTTGTACATACGGATTTTTTAAATATTTTCTGAACTAACATTCTTCATGTACCTTCGAGGACAAGTCCCAACACTGAAGAAGGACTCGCTGATGGCCAAGCAGGAATGGATATATAATTGTTTTTTTTTTTCTTTCTTTCTTTCATTCCTCTAAGATGATAACAAGGTTATTACCTCCGCCATTTTTTTTTTTTTTTTTTTTTTTTACAATTGAGTTGGCCATAGAATTGTTTTTAGTATGGATTCCACCAGGGATGCACCACTGGCCATCTTCTCTCCTTCCTTTCAGACTCCTGGTCATCCTCCTTTTGGGACACTGGCCGCTGCACTTGACATCTGAAAGACTTCTGATCGAGTCAGGCATAAATCTTTAATTTCCAGACGGCTCCCTTATGGTTTCTATCCTCATGTCTGTGAGTTCATCTCTAACTTCCTGTCTGGTCGTTCTACTCGTATAGCTGCTGTTGTAGACAGCCGCTGTTCTTCTAGAGCTATCAGTAACAGTGTTCTTTAGGTTTCTGTTCTGTCACCAGCACTTTTCCATTTATTCATCAATGATCTAAGCTGTACATCTAACCCTATCCACTCATACGCTGATGACTCCACCCCTCACCTTTCCATTCGCGTCTCTATCTATCTATCTATCTATTGCCAGACGCCATAATCCCGTATGGGGTGGCCATTTGACTCTGAGTTATTTGTTTTACAGGGAGGGGCACTAACCCTCCACCAACCTACTTGACACGTAGGGAGCACGTATGGTTTGGTTGTATGGTTACCACCCAGCGTTGTAAATGGTTTCTTGGCTTACAGGAAACCATTTGGCTTGTCACTAAATGTAAAGCCACCTGTAACGGAAAGAAAAGCGCATTCGCGTCTCGCAGCGTCCATTTCAGCAGTTACTTCAACGAACAAGGGGTGAGGCTGTGGCACACTTAATGACTGACTTGGCTCATATCTCTGATTGAGGTAAATGTAACTTTGTCTTTTTTAATGCAATAAAACTCACTTATTGCATCTTTCGACTCGTCAAAATTTTCCACAAGAGTATCCGTTAATATTTAACAGCGTTCATTTCTATCCTACATCGTCTGTTAACATACTAGGGGTTTCATTTTCCTGGGATTTATCTTGGAAAGATCATATTATTCTCATGTAAAATCAGCTTCCAAGAGTTTCAGTGTGCTAAGCCGACTCCCTGCCTTTTTTATCCCTACCCATTTGTTGACTTTATACACGGGTTTTATTCGCTCCTTTGTAGAGTACAGCTCTCACGTGTGGGGAGGCTCCCCACATACAGCTTATTTTAACAAGGTGGAGTCAAAGGTTTTACGTCTTATTAACTTTCCTCTTCTTACTGGCTCACTTCAACCTCTGTCTCTTCGCCGCATTGTTGCATCTTTCTCTCTTTACAGTCATTACTTCATGGGTCACTGCTCTTCTGAACTGTCTACTTGCATCCTTCCTCCAGTACGGCGGGTGCGTAGCACCCGTCTAGCAGCAAACTCTAACCTTTTTTGTGTCCAACTTATTAATGCAAGAGTTTCATTTCTCCCAGTCCTTCATGTATGCAACAGGTCAGCTTAGGAACTGTCTTCCTCTGTCTATGTTTCCTTTTGCTTATGACCTCCAACATTATAAATGTAATGTGTCCAGGCATCTCGGAATGAACAGATCTTGAATTTGGCTGTTTGTTTACCTGTTTTTTGTTGGAGGAGCCATCTTACAGGATGCTAGCCTTTGTTTCCTTCTTTCGTGCATTATAAAAGAAAAATCATTCGATCCCACCCAACCCCACCATTACCTCACTCCACCCCACCCAACCCCACCATTACCTCACTCCACCCCACCCAACCCCACCATTACCTCACTCCACCCCACCCAACCCCACCATTACCTCACTCCACCCCACCCAACCCCACCATTACCTCACTCCACCCCACCCAACCCCACCATTACCTCACTCCACCCCACCCAACCCCACCATTACCTCACTCCACCCCACCCAACCCCACCATTACCTCACTCCACCCCACCCAACCCCACCATACTCTGCTGTTCTTTCCATTTCCTGAGGATTTTGTTAACATTTAAGAAACCATGTGTAGCGACGAGGTTACAATCTTCATTAATCCCTCCACGGTCTCCATTAATCCCCCCACGGTCTCCATTAATCCCCCCACGGTCTCCATTAATCCCTCCACGGTCTCCATTAATCCCTCCACGGTCTCCATTAATCCCTCCACGGTCTCCATTAATCCCCCCACGGTCTCCATTAATCCCCCCACGGTCTCCATTAATCCCTCCACGGTCTCCATTAATCCCTCCACGGTCTCCATTAATCCCCCCACGGTCTCCATTAATCCCCCCACGGTCTCCATTAATCCCTCCACGGTCTCCATTAATCCCCCCACGGTCTCCATTAATCCCCCCACGGTCTCCATTAATCCCCCCACGGTCTCCATTAATCCCTCCACGGTCTCCATTAATCCCCCCACGGTCTCCATTAATCCCCCCACGGTCTCCATTAATCCCTCCACAGCCTGATTTTTCTCTCTTCAGTAACCAAGAATACAGTGAAGAAAAATACAAAATCTGACTTGAGTTACATGAATAACCATGAAAATACATAATTCTCTCTCTCTCTCTCTCTCTCTCTCTCTCTCTCTCTCTCTCTCTCTCAACTATGCATAAAAAAAACACAAACTCAGGCTGAAATGGCAAAAAATGGCCTTTCCCCACAGGTCTACACAGAGCACACAGACCACACTGGCCACGGGAAGGGTCCGGAGTCTCCTGAGGTGGCGCAGGCGGTGAGAGACCTGGATGACGTCATACTGTACCTCCTTAATGAACTCCGGAACCGTCACCTCGAGGACAAAGGTACGTACAGGTGCGGACGGTAATATGACGTCATACTCTACCTGGATGACGTCATACGCTACCTGGATTACGTCAGACTGTACTTCCCAAATCAACTTTCATGACCCCAGCCTCCAGGACACGATAAAAAAAAAAAAAAAAAAGAATAACTAGCGCGGTGTCGATGTTTGTGTTTCTCAGGGAGGGATGTAGAGCCGTAGCATTGCCTTCCTCTGCCTCTGAAGAACGCGAAATAACCGGGACGAATATCTGGGCCAGGTTAAGGTGAAAAGGGTATAAGTTTGTTACCGTCTGCTGGATAGTCACACCAGTCACCACCAACCCCTTCTGATCGAGGTTATGGTTTTCCTTTTATTTTTGTTATGACTCCTGCTGCCTTCAGACGAGTTCCCTCACCTCTGTTTGTTTATATCTGAGGGAACAGGGTCACTCAGCTCAAACACCAAGTCGTGATGCTTGAAATTCGATGGGCCATGAGGTAAGAATGAGTCTCCTTGGTTACTAGTCAGATTTTTCCCTTTCAATCTGATTACGTTTGACCACCAGTTCGGGTGAAAACGGGTCAGGAATCTCTCTCTCTCTCTCTCTCTCTCTCTCTCTCTCTCTCTCTCTCTCTCTCTCTCTCTCTCTCTCTCTCTCTCTCTCTCTCAACCTTAGGGGAGAGTTGCATGGTGAAGGAATCAGTGAAGAGTTTAACAGACCCCTCCATCTTTTAGTGCAAAATTAAAAGATGAGGGAGCTTCGGGGCTATAACTTAATAAGCCCTTGATCTGGCGGGTGTGAGAAGGTAATTTTTGTGTGGTGTCGTATGAGGACGTTGTGTGGTGTAGTGTAGTGTGGTGATATAGTTGCTTGGTGTGGTGTGGTGTAGTATGGTGTGGTGTGGTGTGGTGTGACGGAGTTGCTTGGTGTGGTGTTGTGTAGTGTGGTGTGATAGAGTTGCTTGGTGTGGTGTAGCGTAGTGTGGTGGGGTGTGGTGTGATATAGTTGCGTGGTGTGGTGTGTCGTATGGTATGGCAGCGTTGCGTGGTGTGGGGTGGCGTGGTATTGTCTAGTCATTTCTGTATCGTTAAAGTCCACAGGTGTTAAGAGGGAGAAATTTAGGGGAACATTAGGCAGATGTTAATGAAAAGATTATCCCTGACTCACCGCGCGCCTTTCCCTGTTAGATCGAACTATGGGTGAAAGAAATTGATCATTGCACAGGGGGTCCCATCCTTACCGAAAACATTCCTTCATTTCCAACGTCTCATTGTGTGTCAACAGTGTCTAATTATATACACCTAACATTTGCTACACGTTTGCAAGAGGATGTTGCTATAAAGAAAAACAGTTGGCAATATTATGACACCTGCCGACATCAAGGCTACCATCATATCGTAGGTCGGATACTAATATTTCATTGACCTTCGTAGTGTGGTCCCTGATGGTTCACGCATATTCTGCACCGATACTTTTTTTATCCATAGTACATTATTTTTGCCAGGACTTGCCAGCTACAGCCGTCTCTCTCTCTCTCTCTCTCTCTCTCTCTCTCTCTCTCTCTCTCTCTCTCTCTCTCTCTCAGTTTTAGAAGTTCCCAAACACCTCTTCCTAATTTATTTATGTTGCTTTATATACGTTACGATAGTCTTTTGCGTTCCTCTAAATTACTCTGAAGTGGCCATACTCTGCTTGAGTGACGTGCAGAGTGATATTACCCAGCCAGATCCCAAAATAAATCGCAGAGGAAGAGGTGTTAGGGAGCTTTCTTACTGAACCAGAAGACGAACCCAGGACCTTACTTCTGGACGGCCATTTATAAATTACCTATAATTACTAGACGTCGTTAGCCTGCATCCCACATTTCACAGTGCGGTTAGCAGGGAGTCGGAAAGCAGGTCAGACAGGTTCCATCATCACATACTTCAGAAATTACTATAAAAATCTGGGTCTTCTCCACATCTCGCCTTTTTTATTTATTTATTTATTTTTTTCAATTTAATAATACTTCCCTACGTCTGCTCCACCCCACAAGCCGGCAGCCCGTCCCATATAACTCACTTCGAGGTGCAGGGTCCCGGGGCTAGGCTAGTGTAGGCCTGTGTATTGAAGTGTAGATGACCAGGCTTCCCTCCATCGTAGCATCGCATGTCTGAACACCCTCCGCTAACCTCTCTAGGGAAACAACCCGTGTGTATGCCGGGCCGCCACTCCGACCGGGGCCGTCTAACCACTTGACCACCAGGCGCCTTCAGGGTTGCCTCGTGAATATGTGATGAAGGGGAAAAAAAGTGGTACATCGATGTCATATATTTATTTCCATCCCTCCAGTCCTGAATGAGATATCCCTGTCGTATATTATGGAAGGACGGTGAGTATTAGTGCCCAAATGGTGACGTGAAATGTGTTGTACTACTGTCAGTCCTCAGGGAAGGGACCATCAAGTCTTTGGCCAGAGCTGATGCCTTTTTGTTTTGTTCTTCCTCCGGCCAAGTTATGTCATTAAGGCCTGTCAAGATTTCTCATAGTGATGGAGTTACAGGAGATGGTTTCTAACGCTGGCCGAAGCACCCCATCTGCAGTCCACCATCTTCCATTCAAGAGACTGGGAAGTTGTTATTGTCGCTGTTGTTGTTGATGTTGCTGTTGTTATTATTTTGGCCCGATCTGTGTGGACGAGAAGACCCATCGACCATAAGTAAGCGATGGTTGCCGTGGGGACGTCCTATAGGTACAGTACAGTGCAGTACATACATCGTGTAGGGATCCGGCGTCTTCTAGCTGTGGCAGACAGCGTCTCACCATTGTCGAACCACGGTCCTTCTCACGACAAGGTGCAGGGAAATATGAGGTTTGGCTCCTGGGTGGACGCTGCAGTTGCCCCATCCAGGGTACACAGCCACCACGTGTAGTCTCCCCTTCAGTATCTGTGGGGCTGTTGAGAGGCGATTGTGTAACCAGGTCGCGGAGGTGCTCAGTAATATCGGTGCCACCCCATGAAGGCGTCCCTCTGCAGCGCCAAAGACATCGCACAAAAGAGGTTAAACCATCCACTCATATGATGTATTTCTTTTTAATTCTCACTAGTTCCAGGGGATTTTATGCATCTCAGGAGAAATTTATTTTAATTACAAGGGTTACATGTCACCTTCATTTACCCATTAACTGTAAAATTTCTTTCTCAAGGTGAATAAAATCGTGTTGTGATTGAAAAAAGTAAATAATAATAATAATAATAATAATAATAATAAAGTTCATTCTGAGGGGATTACAGTGTTGATATTCAGTCTCTCTCTCTCTCTCTCTCTCTCTCTCTCTCTCTCTCTCTCTCTCTCTCTCTCTCTCTCTCTCTCTCTCTCTCTCTCTCTCTCTCTCTCTCTCTCTCTCTCTCTCTCTCTCTACCTGCCTACCTACCTACCTATCTGTCTGTCTATCTACCTGTCTATCAATCTATCTATCTATCTATCCGCAGTGAACATCGTCATCGTAAGCGACCACGGAATGACCAACACGGCGCCCGGAACGATCGAGCGACACGAAATTGACGAATATTTGGACTCGTCGTTGGTGGAGAATATCGCTGACAAGGGCGCCTTTATGAATATCAAGGTGGCGGCGCCGAACGTGGACGAGGTGAGAGAGAGAGAGAGAGAGAGAGAGTGAATTGTGTTTGTGTGTGTACAGTATGTATGTATGTGTATGTCTATGTATGTATGTGTGAGTATGGGAACGCTTCTGATTCAATTTTATCCAAACTTGGTGGAAAGTTGAGAGTTAGCCAAGGGAATGACCATTCTTTCTCATTCGTTCAGCTCCTTTATATTTTCGCTTCCACAAAATGATAATACCCAGATAAAGATTTACATGCAGTCTACGGGACCGATAATGCCTTTCGTAAAATTAAATCACTTGTCTTGTATAGCTGCCACCACCATTACCGGGTCTAAATAATACCAGGAGTTATATCGTGGACAGGTGTATGAGCAGGTGTCCAAAATACCCGGTGTGAAGGCATACCGGCGAGAGGACGTCCCCCAACAATACCACTACCAACACCAGAAATACATCCACGAGATCATCCTGTCTGCTGATATAGGTATGGATTTCTCCTCTGATGTATGTCCCCACACAAGTAACATTACGAGACTCATTTTCCTCTGCTGGTTATTATTTCTTATCTGAGGGAAGTTTGGTATGCTTCTCTGTGCATCAGTTATTCTCTCTCTCTCTCTCTCTCTCTCTCTCTCTCTCTCTCTCTCTCTCTCTCTCTCTCTCTCTCTCTCAGTAAATAAACTTTTTCCCCATACTGTACCTTCACGAGATCACACCAGTGGCTGATAGGGATGTTTCTCCTCTGATGCATTTCCCTAACATCCCAGGTACTCTCACTAGTTACCCTGTTTGCCGACACAAAGATACTTCTTCTTCGAAATGTATCCCAACACCACAAGCAAAGTCAAACACGCGTGGTCAGAGAGAGGACCGCTATACATCGTTTAAAATCACCAGCATCAGTAACACGCAAGATATTGATGTGTAATGCGTGAAATAAATCGCTAAGGATGAGGTGTTACGGAATCTCCAAATACTATAATATGCCCTGGTTCAGTCTCAGCTTACCATGCTAACCCTTTCAGTCCGATGGCATACATGTTGCTACTCCAACAGATGTTATTCAGCCGTGGAAAAGTTAATCCTACTTTAAATATTTCTTTTTAATTAACATCTTGACTTCGAATAAAATCGCCTGGTGATTGCAAGAATATACACGGGAAGACGTCATTGTAGTGAAGGGGCCAGCCGTTGTATTTTAAACAAATCGGGACAATCCTGGTGGGAAATTGTCCTATTCGGCGCATCACATCACTCGGCCACAGCGTGAGGCAGCCAGGGTTACCAGCCACTGAAACCCCATTATGATATTTACACAGTCCATTTTTGGCAGTTTCATGTTTTAGCCAAACGAACCAGGGCCTCCGACAGCCATCACCAGGCCTGAGGCAAGACTGACTCCCCCTGAAAACTGTGCTGAATACTGTAGATTATACTCTAAGTCCAGCTCACGGCTAACCATTCATGTACTGCCGAAAGAATCGTGCTGCGTCATAGCACCTTCCCCTCCTTCTCTGTAAAACAGCGAAAAAACTACAAGGAAATTATACTATATTAGGTAAAGAGACTTTAGTAGCAGTCTTTATATATTTATGTATTATATATTATTTGTCCGACGATTGTGGAAAATTTTGAAATAAGAGAAAACGGGTGCATCAGTAGATCTTGGGTCCGTATTGTATGCCATGGTATGTTGAACGATAAATCTCATTTAAATTCAAATTAATTGGCAGTGCAACCGGAATGCTTATGGCTTCAGACTTCATGTATGCCACCTTGTGCCCGGGTCTCAGGGATTATCTCCAGCTCCCCCCCCCCCCTCTCATCGGCCCTGATACGAACAAAAAGGAAACGTGTAATTTTCTTGACACATGCCAAATTTTTTTATTTGATTTTTGGCACAAAATGTTAAAATGTGGCTGCACCTGGTACCGCTGATAGCACCTTGTGGATAGGAACCTGGGGAAGACTTTGCTGGATGGAGAAAGGGAAAAATGATACACGGAACCAAAGTCTGCCACCTGACTTAATGCACTTTGGCTCCAGACACGGCTGAGAGAGAATGTTGCTTGCCGCCCCACCCATGGCCAGTACTCTCTCTCTCTCTTTTGAATGGCTGAAACCTTCTTCTTTTCTTCTTCTTCTTCCTTTTCTTCTTTTTCGTGATCGTCATCATCGTTATCTTCTGCTTCTCCTTCTTCTTCTTCTTCTTCTTCCTCTACTTCATTTCCATTTTCACAATCATCACCATCATCACCACCTTGTACCCACGTGAGCCAGGGGTGAGGTAAGTAATACGTCCCAGCCATGACCCGGAACTGATGTCAGGTGTGTTGGCAGGTCACTTCATCATGGCGTCGAGGTCAGGGAAGATGCTGCCGCCCCGGAATGACAACTTCGTGTACATGGGGGCTCACGGCTACAGACCAGAGGAGGAGGAGATGAGAGGGATTTTCTTCGCCAAGGGCCCAGGTAACCAAAAAACACGGCAGTTCTTTCATTTTAACTTGGCTCAGATTTTCGTCATTTTGTGGTTTATTTCACGTACCTCATTGACAAAAAGGAGGAGGAGGAAGAAGAAGAAGAAAGAAAATGACAATGCTATGGCTCCACGTCCTTTCCATTGCACTCCTTCATGACTAGCATAATATTCTAGTTTAATACATTGTTACAACTCAGCATTCAAGTTGGAGAGATGGCAGTTTTAGGCCCAGATTAATTTAACGGGTAAATTAATATTTCCTCAGTCATATTCTCGTCTTTAATTCGTCATAGAGCAATATTATCCCGACGAAGGGACGAAAGGCGTATTCTTCAAGTTTGTTTTCTCTCACCCCCCCCCTCAATCCGGTACCGTATTTTTCACTATAGTCATCTCCTCTAGACGACTTTGTTCAAATCAGGAAAGCTTTCTCGACCTCACAACCTTCCATAATCCTTTCACTTATTTCACTCTCAGTCTGTTCATCGAAAAAAGAAAATAGCAGTGAAAGGGCATGCAATACGTAGCAAGCCCCAACACATGACAGCAACCTTCCACACACGTTAATAAGCCCGCTGTACAGAGACAACAATTGCACCGGCGTGAAAAATGCATGGAGTCAGGTCGCTACAAGTACGGTTCATTGCAGGCGGAGATCGTTGGCCGTTATCATAAACTAAATCAGGTTTAAAGCAGCGGCGGTACTGATAACACCCATCAAAGCTTTTCATCTGAACGCAAAACGACCGCCACTGTGAACTTTTGATCCTTAATTTTCCTGATTACACTGCCATAATCTGTGATCCGTTTAGCCGCCCGTAACGACAATTCTTAGTCCACCCTGTCGTCTTTGGGTGCACCAGGAAGCATGCCGGGAACTTTGCTTGTGAGATCCTGCCCTTTCCCTCTACAGGGTAGAAGGTTCCCGGCATAATTTTGGTTTATTTCCTAAAATCTCTTTAGATTTTACTGGGGTTTATTTATAAATGGTAACATGGTACCTGCCAAATTGTAAAAGTCAGCTTATATATGATTGACGTCTGACTTTACAGTCCCAAACACAGAGGAAGCCACAGATGATTTATTTATGTATTTATTTATTTATTTTTGTATAATCGAAGCTATAATATAATAGGCAAAAATACATTCAGAAATTCTTGCCAAGTTTGCCACTACCGCAGTAACCACTCATCCTGTGCTTCTTACCTTCCTTGAGATGGATTGGTCACGCCACATGAGCGTCATCACGATACATAAACTCATCGTGAAACATGACACGAAGTAGGAATCTCTTGGTAAGGAATTCTGCTGTAGTCTGCCATGGAAACTGAGATAAAAGGGAGTAAGTTCTACAATCAGTCTCGAAAAACAGAAAAATGTTACCCTATACCTCATCTCCCACAAGAAATAAGTGTTGGTGAAGCTGTATTCCGCAGTAGACGTGTGTGTGTGTGTGTGTGTGTGTGTGTGTTTTGCTGCTTATATTAGCGAACATGCAATTAAAAAAAGGTAGCAGCTCCTGATATCATCCCAGTCCTGAGCAGTTCACGAGCATAGCAGAGTGAAGGTGCAACTCTGTATTATGGTAAGCATACACAACATATCATAGCAGTTATACAAGTGTGGGTGATTTCGCTCTTCAATTATGTACCCTGAACCATAATTCCATCCATAATTGGTATACGGCAGATGGTAGTGCAATATTGGAACACCACTGACTATGCTGGCCAGAAGAAAATATTTGTTGCATGAATCACTGAGGAAATAATAATGGAAATGTGAGTAAAGGAAAGTAAACATAAATTGCACACGAAAAAAACACAACGTTGGAAATTAGATGAAAGTACAATATTTAAGTACAATATTTAGTAAGATACCGTGGTACAACATGCAGTAAAAGGAGAGAGAGAGAGAGGCAGCAAGGAAAGAGGGCATGTGATGAGAGATGTCAGGATGGGATATGTCCAGAGTGAGGGTGGATATAAAAAGGAGGAAGAGTACGGCCACAGTCATGTGGTGTTTTCCTTCTGACAAAATAAACCACACACACACACACACACACACACACACACACACACACACACACACACACACACACACACACACACACACACACACACACACAGGCATTGCTTCAACCCCTTCTCACCGCTCGACCCTCTCCCCCATTCTCCCCGCCTGGTAGGTCTTCCCATTGCATCAGGCAGCAATATTAGTGCTACCTATATATAATGGAGTACCGGAACTGTGTTGCATGGCATGAATTCATGTACATGTAACACAGGCTAAAGGGCACGTTCGAGTCGAACTCATCCCGTACTGTAACCGCATTTGAAGCTGAAAAGAGGATACGTCATGTGTTAAGATAATTGCCTTGGCGTTTTTTGTTTCTGCGCCAATCAGTTGGTGGTTCTTTTCAACAGTTTTTAGACTAAAAACTCATGTTATTGTCTAAATAAAAATTATGAAAGAAGGTGTTCTGAAATACCGGGTTCAGGTACAATGCATATTAACTTTGACACCAGTCGGCACAACAGTAAGTCTTGAGGGCGTGGCAACGAGCCTTGCTAAGAACAACAGCACCAAGAATAAATATGGAATTTTTTTCCCCACTGAGAAAGGTGAAAATACATCACATTGACGAGGTTGCCCCTTTTCCCTCCATAGGAAAGAAAAAAAAATTTTGATTTAGCTTTTTGCCTACATAAAAATGAAAATAATATCGATTAACCTGCTCTAAGTTACTTCTTTCACACGATTTAATTCAACTAAGAGTGACTTATAAGAGCCTGACAGTATGGTTTAAGCTTAGTAGAGATTAAAATTTCCTCGATCAGCTCTTTATCTGTACAGGAGTGCCGAAAATTACCTTGTTTTCTCTCCTCTCTGCCTTTCAGACTTCAAGTGCGGGTGGACACTGGATCCAATACACGTGGTGGACATCTACCAGGTGCTGACCCACACCCTGGCCATCACCCCACGGCCACACAACGGCACCTGGACCCATGTAGAGGGGGCGCTGGCACAGGACGGGGGTCGGGAAGGCTGCACCAGGACATCAGCATCGCCCACACCAGGACTGTCACTTGCTGCTCTGCTCTGGTCTCTCATTTTTACCCTCCTTAGATAGACTGAAGTGCACTTTGGGGTGGAATGGACTTCCTTCTTTCCTGCCCTTTTTAAGAAGAATGGGCTGTTTTAAATACACAAGTTTCGTTAAAAATATGGAAACTCTGGGGAAAGCTCCCTCTGTGACGTCCATATTGTTCATCACACACCCGCAGCCAACTTTCCCAGTCTTTGTGGATGCATCATTGGACTTTCGGCTGAATGCTGGCACAGACATTGATAATTCTTACTTTTATATATTCCTTGTTCATTATTTTTGTTTCATACTCGTAGACCATGGATTTAAATATCTCCAGAGGTAAAAATCCAGGGAAGTAAAATCTGAGGATTGGGGTGGCCACTCAGCAGGACTACACCAACCAATCCATTGCCCTGGAAACTATTGATCTAGCCAGGAACAGACAAACAAATCGTGGTGGAGCAATGGCCCATCATGCGGGGAAAAAAATTCATAAACTTGCCATCTTCATTCTGCACCGTAGGCATGGTGATCTCAGGCATATGTCGGCAGAAATCCACGTTCAGATTCTCGTGGATGAAGAGAGGTCTGATTACGTTCGAAAGCTGCACCACACCGTCAGCTTTCCAGACCCTGCCATTTTGGAAGACAACCCGCAATGTGCTACTTGGAAAAAAATCTACCATTACTTAGTGCACAAAGGAAACCTGGTTTTTGTTCCTCCAACTGATGATGATGATGATGATTATTATTATTATTATTATTATTATTATTATTTTTGCTTTTGTTAAACTGATTCTTTAAAAATGTGACGAAATGGATAAGTTTTTTGGTTGTTATGTGCCATACTTTAGTTCCCACAGTGTCCTGAGCTTTTTTTTTTTTTTTTTTTTTAATTGAAGTCCATTTTTATGGGTATGAGACGGAAGATGGCCATATGAAATACAGGTTGCAAACTCCCACGTCAGTATCTGTTCTAGTTTAGTGGAAATGACCATCAAGGCAACTAAAAATAATGTTTTCAACCCATCCTATGATGCATGTAGCAGTCCTGGGAACAGTCTTATGCAGTTTGTTGCAGTTCTTTGGTCAGTCCAGTTAGGGTTAGGGTCAAACAAGCAATGATCATTCTGATTGTTGATTTCACTGTTCATGCAAAAGCTGGCATCATCAGGATCTGGAAGCAGGTGGCACATCCACTGCAAACTCCTGAAGGCCTCGCTCATAGATTTTGTGCATTGATCCAGGTCGTATTCACTTGAGTGTTGCTGCTTCTGTATTGTATTTTGATCCCACTTGTTTCTGTGTAAGACCTGTAGGGCAATGGGTTACCACATGTTTTCCACTGATACTGGGTGTGTGATTATGTGTGGGCCTTTAGCAAACACTGCAAAAATCATGATGAAAGCTTTATTGGCTGTTGTGCATGGCCGTCACTTCTTTATCAATGTGTTTTTTTTAATCACTTTCACGAATGGTATTGTGCAAATGTGTTTGTGTGAGGTGCTGGCATCTGAAGGCCTCTCTAACTTGTTAATTGTTGTTACCGACATGTAGGATGATGTCAGTGCATATTTCCTTTGACGTTGCCATCAGATGTCACCATAAACTTGACGAGACAGTGGACATGAAATCCCTCTCTTCCTCCAAGCTTCCAGACTTATGCCTTACCCTGCAGACTGAGATGTTATAAATGTTGAATCCTTAGTTTCAGTGTAAGATGGGCTGCTTTTATTGAGTAGTTTAACCCCTTTAGTCTGATTTTTTATCTCGCTATATTCTTGTCACCTGTAGACGATTTCATTCAGCACCAGATAAACTTGTTGAAACCAAGGGATTAGATAGTACTTTCAATATCCCCATTTGCTACGAGAGATCTTTATTGATTAAAACTGATGGTAAAAATAATTTGAAAATGCCATCAGACTGAAGGGGTTAAATATACGAAGGGGATAACTATACGAAAGACTTCATGTACAGTAGGTCGGTTTATGTCCGAGTTTATACATATAATTTGCTTCGAAATGTCGATCGGCCCGTTTGAAACGTAAAATGAATTGTATATTTACGTAGAATACATTATTTTTAACCCTTTACCTACGCAGTTGAGCTGTATGTATCCCCCCCCCAAAAAAAAAAAAATCGACTGCCCTACTAAACTCATGAATTAATGTTTATATAATCAGAAGCTTTTCATCAGATTTCAGCTCCATAAATTCAGTGCAGCTGGTGATTACGTAAATCCTCCACTCACCTCCTACCCCACCCCAGCCTAAATAACACGAACCATCAGCCTCATCGTCATCATCAGGTCCTAAAACATTGTCATCTGTATTGGCCAGTGTTGTTGAAGGGTTAAGTATAGAGTGGAATACTTTTGAGACTGAATGAACTGTATTTTTTGGCAGAGTGGACTGTTTTCTTACGTAACATACAAATGGTGGACATCTTCCACGCCCAGGACATCACTCAGCAACCCCACAAAAACACTTGGAATCGCCTGCTGGGAGATAAGGGGCAGAACACTTCACCAGGATATCACCATCATCCAGCCCTCTCACCCAACCCAGGACTATGTTGCTGTGCTGCTGTATCTCACACTTGCCCTCTTGCCTTGGAGAGGGTGAATAATGGATTAGTATTAGATAAACTGGAATATTTCATCACCGCTTTTATTCTGGAAACAAAGTTTTGGAAAATGCCGTGAAAACAGACTCCATAAAGGAAAAGCTTGAAAACATATCGTGTAAGATACGAGCTTTTATTTATTTATTTATTTGTGACAAGGCATAACTAGACGTGAACCCAGTGGACGGCAGGCTGAAGCTGCACTTGTCCTGCAGTTCACCATTCTCTTGTGATGAACATGGAGGGAAAGGCGTTTTTATACCATGGGTGCCTCCAAGGGTAAGAGCTTGGAAACTGGCTGAGTGCAGTAAAACTTGAAGACATCATATAAAATCTACAAAACTGAAAAACTTTAGGGTAAGAGGTAGAAAATGAAACAGATGACGTATAAGGCATGTATGAAAATCACTGAGCTCTATAGTACGGCGAGGCTTTCTCATGAGCAGCACCGCGTAATTTATGTAGCCGCTGCCAGAGCGGTGCTGGTGTAGCTGTAGCCATGGTAAACCACGCCTGATGCCCGCGTTTTTGTACTGAGCTGCTCAGTGGGTTTTTGAAAGCAGCTGATGATTCCGGAAAATATAGTGCCATGGTCCACTGTGCAGCTTACGGATACAAAAATGGGCACAGGAATTCATCGAAGAGAGATGGCGTTACATTTCACAAGAAATGTATCTTGTTGCTAATAGAACATTACCGCCCCCTTGGGTGGGACGGGAAGATTCTTCCCCAGTATCCGTGCATGAATGAGGCCACTAAAACGGGCCCATTTATCTCCAGTCTTTCTCTCCATGTCCTCTACTCTTCTGTTCACACTCTCTTGTAGATATTTCCATGTTTCTTCCGGCCTTTATCAATCTTTACATTCTGTTTCATCACATGGATAGTCTAAGGACTTCCCACACCATTTCACCACCATTGCTTCGATTCAAAACAGCTTCAACATCACTATCATTTCAACGTTCATACCACACTATCTTTTCCCTTTCTGCCATTACTTTTCTCTGGCTTAGTGCCATAAAGGGTAAGTTCTGCATTGCGGCAGCCTATGGCGTTGTTTTATACTCATTAGCTGTACCTGATATAATTCGTTGAACTAGGCGGAAAATCATAATCCGTATATGTTACTGTATTATAAGCGACGAATGGATCTTTATTAATAACCACTGCTTAGCGGAAATAAAGTATTTGAATTTGAGTGCTGGTGTTCCAATATTGCAGCCACAAGCACACGCTCGCGGAGGAGATAGCCTCTCCATACTATAGAGCTTAGCGAGTTCATCCCAGGCGCCAAGAAATCGCCCAGTTTTCGCATTACTGCTCTAAATATAGCCCAGAAACACATCCCGCAAAGCTTCTAAATTTTGTTGGAAAATAAGTACGGATACGTACCAAAAATCGGGAAATCGGTTAAAATATGCCCGTCAATTATTATTTTTTTTTTTTATTCAATATTTATGCAAAACAGAAGTCTGTCAAGGCGAACTGGTGATATAAAGGCGAAACTTTCCCTAGCTTTAGTACGTTTTCACTCTGAATCCCTTTTTTATTAATAGTTATTATTTTTTTTTACCGAATTTCAGATAATTAGGTGCATATGACCCTATATGGCAATAAAAATTATAACATATTCCAATTAAGAGTGTCGATTCGGTAAATGACTGCCGATCCAGTAATTCGTCGCACACCTTGAAGACTACCACTGCTGTTGAATGGAGATCTAATGCAACAGTGGATGGATACACTAGAATTCCTTTCTTATAACTAATGTAGTCAACAAAAGAGGTTTTATCAGTTAGATAAATTTTTTCTGTGTTGTATAAAAGGTCCTACTAAAAATCAATAACCTCATAAGAATTATTTTTTCACAACTAACTCTTTGCCCAATACACCACACCCGACATTAAAATGCCCCACATGTGTAGTATACAGTATCTTAAACGAAATGCAAAGGGCTTCTCTCACCAACCAAACTCTTCATTTTATAGCTAGTGAAAATCAGTGTGAAAGTTCGAGGGGTTACACACAAGATCCAGCATTTAACTTACCTTATTTCCAGTTCATTTTTGGAAATACCCTGTATCCTTACACTGCCTCTTTCAATTTGTATCATGGTATAACAACTCTTCATAAACACGCCAAATACATGTAGAATACAACTTGCCTGGCATACCTGATAACACTCATTTGCAGAAAGTTCGCTCTCTTCACCCTAATTCCCATAATTTCCTTCTTGTTGAATTACAATGGAATCGGAAAAGATGCAAACAAGGTCCATGAGTGTTACTGCACCGAAATGTACACAACCAGCCATTAATAAGGGCAAAGGAAAATGCCCCAGTAAAGAAAAACAGCACACCCTACTTGGCTTCTCGTGCGTTTGAGGGACACGGCCAGAACAGTGGCCCAATGTTCTTCCAGTGCAGACTCATTAGGGCCTCTTCTTATATGCTGGAAAGTTGCCTAGATTTACGGATGAAGTCAGACGTGTACGGCACGACACGTTGCCATAACCGAGGGTCTCCACTATCCCCTTCCAAGGAGATGTGAAGAGACAAGTTAAAAGCTTCCAGAGATGCCAGACGATCGCTCAAAATGTGCAGAGTCGAACCTAGCACGAAGTGTTATATGGTTCTTTCAACCTGGGGACACCACTGGAACCAAGGGTGCTCTGTCATATACAGTACAGGTGGCTTGCGAGGCCTGTGTGACCCGACTGTAACCTGATGGCATCTTCAACATCTCGACAGGGATGGCGAACCCAAGGGTGTGCAGAGAAGTCAGACCGTAAACGTCCCAGGTGGAAGGCAGGGAGCTGGTCACAAGGTTTGAATTCCAATACATGCAGGCAACTGCGTGTGAGGTTAGGGAATGTGGTGGTATCAGGTGCCACATAAACCAATGTGTTGGAGGTCAGCGTCCACCTTGCTGGTGCATCTGCAATTCCATGACACGAATGCCGATACATGCGGAGGAATCCATTGAGGAAGGAAGTGCCCGTGAGGAGTAGCAAGAAGGAGGTGCTCTAAAATAACATGAACAACCCTGACATGAGTCACTGGACGATCTGAGGAGAGGAGGGTAAGTGAAGACTGAGGCAGTATATAAAACCACCGGTTGGGGTTGCAGGAAGGTCTGTACAAATTCAACTGCCTGGAGGATGACTAGGGGTTCCGCAGTCAGGGCATCATACTGCCCACTGAAAGACCAATTTTGGCATAAGAAAAAGTCCTCAAAGTAGACCGGCGAGGCAAAGGAAAATGGGGGAGAGTGGGGCCCATATCTGTGTAAATTCTAAAGGAGTCCTTATGAAATGAGGAGTCCATGTTAAGGAAGAGCTGCGCCAAGACTGCATCTGCTGATTTCAGGAACGGCATTGGGAGATATATAGGGGGAGATAAATTGAGACAAATCCATCCAAGGGGGGACAGGTAGAGAAATAGGATGTGGCAAGCCTGGATGCCGCAGAGAATGAATTGATAACCGCACTCGTGGCCAGTCTGGGGGCTGGCGAAGGACCGTGGGGAGGCAGTAGAGGGAGGAGAGCGGGTGGACGGAGCGAAGGGCAAGAATGCACTGGGGCAGCAGATGAGCAGACAGTCCAACTCCATGTAACAGATCGAGAGGGACATCAACCCAGACTCCGCGTAAAGTGAAACAACTGGGATGGACTTCAAGGCACCTATAGCAATGTGGAGAGCAGTGTTTTAACGACAGCCAACTTTTTTTAGGTGAGTCTGGGCAGCCGATCCATTAAGGGAGGAACCATACGAAATCTTGCTGCGTATGAAGCACAATTCAAAATAAATACTACGAAATATTTTTGTTTTTAGAGTTACTAATTTCGCCCCGGCCCGTAGCGAATTACGGGACCGAAACTGCGTTGGTGGGACATCCGGACCTAAAGATTTCTTCCATAGTTTCACAATTCTAAATGTACTTGCTTCGGCAGTACATATACTAAAATTGGAACGATACAGAGAAGATTAGCATGGCCCCTGCGCAAGGATGACACGCAAAATCGTGAAGCGTTCCACATTTTTGACCGGGATAGATACAGCAAGTCATGTTCAATAACCTTCATTTGTTATATATAAAGATTTGTTTCTGTAATAATATATTAGTACTGACGCTTGTTGTGTGATTGTAACGCTAGGTGTGGATGTTCGAGGCTCGAGCCTAAAAATATTTCGTTTAATATTTAGTCGGTTAATTATTTTTACTGGTCTGATCACCGCTTGAGAAGAGTGTTACACTGCGTCCTATCGCTAGAAAATAGTGAACTGTCGCGAAATTAGCCATGAAACTAATTAACAACCCAAATATGTCATTGTTTACCTTGAACTGATGACTGACGTTTTTTATGAAACGAACGTTTTCTCTCGTTTACTATTACCGGGGGGACCTAAAGGCAGTGCATACGAATACGGCATGACTATGGCTACATATATGCATATAGAGTATGTGTGAATATGTGCCCCTCTCTGCATATATATGTCCATATGTGTGCATCAATGTATCACTGCTCATCCCAGAACTTGTAATGATAATTACAGCAACAACTTTGTGCCATGTATATGTCATTATATGTTTTTGTTCATTAATTGTGCTTGTAACGATAATTAATTCTATACTTTCTAAGCCCTAAGGTATCAATGTAACTTTTTGCTCTCATGCACCCTTCCCTGCTTGACCTTCAGCGACAATGTTCCCCAGAGTGTTGGGGCTTGTACTGAATGGTAAAGAACCTAAATTAAAAAAAGAAAATACTATAACAGGACGTTCGCCTCATTACCGGACAGTACATGAAACTAGAGGGACAACACCGTGACTTAACTCCAATGCAATGACGTCTTTTTAACTCGCTGGGTGTATCATTGTGTGTGTGTGTGTGTGTGTGTGTGTGTGTGTGTGTGTGTGTGTGTGTGTGTGAACGAAACGCTCAAACAGTTAGGATCAGAATTAGGCCAAACTTGGTGAGAGGATACGGTCAGGCAAGGATAAAATAATTCATTCTTCAAGCAAAAGGACAGGGGTCAAGGTCACACAGTATGGCCAACTAAAAATAATTCTGATCTCATTTAGATGTGATAGAATCTCTCTCTATCACCCCCTCCTCCAGCACCTCCCTCTTCTTTACCCCTGATCGTCATTCCCCTACTATCGTCCGTCCGGTCTCAACCACTCATCAACACCTGCATCAACACGTTCGGCTGTTCACTATTTAGGCTCCGTTTCTAAGCTGGATCGGGGTTGACCAGGAATGTTGCAGTAGGTGGTGACTGATTCTCAAAGTTGGTTGACCTGTTCTTCCTGGGCTTCTTTATTTGATTTTGTTCCATGGCATTCCATCGGTGTCCTCCTCCTCAGTTTGAGGTTGTAGGTCGAGGTATTGTCCCTTGTGGCTGTTTGTTCTAACTTTTTTGCAGTAATCACTATAGCATACACACTCCTTTGGCTAGTTATTTTTTCTCCTCTTGCAGGGGGGCCACAGTTCCTCCTTACAGGAGTGTCGAGCTGCAGCCTCTTTCTGAGCATCTTCCTACCTGTTCAGCTGGAGTCGTTTTCTTGTTTTATTGATTCTCTTCCTGATGTTCTTGGTCTTCAGTGTTGCTTCTGCGAGGCTTCGGGGAATGATGGTTGGCAACCGGTTTTCTACATAAATTTTCGGCTGATAGACGAACACGGCCTCCTTGTTATCCCCGCAGAAGACTTGCATATGAGTTCACGTCAGCGCTTCCGAAGGTCTGGTTTTTGCATCCCTAGTTCAGCTGTTGATCCCGTGAGTGGAGAGAATCCTTCACAGCGGTTCCTACCGGTCCACTGGCGTTCCATGCCTCAAAACCCTGAAGACCCTTTTTATGACCGATAACGTAACCTCCACCTCCTTGCCGTCACCAGGGGACTGTTGCTGGAGCCGTGGCAGTGGACAAACATGGACCTAACCTATGCGTATATAGTTTGTCAGTCCGCCTCATATCTTTTTGTAGATCCACATTTATCTGGGTTATATTTCTCTATCTACTGTATACATTCTTGTATTCTAACTTGGGTCCGTCATCTCGTCGGTTAAGGAAGTTCCCTAGCACCTCCTCCTTAGCAATTTATTTTTGAATATTGTTGACTAATATCCTTTAGCACATTACTTATGCAGAGTATGGCGATGTTTGAAGGATTCATGTAACATACAAGAGGACAGTACGGTGTAGTAAGACAAATAAAACTGCTTAGGAAAAGGTGTTAGGGAGGTTCCTTAACCGACGAGAATACAGGCCTATGCATATGGTTTGTCACACCCTCTTATTTTCCCTAATTCGTTACAAGGCTGCAGTTACTGTATTTATCAGTCACGTAATATCCATCAACTACTTATTTATACCTCTTCCTGTCTATTCATACACTGTCAGCTTCATATCGCCCCTGACTCATTCTCAGGCTGCCATCATTGCCTATGCTGTCTCTCGCTAAGCTTTCTCCATAGATAACATGGCAGTCACAGGCATCCAAACACGCGAGGCAACTACTGCTGTACAGGCCACAAAGAAGGGACTGAACAGATCCATTAGCTCCCGTTGTCGAGTGTTGATGTATTTATGTAAACGACTTACAGACAGGGCGACTAATGATTATGAATTAACTTACGAGAATGTGGTCGAATTCGGTCAAAAGGACAGAGCCGTATTCTTGCTGGCACAATAGGATTCGCTGCACTTCTTCTGCGATTTATTTGGCGTTCTGTGCCTTACTTTTCCCTTGTATGTTATGTATATCTTCTCAGTACCGCCACACTTTGCACCAACAACATACATGAGCCTTAGCAAAGTGTAATATGCAATAAATGGCGGAAAATTGCTCCTTACAAAAAAAAAGTCACGGGGACGGAGACCAGTGACCGACGTCGGATCCCAGTGCCTGCCTGCGAGTTGCTTGCTGTGGCACTCCGCTGCCAACCGTATGAGTAACACAAGCGCCTCTCTTTCAATTAACTTTAACTTCCTGTGTTCTTTAGTCTTATTTAACAGTCTACATTTCACTTAGCAATGATTATTCAAGTAACATCATAAGTGTTTATCTCAAGCATGTTTGTGAGGCCTGTTTGTGAATGAAACTGCATGACAAAAATTTAGTCAACTCATTAAGATACAGTATACTCATCATCAGTTTTCGAGGATGTCTGGAACCAGACGTGAATGTTGTGATCTTATGTTCGAAAATTCATCTCTTATAATGCATTCATTTGAGGGAGGATTCAAAGTAACGGCACGATGCGATGATTGAGATATAAAGAAACAATTTGTACGACATGTTAGGCTAGCGTTCAACAAGTGTATCTCACATACCCGTAACCCGGCCAGTGTAGCGTATTGTGGCAGTGTAGAGTACGAGCGAAATTTATCGCAGCACTCTGTACAACCAGTGCATCCTGTCAGATTTGGTGGTGCTAAGCCTCGTCACCACACCAGTAGCGACAGAGGAGCTACAGACGACCTGAGTTAGTTACAGTATGTAACCTGTTTAATAACGGATATTTTTTGAAAAATTTCTCATTATTTTGACAATTTAAGGCACAGGTCTTACCTGATGACAAGAACATGCATTATATATATATATATATATATATATATATATATATATATATATATATATATATATATATATATATATATATCACCTGTAGCTCACCGTTACATTTTGCAGAAACCATAAGTTTATTTTTTATTTTTTTTTTAATTCATATTCACGTTTGAGTTCCCTTTGTTATGCCTAATGTGACTAATTAAACACACAAGGTAGAAGCATCGTAGCCTTCCCAGAAGAGATAAAAGTTTGTAATGCTTAATACGTAATGCTGAAAAGCAACATAAGTTTGTCGTTTTGGACATTATTGTATATAGTTGGTGTGTTTTGCTGGTCGAGGTCTCTCTCTCTCTCTCTCTCTCTCTCTCTCTCTCTCTCTCTCTCTCTCTCTCTCTCTCAAGGCCTTTGGTCCCCTCCCTCCAGGTAACCACACCGGATGTTTAGTTAGGTTTAGCTGTTGTGTGTGGTATTCAAAAATAGGGTAGGGAATTTCTTGTGAGTTTTGTGGTTGCCAGGGTACCTGCGTTGATTGGCTGAGTATGATTAAAGTTAAAGACCAAAATTGTTGGGTAATATACACTGAGACCATTTTCTTCTCTTGCATCAGTCATTACTATCGCCTTTCTAATTTCTTTTTCAGTGATACTGTGATAAACCTATAGGATAATTATATAACATGCATACTCATGGTAGATCAAACTAGACCTTCTGACACGATAACCTGCCTAATAGGACAGTGGTGGATACCCATATTCACAAAATCATCGACCGCCTCAAACCGCCAAAGTAAGAAGGGGGGGACACAAAATTTTGGATGGAATGGGATGAAAATTTGTTGGGCGGTGGGGCAGCGACAGGATAGTATACACTGTGAAAATGGGAGTTGTGGGATTGGTGGTTTGCGTGTTGTGAAGGTTTATTTCAAAATATCACCCATGTGTGTGAGTGACGGGGAAGTAAAGAAATGGGCGTGGAGGACAAAGAAGTTGGTGGAAATAGATGGGATTTTTATGGGGTGTGAGTCGAGATCCTGGCAGTATACTCTTTGAAAATAGGTGCTGTAGAATTAATGGTTTGAGTGCGGTGAAGGTTTACTGCAAGGATTTTTTCGGCGACAAGATGAGCGCGCGTTACTCACATCCATCTACTTTGCGGCGCAGGTAAATAATTGGTGCAGTGCGTTGTGTTGCGTGACTTGCGTTTGTGTTTATTCCGCAACTGTCTCTCTCTCTCTCTCTCTCTCAGCTGAATAAAGTCGCCTGGTGGTAGTAGAAATAAAACACAGGATACAGTACGTCCTCGGAATGACGGGATTAAGAGGCGAGGTGTCTTGCTAATGAGGTGCGATCGATACACAAACTTACAATCGATTCACAAACTTACGATCGATCCACAAACTTACGATCGATTCACAAACTTACGATCTATTCACAAACTTACGATCAATTCACAAACTTACGATCACTTCCTTGTGTAACTTCCTGAGGTAATTTTAAAAGAAAAAAATACGAGAAATTCCTGTACTTCCTTTGCCTTGTCTTTCCTGCAGAAACAAGAATTATGGCTTACGATAATTTTCCCTTCTCGTAACTAAGATTTTTTTTGTGTAGGAGGAACAAGGAACAAGGGAAGATTACGCTCAGTGGCGTTCCTAGGAGGTATGGCGCCCGGGGACCTTTTTTTTTGGGGGGGGGGAGGTTACCTGGAAGAGAACCGGTTTGATCGAGAGAGAGAGAGAGAGAGAATTGCGTCAGTAGGAAGAAAGCAGGTTTGGTTAAGGAGAGAGAGCTAGTAGGAAGAGAGGTGGTTTGGTCGAGAGTCGCGTTAATTGGAAGAGGAGAGGTTTGGTCGAGAGAGAGAGAGAGAGAGAGGATCCTGTTGGCTGGAAGAGAACGGGTCTAGTCAAGAAAAGGATATCTCAAAAAAAAAAAAAAAAAATCTGAACTGCTCCAGTTCTCCCATGACCTTGAGCTCCTCGTCACAGCTTATGTTGGATACGCATATACAGTCGGAAGCAAAAATAATCGCATGAGAGAGAGAGAGAGAGATTTCATACGCTTTTGCTGTTATCGTCATCATCATCATCATCATCTTCTTCTTCTTCTTCTTCATTTTCTATAGTATGTTTAATGCAACTAAGACATCTGCCTAAAACCCTTCCGTGTAATGACTTCGTTCGGGAGCTGGAATAGACAACGCCGAAGTATTCATTTCAGCTCGAGAGTACGGTACCTGCTCTCTCTCTCTCTCTCTCTCTCCACACCTAAGGAAAGTAATTCTGTACGTATTTCGAATTAATGTCAACAGATCACGTGCAAGGAATAGCTACATATGCAGTTTTCCCAGTATTTCCTTGAGCTCTCGTCGAACCTGCCACATAATTTGTACGGGAAACACAGGAATTAACCACCCAGAATACTACATATTTTATTATTTATGCATTTACGTTATCAGAGCTGTATGACGGATTGCGAAGAGAACCTTGAATACCAAATGTAGTTAGATGGAATGTTTAGTAACCAAGGAGACTGGTTTCTAGTTGATAACCAAGGCTGATTGAATATTACGCAACCAAGAGTTAATATGCGTGTTATTGGAATGGATCAGTTCCGCCAAATGAAAACAAACGGACTACAGATGTTTGCTATCTGGATGGCTGGAGACGAGGGTGGAGTGGTTCCTGCCCTCGTCCTTGAATCACGTACCCAGATCCACGTACTGTAATGGCCGGAGTAGCATAGCAGTACGACCTTGAAGAGACAGTCACACTCTTATTAATATTTAAAAATCAGAAAACTGAAGGAGAAGAAGACGAAGAAGAAAAAAGGTGATGATGATGATGATGATGATGAAAAATAAGTACAAGAAGAACAAGAACAACAAGGGTTAAGGATCGAATATCTGACTTTGCCCTGTGAGTGTGACCTTCGACAGATCGCTCTCAAAATCAAGTAACTTCATTATTGTCAAGTCCTAAAGATTTCCACCAACTTTTGTTCACATCTAATTAAAACTGCCTAAATTGGCTTTGCTCAGTGACTTAGAAAGAGAGAGAGAGAGAGAGAGACCCGTTCTAAATTGAGGAGGAATACATTATCCCCACACACACACACATTACCTATTTACCATCACCCCACATTATACAGGGTGTTCCGAAAGGGCATAACTTTGGAAATTAATAGACGAGAGAATTATAAGCAAAAAGAAAACAAAAGCTATATCAACATTGGTCCACATCTCAGCCCTTACGGAACTACAGTTACTGATAACCTGAAGGACAAAAATGGTCTCCCTCATAATTATCACAAGGTTTGAAATTTGGACCTGTGTTGATTTTTAATATTTTTTTACATAGAATACCTTCATTTGTTGTATCACAAAATTATGCCCTTTCCTTCCGGGTCTCGCAGTACACGCTTGCCTCAGGAAACTAGCCTATTGTGACCCAGATTGACATACCAACTGCGTCTGTTAATCGAGGTCTTTTATAACCCCCTGTCTGCTGGGACTCCTCTCAGTCGGATAAAATCAACTGTTATTAAGGAGAGTGTAAAATGGAATTGTATGATGGTAGCAGTAATATGCCTGTTCTTGACTGTTTACTCTCTCTCTCTCTCTCTCTCTCCCTGCGTCTTTCCTAGTCTTCACTTCACCGCTGAGTCATACTGTTATACAGGAAGTATCCAGTATTGAGCAGTCGGCCTACTACAATTAACCCCCCCCCCCTCTCGCTCTCTCTCTCTCTCTCTCTCTCTCTCATACCTACATTGTCACCCCCAGAGTCAAGACGGTCACAATGCAACGCCTGTGTTTTGTGTTTATGGTTCTGCCTCTCGCCGCCCTGGTCTCGTCCTTCCCTGACCACCACACGAAGGACACACACCACAACACCAGGCACCAACTGCTGTACATCATGCTGGACGGGTGAGTGTGCTGCTGGTGATGGTGGTGGTGATAATGATAATGGTGATGATAATGGTGGTGTTGTGATGAGACAGGTGTGGTGCATATTGAGGTGGGTAACGGTGGGTAGCTGGGTGGTTGTGGTGGTTTTTCTGATGATAGTGGTGCATGTTGTGGTAGGGGCGATGGTTATGGTGGTATTTACATGTCCGTGGTGGTTGTGGTAGGTGCTGTGTTGCTATTCTCATTTAATTGGTCTCTATATATGTATTTATTTGTCCGATCCGATCTAAAAATAAACACAGAGGAAGCGATTCGATTGTAGTGGAGGTTGATTAAAGGCCAAGGTGAAAGCTGGGCGGTGACGTTGTTGTGTTCTCTGAGTACGTTTGATGACGATGATGATTGATGAGACTGATGATTAATGTGATGATCGATGATGATGATGTTGTTGTTTTTGCTGCTGTTGGTGTTGTTCTTGCGATGGTGGTGGTGATTTCGAAGTGAGGTTGCTGCTATCGTTGTTGCGATGGGAGGTGATTCTGCTTCTGTTTTCGTTGTTATTGTCATTGTTTTGTTCCTGTTAGTGTTATCGGTGCAGTTGCTTTTGTTGTGGCAGTGGTGGTGGTGGTGGCAGGTATGATGGTGGTAGTCCTGGTGGAGGAAGAGGAGGAGATGGTGGTGGAGGTGGTTGTGGTGGTGGGAGGTATGATAGTGGTAGTCCTGGTGGAGAAGGAGGAGGAAAAGAAGATGGTGGTGGTGATGGTGATGATGGTGGTGGTAGCAGATGTTTTATAAGGCAGGTGTTTTGGTAATATGGCACACCTGTCCTGGGGCTCGGCAGTAAAATCCTCTATGTAGCAACTTCTCTTACTTCAGAAAAAAATGTTCGGATAATTTCAGAAGTAAATTACAGACAACATACTGATCCCGTCTTTAAGCATTTAGGGATTCTAAAAATACAAGATATATACAGAGTAGAGACACTAAAATTTGTATATAATCAGTTACGCCATCCCACTGCCATTAACTTTCAGAATATGTCCAGTTTTCATCCTAACAATTTACGAAATAGTAGATGTAACTTATCACGACCCCCTAAACTACGGGCTGAAAAAATTGAAAGATTTGTTGTTTATTCTGGCTGCCGCTTTGACCGAAAGGTCGGAGGATCGAATCCACCCAAGGGTCATTGGTAGACATCAGGAAGGGCATCCGGTCATAAAATGCTACACGCTCCAGTCCAAAAGTCCTCTACCCAGGGGCAACGCCTTAGCCCTTCGGGGATACCTGGCGTAAAACCAAATTATTTATTTATTTATTTATTTTTTTACCACCCACGTAACCTTCAAGATAAAAACTAAATAACAGCTATATTGTAAGCCGATACTGATGCAGTTTACAGTATATGAATCTTGTTATCTTACTTTCATTTTCCTTATTATACATATCATACAAATATGTAATAAGACAAATAGTTTTCTTTTAATTACTCGATGTAAAATTATATAGCGAGCTTTCATTATGTGTACTGTGCAGTGTTTTCCCTTCACATATAATGTACAACTATTTGCTGAGCTCATAAAAATTATTTTACTTCATGAGCTCAGCCTTTAAATTATGTATACTTACCGGTATATTAGTATTGTTCTCTGTTTATAGGCAAAATAAAGATTTTGAATTTGAGAGAGAAAGACGTAACTATTCATGCATACGTGAGACTAAAAGCTTAACCCTCCACAGCCCACGGTTGCTGTACGTGGGATTTGGTGGGGACGGTACTTGGCGTACTGCCCTTCGCTCGTCGGCTTACAGTCGCGAAGTTCATAAGTTCCTACGTTAGGGTTTCCTTCTGACTGTAGTTTTTTTCAAAATGCCCCAAAGCGGCATGTCGGCTTGGGGCTGGGCTACAGGGGGTTAGATACTGTTGTAATTGACGGCATTAGTGTTTAAGGTGCTAAATGCATCTCTGACATGTCAGATTAACTGGTGAAGAGTATTCTATTAGCTGCCGAGTAGCCTGTATTATACGGGTGAGCCGGTGGGTGCGTTGGTTGACACATCAAGCTTATACGTGGAAGAACTCGAGTGCAGTTCCGGGGTCAGTCAGATTTGTGGACTCGATTTCCTCCCTCCCCCACCCCTTTCGCCCTGCCCTCCCACCAGCTACATATCTGCAGGTCGTGTTCTAAGGAAAGATTGGGGTGTAGGGAAAAACTGTCTTTCTTAGTGATCCTCTTCTTCTCAATAGGCAGTTATTTTCCCTTCATCTCCTTTTCCGTTATTCAAGGCAGCTGTGTGTGCTGATATGGTGTCAGATATATTGCGATGCCGAATACAGTGTGTGGTACCGGCATAAGTATGTTGTGATGTCGAGGATAATACGGTGTCGGTGTCAGTGAATACTTTATGGAGTCGAATATTATGTTGGGACGGTATTATTAAGTATGCTGTGCTGTAAAATTTGATATGGTAACGGTTCTATAAAATATGTTGTATTATCGAAATGTTGTGGTGTCGAATAAGTCACGTCGAATAGGTTACTGAGTTGAAGGATGTTTCGTCTGTATACCGATACGGGATACATACACTCTCCCCTTCCTAAAACCCTCCAGTGTTCCTCATCTGCCATTCCTGTGGTTTTCGCCCTCACTCTGTCGACTACAACCACACAGTATATCATCCCCACTACGCTAAAGAGGCAAATACTTTCATGATTGCCACACTCCATTCTTTCCCCCTTTCCGTCATGCAAGAGGACTCATTTTATTCTAACATGGCCTAGAATTGCCATCTCTCCCTCTTCAGTAAGTTATAACAAGACATTAACACTAGAACATGATGCTAGTTACGAAGAAGTGCTGTGGAAAGTATGTACAGCCGTAGTATTATCTTATTCTGCCACTGAGTTTACGTTAAAATTAAAGGACCACTGTATCGCATTTAGTTCGAGTGTGTTGAACGAACTCTTTGCGCTGTTAAACCCTGCACAGATACGTACTCCTATTGGCCCTTGTTTACCCTTACCTCTAGTAATGAATTGTCTGTCCACGTTCCCTGTCTCTCACACTGAAATTCATTGTCATGCTTGTCCGAGCGAGCAAGTGGGCGAATACACTGTCGGACACATAGTGAGGTGGTAACAAAACAAAAACACAAAACACCAAAACCCAATTATCACTGATACTATTAAAAATACAGCAGACCTATGCTAATCAAGGAAAGCTGGAAGAGAGGCAAATGATGTTAATGAAGTGATTTTTCTCGAAAATCATCATTATATTAATGATAAAATCAACAACAGGAAAAATTAGTGCCAAAACTGGGTTTTCTTGAGGAATATTAGAATTGCAGAGAACCAGTACGCATCACTGAAAGGCTTACGGAAATGTAGTAGGAGATGCTTAAGAGGCCTTTCTCAGAATCCGCCAACCCATTGCTGAAAACATTTTTTAAATTGAGCACCAAAGCTGGGTTAATTCGGAAATTATTAAAAGTACATTCGATCTACGCATATTGTTGGAAAGTCAACAACATTAAGAAGCTTGCTCGCTCGAATGTTACACACTTTCAAGTGCACACGCCTTTAACTTTATAGTAATAAGTATCATCACATTCTTCATAATTACCACAGTCATAATTATCATAGCCATCATCATCATAACCATAATTGTAATCATAATAATCATGATCACCATAAGCAACTGATCTGGAGAGGGACGCCTTCACGTGATGGCACCAATATAACCAGGTAGCTGTGTTGCCTGGTTATACAGTCATCCATCAACTCCTTCGCTATCCCTCGAAAGGGGGATGGTGCACTGCAGGAGACGAGTAACTTGACTATGCAGTCCACCAGGTTCACGTCCAGATGAACCCAGGGCCACAACAACAACTACAAGCAACATTTTAAATATACATTATCTTGAAAATGACCATCATATCACTGCCGTACGCCTCACTGCTATCTCATCATGGCATCATTATAGCTTATCATCCAAATCGCCATCAGCATCATAGGCTAATCATCTCAAGCAAACCAGTGGTGCAGTGGTTAGTGAGTTCAATCCACAACTGGAAGAACCGGAGATTGATCTTCTACCCCTAGTCCCGTTCACCAAACTGTTTAACTGGGGGCCCGGATGCAACATTAACCACTGCAGGTCCTGTTCTAGGGAAAGACTATGACCTAGAAAATACTGACTGTCTACCTTATTGACCCTTGTAAAGCTGGTAGGCATTAATATGGAACTTCTTTTTCACCATCTCAAACCTCAAACCTTCCCTGCAGCTTCCGATGGGACTACGTGGACAAGCAACCGGCCAGCAGCCTGCCGGGGTTCACCAGGTTCCTGCAGGAGGGCGGAAGGGCGCGCTGGACCACGCCCCTCTTCCCATCCGTCTCCTACCCCACCTGGACCAGCCTCGTCACGGGCCGGCATGCTGAGTCGCACGGCATCGTCGGCAATTACTTCTACGACCCCGAGGACAAGGACGTGTTCTCGCTGTTTGATAACGACGCCACCGGGAAGGCAAAGGTGGGGAAGTCTGGTTGGTTCTCTCTCTCTCTCTCTCTCTCTCTCAACGTAATATATAAGGTAATACAGTACAGAACATTTATAGAGTCACCTTTTCTCGTGTTCAGATTCTAAAAACCTACCCTAAATAAACCAAAAGTTACAGTTTGAATTAGGTAAAAGTAGGACATGAAAAGCAGTGCAGGGCAACAAAATAGCAACAGCAGCAGGGTGAGAAGGATCCTGCACCACCTGTGAGCTTCCAGTTTCATCTCCTGTGTGGACAACTCTCTTACAGATGCACCCACCGTGAGCCGATTCCACAGGCATTAGACCCTAGCCATGTACCGTGTAGATCTGCTGGTGCTGGCATGTGTGAGACTTCGGCATCTGCACAGGCTCGTCACTAGAGAACACTGCTCATATGCCCCTCTCGACGGCTTTTGGGGAGAGCCTCAGCCTCCCCGGGTGTGACACTCCTTGGACCTGGATCTTGTGGAACTCCAGTGGTGTTGACACGTCTTGGCAGTGCATCAGAGGGTCCAGCGGCATCATGTCCTGAGGGGGCAAATGGAGGCTGTTACCTTCAACCAGAAAAAGGGCTTCTTGCTCAAGTCTGTTCAGTCTCCGCAGATGTACCGAAATATAATCTGTACGGTTAAATCTGCTGTTTCTGTGTGTGTGTGTGTGTGTGTGTGTGTGTGTGTGTGTGTGTGTGTGTGTGTGTGTGCACCCATCTGAACGTGTGTGGGAAATTGCTAACTCATCATCCTACTTTTGAGTCATACTACACTGGGTGAGGCTCTACATATGTGTGTAGGTGGCAGGGTGAGTTGTGACAAAATAGGTTCATGAGGAGAACAGGTTCATGGAGGGAATGGATCAGTGTGGGAAAACTAGTCCATATGGGAAATTGCGACCGTGGGGAGATACATCGCTGGGGAAATGGGCACGAGTAGGAACATCAGAGTCACTGGGCCAAAATAAGTATGGGGGAAACTGCATGTGGGGATTTGTTACTTCCATGGGGAGAAATTGGTTCATGGGGAAAGTAGATTCAAGAGGAAAATAAGTCCCTGGAGGAAAAACCCATCGATGGGGAAAATAAGTCGCTGGGAAAATACGTCTGTGGTGGGAAAATGGGTCCATGAGGAAAACAGGAAATGGGTCCATGGGGAAAATATGCCCTTGGGGAAAGTAGCTCCATGGGGAAAACAGGTCCATGGGGGAAATAAGTCCATGAGAAGAACAGGTCCACATGATATATACATCCATGTGTGCCACAGTACTTGCACGAGTGGCCATTATATCTTCCTGCAAAGTAATGTAATAATGAAATTTAGTATAATGCAGTGTAATGTAATACAACAATAATTTGTAATCCTGGCAGTGGTGGACGTCTGAGCCTGTATGGACAACGGCGGAGAAGGCTGGCCTGCGCACAGCTCAGTTCTTGTGGGCTCGCTGCGACGTGCCCATAGATGGCGTCACCACCACCTTCTGTGAACCCTTTGTTAAGATTCCCGGCAAACGGATCTTCCAGCAGAACATCGGCAGAGCCCTGGACAAGCTGAGTGAAGGATTTGATCTGGTGCAGGTGTGTGTGTGTGTGTGTGTGTGTGTGTGTGTGTGTGTGTGTGTGTGTGTGTAAATAATAAAATCATTCTGTGTACGTGTGTGCCTGTCTGTGCTTTTGTTTTTCTTTCACGACAACGGTAGCAGATATCGACCTAATTCTTTTTGTAGATCAGGGTGAGTCCAGGGAGTGTCAGCAAATACCAAACAAAAATCTTAGCTTTGCGCTCGACACAACGGCGCGAAATTTTTAGAACTCGCGACACGTGAAAATGTGTAAATCATTATTTCGATTTTTTTTTTTTTTTTTTTTTTTTTTTTTTTTTTTTTTTTGGTCAGAATAGGTCAGTGTGGTTTCAACAACTATGGAGAAAAAATTAATTGGTATTTAGAAACATTCTGTAACGGAAAGGCTATTAGTTAGTCCATCAAATTTTTCCGGGCAAACACCAGTGTGTGTGTGTGTACAGGATATATATAGATAAGCAGATAGGTATAGAAATATGAATGGAAATTTTATCACTTCAGCACGTAATGTATAAGATGAATAATACTCGCGGAAACGATGAAAAGCCAGAACCCTTTTTTTGTATTTTTTTCTGAACCCCTTCTCTACGATAAGTTGTATTTATTTTTTTCTACTTTCAGACGATTATCTTCACGTTAGGGTAAGGCATCATGTTGTGAAGGGATTGTTGGAGACTGACTGTCACTATAAAAGATTGACTCAAAGCTGACAAAATCGTCTGGAAGTGGCAAAAAGAAAGTTAAACAAGCGTGTTCTTCGATCGCGTGACCTTCATCGCGCCGTAAACCTGTGAAAGGGGAGGTGAAGATATGGGCGTAGCGGGCAAGGGAATGCATGTGATGTGCTGCAAATTTGGTGAGCTTTAGGACTGGGACAGAAAAATATACCTAGTCAAAACTACCCCAGTATCCCTGCTTGTCGTAAAAGGCGACTAAAAGGGTTGGCGGAGGGTTAATGCCCATCCCCGGAAAACAACTAACTAAAAAAACAAACTAGAAGCCTCGGACAAGGTCTGACCAAACGATGACGACCCAGGACCGGACAAAGGACGGTAATGGATACATGGAATGTAAGAGGAACGAATGATGAGGTGAAGGAGAGAGAGATTGTCCAGGTGCTTGAGGGTGCGAAAGTGGATGTATGTGGAATAACTGAAACAAAATGGAGAGGAGAAAGTGTGAGAGAATGGGAGTATGGATGGGGTATATGTGCAGGAGTAGGTGAGAATGAGAGGGCAAAGGAAGGAGTATGTATAGTTGTGAGTAAAAGATGGAAGAAGAGCATAAGACAGTATGGATCAGTTGGGTCAAGGATTGTGTGGGTAAAGTTGAAAGTTGGAATACAAATGTGGGCGATTGTGTGTGTGTATGCGCCAATGCAAGATCATGCTAGAAGAGTGAGAGAAGAGTTCTGGACAAATGTAGAAGTGTGCATGGAAAAGTTTGGAAGGAATGAGAGAGTGTTTTTGATCGGTGATATGAATGATGAAGTTGGGAATATGAAGGTGGATGGAATAGTTGGTGAGTGGGGTGTGCCTGCTGAGATAGATGAGAATGGGAGTGCGTTAGTGGACATTTGTGCTGGGGTTGGTGATAGCCAATACTCTCTTCAGGCATAAAATGATCCACAGGTATACATGGCGAGTGATGAGAAGGGTGGGTGGTGAACTGAATGAAAGGAAAGCAATGATTGATTATGTGTGTGTGGATGAAAGGATGCGAAGATGTGTAATGGATGCAAGAGCTTATAGAGGTTGGGGGAGTGGACTTTCTGACCACTACTTGGTGGTGGCCAGAATTAGGATTCAAGTAAGATGGAGGAATAGAAGAAGGGAAAGACGAGAGGAAAGAGTAGTTGCAAGGAGAGTGGAAAGGTTACAAGAGGATGAGAAAAAGGCAGAGTATAAGAGAGAAGTGGAGGAACGATTGGGTAAATATGAATTGGAGCAGATGGGAGACGTGGAAGGTGTGTGTAGGATATTTACAGAAGAAATATGTGCAGCATGTGTTGTGGTGTGTGGAAGGAAGAGAAGACGGAGGGGGGTGCAAGGAACAGCGTGGTGGACTGAGGAGGTGAGACAGGCTGTGGCACAAAAGAAGAAAGCATACAATGAATGGATGAGAAATAGGGACGTGGAAGAAGTTGAGAGGCGGAAGAGAGAGTTATATGTAGAAAGAAAGAGAGAGGTGAAAAGATTAGTAAGAGAGAGTAAGAAGAGAGTGGATGAGGAATTTGGAAGGAATTTGAGTGTAAAGTGGAGGGACTGTAAGAAAATGTTCTGGAAAGAGGTGAAAAGAGTAAGACAGGGTGGAAGTGAAGTTAGCAGGGGAGTGAAAGATAAAAATGGTAGATTACTAATGGAGAAGAGAGAAAAAGTAAGCAGATGGAGAGAACACTTTAAGGAATTGTTGAACATAGAGGATGGAAGTAATGCGAGTATAAGTGGATGGGGAATGGCTGGGAGAAGGAGGGAGGTGAGAAGACAGGAAGAAATCAGTAGGATAGAAGTTGTGGAAGCAATGAAGAAAGTTAAATCGGGGAAAGCCCCAGGAATTGATGGAGTGTGTGGTGAAATGCTGAAGCATGGGGGAGAGATAGTAGTAGAATGGATGTGGAAGATGTGCAGATTGGCCTGGGAGGAAGGTAGAGTCCCGGGGGATTGGAAGTCAGGTATAATTATTCCCCTATACAAAGAAAAGGGGAAAAAGAAGTGTGTGGTAATCATAGGGGCATTTGTCTTCTTAGTATAATAGGAAAAGTGTATGGTAGGATACTTATTGACAGAGTTAGAGAAAGAACAGAGAAATTAGTTGGAGAAGAACAGGGAGGCTTTAGGAAGGGAAGAGGTTGTGTAGATCAGATATTCATTCTTAGATCTTTAGTGGAAAAGTTTCTAGAGAAGGGAAAGAAGGTGTATGAGGCTTTCATGGATTTGGAGAAAGCATATGACAGGGTGGATAGACAAGGATTGTGGAAAGTGTTAAGAATATATGGAGTAGATGGGAAGTTGTTGAATGCTGTGAAGAGTATGTACGATGGTGCGAAGGCTGCAGTGCGTGTGGATGGTGAACTAAGTGAATTTTTCTCTTTGAAAGTTGGGTTGAAACAGGGATGTGTCATGTCTCCATGGTTGTTCAATCTGTACATGGATGGGGTAATAAAAGAGGTACAAGGTAGGGTAGTGGATGTTGGAGTGGCCCTGGTGAGAGAGGATAGTGTTTGGAAACTCCCTGTACTGTTGTTTGCAGATGATACTGTGTTGTTGAGTGAAGACGAAGGGGAGCTGCAAGGCTTGGTGGATAAGTTTGGGAGAGTGTGTAAGAAACGGAATCTAAAGGTGAATGTAGGGAAGAGTAAAGTGACGGTCTTTGAGAGAGGAGACGTCAGTGAATGTACAGCGAGGTTGGATGGTGAGGAATTGGAAAATGTGAGTACGTTTAAGTACTTGGGTATTGTGATGAGTAAGGATGGAGGTTTGGAGGGTGAAGTGCTTGAAAGGGTACAGCAGGGAAGAAAGGTTGCTGGTTCTTTGAAAGCAGTGATAAGAAACAGGGAAGTGAGCATGGAAGTGAAAAAGTTACTACATGACAGTATTGTGATACCAACTCTAACGTATGGAAGTGAAGCTTGGACGTTGTTGGAAGGACACAAGTCAAGAGTGAGAGCAGTGGAAATGAGTTATTTAAGAGGAGCCTGTGGAGTCACATGGAGAGACAGGCTGACGAATGAGGATATAAAGGAGCGTTGTGGTGTGGATTTGGATGTGATAGGAAGCATTATGAGGAACACACTGAGGTGGTTTGGCCAGGTGGAGAGGATGGAGGGTGAAATACTGACTAAGAGAGTTTATGTGAGTGAGGTGGATGGGGGAAGAGGGAGGGGGAGGCCGAGGATGAGATGGAGGGATGGGGTGGAGAGGTATATGAGAGAGGGGTGTGTGAGTTGGAAGCAGGGCAGTGAAATGGCGGGGGACAGGGCGATTTGTTTGTTGCCACCCCAAACGGGATTGAGGCGTCTGGCAATAGATAGATAGATAGAGAAAACGGGTGTTGTGTGAATAGTGGTTTGATGCCGTGGAAGTATATTTCAAACTGTCGCCTTAGAATGACAGTATCAGGGGGTAAAGAAATGGGTGTGGGGGACAAAGAAATAAATGGGTGGGATGAAGTGCATTTGTGATGGGTGGAGGGGAGGGGCCATGAGAATATAACCTGTGAAAATGGGTGCACTAGAATGAATAGTTTGGATGCACAGAATGATTATGTCAAAGACTTCTCCAACAAGATCACCTCGCGTTGCTCTCATAAGTTGGGCGTCTTGCATCACAGGTAAAAATACGTCATCGGGTGGAAGGGATCAGGACATCTCGTGGCTCAGTGGTCTGTGGTGCGGGTCGGGATAATGATCACGTGCTGAACGCTAGATCGAGTCCACTGCAAGAAATATGAAGTTTTTGCCAACATGTAATGCATCTAAGGGCCAAACCACAGGACCCCACACTCGGCAAAGGGTTATATTGGACTTCCCATTACCGTTTTTTACCGTTTAACTGCTGGGATTTCTCTACACTGAATAAAGTTGACTGACGTGGCCTAAACATTACGTCCAAGGTGTACAAATAGTAAAAGAGTTACTAGATGTAAGTTGTGGAGTCAGAGGTGAGTTCTTGTAGCCTGAATAAAACACCTAAGTGCATCAGCCTCAGCCAGAAGATTAAGACTGTTCATTTTCCGTCAGGTGTACACAGAGCACACAGACTACACAGGCCACACCAAGGGCCCCGAATCCCCTGAGATGACACAGACGGTGAGGGATCTTGATGACGTCATACTCTACCTGCTTAATGAACTTCGAAATCGGAACCTCGAGGACCAAGGTAAGGCAGCACGACATCGCCAAGAATTTATCTCATCCATATAGTGACGCCATTTTAGATTTACTCATGCCATCTCAATCACTCACTCGGGTTACACGTCGTGGTGACACGTAACTCTTCACCCTCCTACACCACCCAATGTAGGTTCTTCCATGCAAGCCCATAGACAGCAACTATTCCCATTCTTAACAACGTTGGCGGGGACGGTCGACTTGCTTCAGCCACGAGTTCTGCAGCCCTCCCCTTGGTCGTTTCCACTCCAGGTTGTCTCTTAGATATCAGGAGGATCAGCCTCAGGGAGACGGGCCACGTACCCACACAGCCGGAGTTGGCATTCACGTATGCAGTCATAAGCCTCGACTTAGACTTATGAATTAATTGCTCGTTACACTCGGTTGTACCAGCGATATCCCATGATCCTGCGAAGGGCACCAAAAAAAATAAAACGCCACACCAAAACACTGATTAATATTCACGTCTCACAGCCATGAAGTATAACAGGGGATACCGGTGTCTTGAAGGTGCGAATTTTTTATCGTTCTGGAATATTTATTTTTATTTACCTCCCTTTCCTTGGGGGAAGCAGCCTAGGTATACAGATAGATTGATAGATTTATTTATTTATTTATTTACCTCTATATATATATGAAACTCACTAATTCTCTCCCCCTGCCTCCTGTTGCCTGCAGTAAACATCATAATAGTAAGCGACCATGGGATGACGTCTATCGGCCCTGATGTTACCACCTACCATGAGATTGACAACTACCTGGACACATCACTGGTGGAAAACATCGCAGATCAGGGCGCCTTTATGAACATCAAAGTGCCGCAGCAGAACGTGGACAAGGTGAGAGTTGAGAGTGAGAGAGAGAGAATTATCACGGTCACTCCCAACCTCTTATAGAGACCCAGACGTCTTTAATATTATACTGTACATTATTTCAGATAAAGCCAGACGATTTTATTCAGGGAGTGAGTGACAGAATCCTGACAGTATTTATTTCCTTAGTAAAATGAACACTTTGCATTATATTCTTGTTCCACCACTGAGCACAACTTGTATCCACGTCTTACTGTTGGCAGGTGTATGAGCAGGTGTCCAAAATACCTGGTGTGAAGGCGTACCGGCGAGAGGACGTCCCCCAACAGTTCCACTACCAACACCACAAATACATCCACGAGATCATCCTGTCTGCTGATAAGGGTATGGATTTCTCCTCCGATGCATGCCCCCAAAACAAGTACAGTCGCGAGCCATAGCTTCTAGTCACCCTCTTCACCAACCCCCCCTAACTTGAGAGAAGGCGAAGCAATGGTTTCACTTGCTCACTCACTCGGGGCAGATGCCGTGGTGGTGCGTAGCCTCTCCCTTCCAGTCCACCCACGAGAATTTGCCAGTTCAGGCCTCCAGACAGCAACTCTTCCTGCTTCAAGTAACTCCCACCTGGAACAGTCAACTTGCTCCAGCCATGAGTTTTGCATCCTCCTCCCTTCAAACCATCATCATCAACAGTCTTCGTTCGGTGTAAAACTCTGCAGTTTTCCTACAACCGGGAATAAAATAGAGGGTGAACAGAAACCATGGCTCGGTATTGTACTGTGCATCTGTGAGATCATTCTACTCGTTGACACGGGTATTGCTGCTCTGATTCATGTCCCCAACACGCCAGGTACGGTCTGAAGTGCTAATAAGTGAACAGGATCCATGTTGAAATCCAACCACCTTAGATGGAAGAAAGGTCAGAATGATGATGTTGGTGATAGTGAGAATGAAGGTGATGCACTGATGGCCATTTCCTACAGTCATCATCATATCATCCGAGTAAAAATAATAATAATAATGTTAATAATAATAATAATAATAACGTTAGTGCTGATGGTGATGTATACGTACCGCAGGACAGTACCTTCTGGCATCACGGTCTGGGAAGCAGGTACCGGAGCGCACCGACCTCGTCTTCTCGGGCAGGGGGGCGCACGGCTACAGGCCCGACGATGAGGAGATGAGGGGCATATTCTTTGCCAAGGGTCCAGGTAACCATTTTTTTTTTTTTCATGAGGTTTTTCTTATTACGGCTACAGTGCCACTAAAGAGATAAGGGATATTGTACACCAAGGGACTAGGTAAATTACCACCTCGTTAACTCATTTGTGCTTGGATATTTCGTTTGCATTAAGAACGAAATGCGCAGTGCTTTCAGCATTGCAACTATGAATCTTGAGTTGTTTCGAGTTTTGTTTGTAATGATAACATTGTGTAAGCCAGGCAGGTTCAGACTTGAAGAATGTGTTACGGGTGAGGGAATCAGATCCCTTCAGATCCTTGGTAAGGTTTTCTGTGCAATCTGCGTCCTAATGAGAATACACAAGATATGTCTGACCATGGCCGGAAGTGTTACCTCTTCAGACATAACGAATTTCATATTGTGGCTACGGTCCTGACGAAGAGTTGAGGGGCATCTTCTCCGCCTATGGGACTAGGTATCCCTAGAAATATTTCTTCACCCGCGTGACATATTTCTTAGTATGGCAGATAAATCTTAAAGACTAAATACTCTTGCAAACCTTATTCATGTCTGTCATAGTATCTGGCTATTTGTTAACTAGTGATTCGAGTGCAGTATCGCGGTGCTTATTATCTGCAATTTGTTTTTCATCCTTACAAAATTATATATTCGTATGTCTTTACTTATGATAATGATACTGTGTTATTACATTTTAATAAGTCTTTAAAGTCATCCATATGTCTTCCTCATATTTACTTCTCATTGCTCATGTTTCCCTGCACCCTCTCCCCTTCGTCTAACCCCACCCCCTTCTTTCTCCTGATCCCCAGCATATTTTCATCCACTCACAGTCGAGACTTCGAATACATATGAACCGACTCAAGTTTCTGTTCTGTATAAGGACTATTCCGAATTGTACATTTGTGGCAGCACTTCGTAAGCCCAGGCCGTTTTTTTACGTTCAAATCTTTAAATAATGAACGAGAAACAGTGCCATGATTGAAGTTTTGATTAAATGAAAACACGTACTGGATAATCTTTTCAGGGGATGATGCTATTACTTTTCATCTTAAGTATTTAAAAACAGCAACACCAGTCAAAAAAAAAAAGAAGGAGAACGCAGCAACATCACCACAGATCAATGGCAAAGCGTTGAACAAGGAAGGAAGCTAAAGTGCCAAATACGTCATCACACAGCAAGGCCAGTGAACAAAAAGGTAGCAGAGATAAGAAAATTCAGTAAACACACAACTCACCCAAAATGTAGAAGGCCAAGATTAACCACGAAACTCCAAGGGCTCAGGGACACACGTGAGGCAAAAGAGGGGCAATAAAACAAATCAAAATAACGAAAAGAAGAAGAAGAAGAATCCCAAAGATGGTGTCCTCTACTGTTAACATATTAAAGGTGACCTGCACAGGGATATAAAGTGAGCTAATATTGCCAGCCTAATGCAGGAGATGTTTTTCCTCTTCCAGTGCCTAGCTAAATGATATCTTCAGCTGGTTTTTTCTCAGTCGAGTGAAATGTTGTGTGAGAACCATTCCTATCCTCACGTCAGGATATGTAGCAATTAGGCATTCTGCTTTAACGTATCCAGTAAAATGCTTATCGCCATGAACTATGGGGAGGTGTGCTTGAAGGCCTGAGAGTACTAGTTCACTTTTGCATTACGTCCCACACGGATGAAAATGATCTTGATTAACCCTTTGCTTCATCATAGAGGTGAAAATTACTTCAATTAATCCTTTGTCTTTTCGGGGCGGTCAGACTGAACTAATTAAGCTTGTTTCCTCCCTAGTTCCCGTTCACCCAGCAGAGCAACTGGGGACTGAAATATCACAGTGACTTTTGTGGCTTATACTCTATAGAAGGACTGGGACACAATCTGGTTGGCAGTCTCGATGATCCTCGTGTACGGCAGTCGATAAGCATTAATCTAAACTCTCTTCTTGTACCCTTTATCACACGGTACTTCTTCTCGTACCCTTTGTCTCCCTTCTCCTTGTACCCTTTATCTCCCTTCTTGTACCCTTTATCGCTGCCCTCAGACTTCAAATGCGGATGGACCCTGGATCCGATACACGTGGTGGACATCTACCAGGTGCTGACCCACACCCTGGCCGTCACCCCACAGCCACACAACGGCACCTGGACCCACGTAGAGGGGGCGCTGGCACAGGACGGATGGCGCGACGGCTGCAGCAGAACATCAACAGCAGCAGCAGCACCCACACCAGGACTCGCTACTTTCCTGCTGTTCGTCTCTCTTGCCCTGTTTAGGCATACTGGACCGCGCCGTTATGTAATATGAATTTCCTTCGTGCTCGTCCCCTTTAGGTTGATTGGGCCGTTTGAAATTTTGAATATTCAGTTTGAAATGTAAAAAGAATTGTTTGAAGTGCGGAATATGCCGCTTGAAATGCAGCATGTTCTATCTGAAATGCGGAGTATGCCGTTTAAACTGCAGTATGGTCTGTTTGAAATGTAGAAGGGACTGTTTGAAATATAGAATGGACTTACTAAAAAATATTATGGGTTGTTTGAAAAGTAGAATGAACTGTATGTTTAGGCTGGACTATATTTTTCCCACTCCATAGCTAACAGGGAGTGAACGGGACACACTAGATGGAAGAGATTCTAAAATAAACTTTTGTAACGGCAACCGCGAGCATCACAGCCCCATTTTGGAGCTAACAATGGTATTACCAGAGATGGACAGTATACAAATGCATATGTATTTAAAATCAGTAAAACCCTGTTAATCCGGACTGTTTAAGAGAAAATAATAAGTCCATATTTACCGATTTTCCGGATATGTGGGTTCCAGAGGAGAGGAAACACACCACAACGAAGAGGTAAACATTCTCTTCAACTGTCTAAGAGCACAGTATTGAACATCACTTTTTCTCCTCTGTTTATTGTTTTACTGTAATGTGCAGCAAACACAACAATATTCTTTAATTATTACAAAATTTACAATACGGATAGTGAAGAAATTATATTTGAAAAATGGAATTGTGTACCGTACATCTGACGAATCTTAGATGCAGCCTCATCTCAAAATTTTGCTGTGTGTACATAATTGCTGTATTGATTGTTTCTCCAGTATCTGTATTGTAAGTTCAATTATATTTTGTGGTGTTTATCCGTTACAGTGAAATGAGAGGCATAAGAAAAAAATATTGTACAGTACTGTGTGTTAGACTGTCCAAGTGTACGCATACAAAGCTCTACTTAGCAAATCACACGCGTGTGTTCTGTGACTATATTTATGTCTGTCTTGTGACCTGTGAACGCCATGAATATACTATACTAATATGCAATACAGTATAATGTTGCAGGTTAGTGATTTCTGAGGTTTGTGTATAAATATAAGCCCATCAGTGAGCTGGGCTGCATGGGACTCGACAGCTATAGTCCGGCATGTTTAGCCAGTCCATAATAGCACGTTTCAGGATACGAGTCCGAAATACGGGATTTTTGCTATTGAGATACATTCTAGTTAAATTGTTGTACTGTATTTATAAATCCCTGTTTCTGTGTATTAATAGGCAACTAAATAATCTTAATTTGTCTTTCGTACTTACAAATACTTAAAATACTTTTCCAGATAGATTTTGGAGAGAGAGAGAGAGGGAGAGAGATCCCCAAGATGCTTTTAGGTGTCAGGATAAACACCCCTGCATTAAAAGTGTGGAGTTCAACACTGTCTTGTTTCATCAGCTCCAGTAGAAAGGCAGTTTTTTTTTTTTTAATTGCAAGTATCACCCTTTTCCCCCACAGGAGTAATTCTTTGGACAATTCTTTGGAGAAAATAGTGCTGCTGAGTGCAATAAGGAAAGTTGATCAGTGTATCTCCATTCCAAAATTCAATATTCATTTAATTTTAAAGTTTTGATTATATAAATCTTTTTACCTTGGGGGTTTGTTGTGCGTGTTGTCTAATAAAAACATTGAACAGTATCTATCTGTCTATATCCACACGCCTTAATGCCGGAAAGGGGTGGCCACAAACGAATCGCCTCCATGTTATTCTGTCCTCAATCATTAGGCTGTCCTCTCTCCAATTCACACTCCCCACATTAATATAGGCTGCCTCTCTACCCAATTCCTCCTCTCATCCTCGGTCTCTCCGTTACCCCCACCCCTCCCACCTCACTCACATATACTCTTCTAGTCAGACATTCATTCACCATTATCTCTATTTGGCCAAAAAAAAAAATTCAAGGTACTTATATATTTTCCAGTATATCCACATCAACACCACAAAGCTCCTCTTATTCCTCATTTTGTCTCTGTCTCTCAACGTATCTCCACATCATGCTCCTCTCAGATAACTAATTTCCACTGCCCTCATTCTTGATTAAAGTTCTTGCAACAGGATCCAAACTTCATTTCCATACGTTAGAATAAAGAACATTATCCTGTCATGCAGCGACTTCTTTTTACTTCCCTACTTCTCTTACTTGTCGCTGCTCTTAGTGAACCAGCAACTTTCTTCACTCTTGTACTCTTCCATGCACTTCATCCTCTGTGCTTTAAGGCCACTCTCACTCCCCATTTCCTGACCCTCCAGCCTTACTGTGCTTTCCATGGCTTCATTTCTGTCAAAGACCATAACTTTACATTTTGCACTGTTCACTTTTATATTACGTTTTTACACACATACTAACAAACTTATGCAGCATGCCTTGCAACTCCCATTCATCTTCAAACAGCAATACAGTATCATCAGCAGACAACAGTACAGGCAGTTTCCAAACCCTGCCCCCTCGCACAAAGGACATTCGAGTAGCCGCTGCCCTACCTTATACTTCTTTTTCAACACCACTGATGTATATTATGAAACAGCCATTGAAGCATGACACATCCCTGTTTCAGTCCAACTCAATTATCACACCCTCACATGCACTGCTGCCCATGCATGCTCATTCATACCCTCTACAGCATTCCATAGCATCATATCTACTCCATATATTTTTCAGCACTTCCTACATTCCTTCACTATCTGCTCTGTCATATGCTTTCTTTATATCCTGGGGGCACGGTGGCCAGTGGCGTCACCAGGGGGGGGCTTAGCCCCCCAAATCAAGGACTCAGCCCCCCCAAAATTGCAGCCCCCCAAAATAATAATAACAAAAAATCACCCGCTTCCATAGTATGCTTGCAGCTCGGCACTGACCCACCTAGCTTTTCCCCAACCCTCTAATGCCAATCCACTTTTATTCGTGCATCCATATTAGTTTAATACAATATTATTTATAGCTATATAATGTGATTAGTTATTCACAATTTACGTAAACCTATGACTCAAATCATAATAGTTATAATATATTAGTTTCCCATATACTTTTTCCAAGCTTGGTTTTCTTTGAAATATATTTATCGCACAAAGAATGCAAGAATGTATTACATTTATCAGACTCATTATATAATTACAATATATAATATGGTATATATTAATCACGGAGCTTTAAGATTGGATTATGCAGTCTAAAATATCTGATCTATGCAATTTTTTACAAATTCGAATGTTCAGAGTATCGGATTCGGAACTCGGAATGCTTGTTTACATTGAGAAGTGTCTGTGAACTGTGGATAAATCTTGTGTTGTTTTCGGTTTTATTTGAATGTATTGGTTTCAGTGGCTGTATAGACGGTACTACGTTCTGGTATACTGCTAGCCACCTCACTTTACCTGTTCATTTTTGTTTTTACAGATATGAGATCTAGCCTACACTCTATACAAAGAGTCAGCAGTACTTAGTTGGTTCAGTCGACACTCGACTGTCGGAACTGAATGTTATTTCCCTTTTATAGGCTATTCTACAATAATACATTTGCGGATATCAGCCAGCAGCCACTCAAGTGATGAAAAGGTCATCTAAAAATCCTCAGGGACAGGGTGACTTAAGGAAATTCTTTCTCACCCTTGCCTCCAAAGATGACTCAGATGAGTGCCAAGAAAAAGTGGCTGTTATTGGGAATGAGATGCCAGAAGCAACCCCAGATAACCCCAAAGCTGAACCCATTCAGACGTGTGTAAGTAGCCCTATATCATACTATTTCAGTAGTCATTTTATGAAGCTTAGGCCAGGATTTTTTTTTTTTAATTGATTTTTTAAATTGGCTAGGCCTAGGCTATTTCTCATTGTTGCAAATATATTGTCCTAAACGTACAGAGTGGGAAAGTAGGCTATAACTCTCTCTCTGCAATGAACTGCAATTTTAGTTTACATTCACTGATAAGTAATACTGAAATAAATGAAAAAAAAAAAACAACCACATTGCATTATGCCACTGTATGGGAGGATATCAGTTTTTATAGAATACAATTTTTTTTGTAATTTTGTTTTATCAAAATGGTTTTATAATGTAACTGATTTATGAATTGGAGTTACTTGTTTTAGATTAATATTTTATAATTTTTGTTTTTTTTGTGAATGGCTTTGTTTTCCTATCACAGTACCGGTAATGGAAGATAAATCTTGGCAGTTATTATATATCTATATATATACGTTGAATAAAGAGCTTCTTTGAATTATCAAATTTAATATGGTAAGACAAAGAAACCGTTATGATACCACATAATACTACGGTAGCAATTGAAGAAAAACTATTATCTGCAAAAAAGCTTTATACATTTACCTTGTACACGTTATATCATAAGGCTTACTGATACCTGGTATTAGGCCCATCAATATTCATGTGTCCTATAAGTTTCTTATTAATAGCCTATGAGACCTTATTTTACTTTTTCTTCATCTATAGGCCTCAAGAATATCTGCTTAATTTCCGAAAAATTTTCCGGGGGGGCTTACAGCGCCCCCCCGTACCCCCCAGCTGCATAGGCTCGCTTCGCTCGCCACCCCCCTTCTACATACACCAGGGCTACAGCCCCCCCAAAATCTAACCCCTGGTGACGCCACTGACGGTGGCTCAGTGGTAGAGCATCGGAGTCGTGATCGGGGGATTGCGAGTTCGAGCCTCACCCGGGACTGCCGTGCAGGGAGTGGTAGCGCGCTCCTGTAACCTAGCAGGGCTATATGGCCATAGTTGCCTAGCTCGGGGATTAAATCCCTTTCTCTGTATCCATGAAGGCAGCATATAACTTTTTTCTTTTCTCGAACTGTAGTGTCAATCACGTCCTCTCATTTGATCCGCCACACACACACGCTGACAGTCACTCCCATACATTCGTCCAGCTCACTTCCCATCCTCCGTCTCACTTGCCTTGTATACCAGTTAATCATCTTGTGTCTGAAAGAGGTATTGGTTATTGCCAAGCCCTTTCCTGCACAAACGTTCACCACGGCACTACCATTTCCTTTCCCTTCACAGAGTACATCCCGTTGTCCAAGCACCCCATTTATTATAACATTACCCATTTTCCCACTCACATTTCCAATCAGAAACACTCTTGCTACGTCCAAACATCTTCAGACGCGCTTCTATAATCGTCCGGAACTCCTCTTTCGCTCTTGCCGCCCGGTCAGATAGCGGAAATCGTGACCTCGGTTAACTAATATTAGCAAGATACGATTGCCTGTAAGAAAATAAACTTACTTTACTGTAGGTACTGTATTTGAAAATGTATGTCGATGCATTAAATACAGTGCACGTAATCCATTTAAATTTTAAATTTTCAATATGTATGTCGTATTTGGATATTAAATTGTTATACATAGTAATTTGTTAAAAACATTTAACGTTATTTGTGCCCATCTCTGGATATTATTGATATTTTCCACTCAGGTTTCACAGTTTCCCGCTGTGGAGTGGGGCTACAGTTTTGCTGTGCTCTCGTATGTTATGAACAATAAAAGTCGTAGACAGCTACCAGAACTATCCCCGCGGCTACACAACGCCACGTGGACTCCGTCTGAGAGGGCGCTAGCGGAGGGAGGGGTGTGGGTGGTTCCACCAGGGCATCACCAGCAGCAGCACCACCACCCACCCCTGATCTCGCTGTTTTGTTACTGAGTCTCATGTCCTCATGAGATAGTGTGTTGTCTGGAAGGTAGATTTAGGTGTAGTTTTCGGTAGTGGAATTTTTTTAGGGAAAGTGGAAATTATTTTTGTTTGAGCTCTTTCGATATTGTGATCCCTACCCTTACGTATGGAAGCGAGGCGTGGACCTTGCAAGAGGGGAACAAGTCAAGAGTGAGAGCAGTGGAAATGAGTTACTTGAGAGGAGCATGTGGAGTGACGTGGAGGGACAGGTTGACGAATGAAGAAGTGAAGGAACGTTGTGGGGTAGATGTGGATGTGGTTGAAAAGATTAGGAGAAATACACTGAGGTGGTTTGGACATGTGGAGAGAATGGAGAATGAAAGACTGACTAAGAGGGTGTATGTTGGTGTGGTGGAGGGAGGGAGAGGGAGGGGTAGACCGAGGATGAGGTGGAGGGATGGAGTTGAGAGGTATATGAGGGAGGGGGGGGTGAGTTGGGGGGAGGGGAGTCAAATGGTGGGTGACAGAGTGACTTGGAGGCGTTTTGTCTGCGGCCACCCTTTTGCGGGATTAGGGCGTCGGGCTATAGATAGATAGATAGATCTTTCGATAGAGTGGATGATTTGAAATTCGTATTGATATATTTAATTTTATTTTTTATTATTATTTTTTTTTTTGAGGGGGAGGTGAATGGACTGGCTTTGTGACTTTCTTTTAGGTATAAATTGTAAAATGCAGGTGGGCGAGGGGCAGGAGGGCTGCAATGGGGGCCCAGTCTTGGTCACCCCCCCCCCCAGGCTTCCCACCGTGTAACAGTGATGATGTCTGGTCATTGTGTTTCTCCATCTTTATTGTCACTGGCCGATTGCGGAAGTAGGATGGGCTGTAAATGGGAAGGTTTTTTTTTTTTTTTTTTTTTTTTTTTTTTTTTTGACAAATTTATGCAGAGTGATTAAAAAAAAGAATGAACTATTTGAAAGGAAGAATAGATTGTGTTTAGGGGTGATACTGGACTGTCTTCAGGAAGAATGGACTGTATTTTTAGTAAGAATGGGGGGATGGGGGATATTTTAAGGTACAATACACTCATTCCATCACCCTGGACTCGCGGGCAGGGGGCACTGGCACAGGACGGGATGCGGAACGGCTACAGCCAGTTTATATTCATCTGACGGAACTGTGTAACGTCCACAATCTGAATACTAAGTCATGGTTCCGTGAAAATTGTTGTCTTAGGATCATATGCTTAATTCTGAAATGGCAAAGTGAGATGCAGATCCCAGATTTTTCATGATGGCTGCTGACTGCCTTCTGTAACATGGGATGCGGGATGACGATAACTAATAACCATAGGCTTTTATGATTAGCGATTTGCATTCCACCTTGCGATTTAAGGTTTAAACACAGGAACTTTAGTTTTAAGGTAGGAATGAGGCTCCTTGATTACCAGCCGCGATAGCGATGCTGGTATTGTTTTCAGTTTGTCTGTCTGTCTGTATGTCTTTGTGTCTGTTAGCACGATAACTTCACAACAGCTCAAGATATTATCAAAAAATTTTACAGATGTGTAGTAGGGATGAAAATCTCGGACGAGTTCGAACATGGTGGAGGTCATATTCCGAGCTGCGTTAGATATGTATCGGCTCGCGGCTGGTGTGATTCCCCCCCTTGGAGGGGCCTGTTGTTATAACTTCTTTTCTGCCTGACAAAACTGGGCCGCTCCCACAACTTGAACAATATGTCGTAGTTGCATGAATTTCAATGAACCTCATTTATGAGGCGCGAATAACATTATCAGTCAAATCAGCCCTCCAGACTTACTACACTTGGCCATCATCTGAGCTGAAAGGGACAGGGATCTTTGTCTGGTTAGAATAAACACGCCACAGAGCATCATCATCATGTCCTCTCTGTCGTATTATTATCCTTTTCTCTGGCCCAGTTTTGGTAGACTGAAGTCCACATTTACGCAAAATTACTTCCTTCTTGCTTGTCCTTCTTAGTTTTTTGGTGGGTTAACGGTTGCCACACCATGACCAAGGGTGACCCGGGACTATGCAAGGAAGTAGAGGCCATGTTCCCTGGTTCGGCAACGTGTTCTGGCCGCAGACTCCTGGTATATAAGGTAAAATCTTCAACTACATTGTGTACGGTAACAGCATGAAAACTGAGACTGCGGGGGGTACGGCAAAGTCCTAATTACTAGGAAGCCATTTGCGAAACACTTGAGGAAAATAAATGACCTCAAGTATGCCCAAATTGATTGACCAAAAAACACAACCTGTTTCCTGTGCCACATGTGTGCACCAAACTATACAATAACCCACAATATGCTTCCTATACAACAGTGTGTGCGTCCATTCGCAGTAACCCTCAGTCTGCTTCCAAGTGGACTGAGCCGCTGCAGGTTTATATCCAAGGGGTGGTTGGGGTTTATTGCCTACGTAATGCCACTCAGGGAGCAGCAGAAATCATCCTACTCTCTCCTCCCTCTTTACTTCTACACTTAGTTTCCACTTACCCTCCACCTTCTTAGCAACCTTTCCCCTGTGCATGAACGCCACCACCCACCTAAATTTCTTCCATTTCATACAACGCTCATCTCTGACGGGCTTCTTCTGCCCGTGTCCACTCTTCATGCGAAGGTGGACGAATCTACATTATCATCATCATCACTCAGGTATGAGTGTGGTTAGTCACTCTCATTTTTAATGTCAGGACCAACTTGCCTAGCCCCGGACTCCTACGCTCCTCATGGGGCAACACTGGATTAGATGATGAATTAACGAAATATATATATATATATATATATATATATATATATATATATATATGTATGTATATATATATATATATATATATATATATATATATATATGTATGTATATATGTGTGTGTGTGTGTGTGTGTGTGTGTTTAATGCAAGGAAGTAGGAACCAAAAGCCAGGACCCCGCAAACCGTTCGCTCCAAGAGGAAAAACACACACACACACACACAACAGATGCCAAATTCAAGATCCGTTCATTTTGAGATGCCTGGACACTCTACGTTTGAAAGACTGGAGATCATAGGCAGTAGGAAATACAGACAGATGGAGACAGTTCCAGAGTTGACCTGTTGCATAAATGAAGGACTGATTGAGTAACGGTTAACTCTTGCACTGGAGAGTTGGACAGAAAAGGGATGAGAGTTCGTTGCTAGACGGGTGCTACACACCCGCCGTTGTGGCGGAGGGATGCAAGCAGACAGTTCAGAGGAGCAGTGACCATTGAAGTAGCGATAGAAATGAGATAAAGATGCAACAGTGCGGGGAAGAGACAGAGGTTGAAGGTAAAAGGATGAGAGTTAATGAGACAAAAAGATTTTGACTCCACCTTGTTGAGAAGAGCTGTATGTGGGGAGCCTCCCCACACATGAGAGTTGTACTCTACACGGGGGCGAATAAAACCCGTGTATAAAGTCAACAGCTGTACAGGGATAAAGAAGGCATGGAATCGGCTTAGCACACCTAATCCCCTGGAAGCAGATTTTACCAGAGATGTAATATGATCTTTCCAAGATAAATCCTGAGAGAATGAAACCCCGAGTATGTTTTAAGATGATGCATGAATAAGCTGGATATTATTAAATATTAACAGGTACTCCTGTGGAAAATTTTGTCTGGTTCATAGGTGTATGAACTGAGTATTTTACTCATTAAAAACAACAAGTTTAATTTTACCCCACTCAGACGAGCCAAGTCATATATTAAGTGTGCCATAGCCTCATCCCTTGTTTGCTGAGATGAACACTGCGAGAAGCGAATGGAAATGTGAAAGGTGAAGTCACCAGCGTAACAGTGGATTGGGTTAGATGTACAGCGTAGGTCACTGATGAATAAAAGAAAGAGTGGCGGTGAGAGGACAGAGCCCAGAAGACCACTGTTGATATATCTATATTCTAGGAGAAGAACGGTGGCCGTCTGCAACAACAGCCACAGAACGACCAGAGAGATGAAGGCACAGACAGAAGGATAGAAACTGAAAGCGGGCAGTTTGGAAATTAAAAATTCTTGCCAGACTCGATCGAAAGCCTTCGGGATGTTAAGTGCAACGGCAAATCTTTCGCCAAGGTCCCGAAAGGAGGATGACCAGGAGTTAGAAAGGTAGTTGAGAAGATCGCCAGTGGAGCGTCCCTGACGGAACCCATACTGACGATCAGAAAGAAGGTTGTGATAGGAAAGGCGCTTCATAATTTTTTTGTTAAGAATAGACTCGAAAACTTTTGAGACAGGATGTTAAAGCAACTGGACGATAGTTAGAGGGTTGGGAATGGTCATCCTTCTTTGGGACTGGCTGAATGAGAGCAAACTTCCAGCAAGAAGGAAAGGTACAAGTTGACAAAGGCGAAAGGGTTTACCTAGGCAGGGTGTAAGCACAAAAGCACAGTTCTTATGTTTGTGTGTGTGTGTATGTATATACTGTAGATAGATAGATAGATAGATTATATATATATGGTTACCATAAACGTTTCGTGATGCATGTGCCCCGTGTCCAGGGAGTTTAAAACCCAACTGTGGTGGACATTTACTTGTACAATGAGTAGTGGCAGTATGTCTTACCATCTGCATCCTGATTCTTCAACCATTGACATAAGTAATACATACACACACACACACAAAGCCATTACAATACTTCGACTTTCACATCCATCACTCTGTCTACAAACACCCCTTCTCCATTCCAACCTTGCCATTATGGAGAAGGGTTAAATTTTGGCCGTTACCCTCCCCCTAGGGCAGAGGCTGTTAACCTGGGGGGCGTGAGTAAATTCCAGAGGGGGCGCGAGCCAAGGGAAAAAAGTAGGAATTTCTGTAATTATATTTGTAATTCTCTTAACAAAAGCGTGGCTGATATCGAGATGATTTTGAAAGTAATACAAAACATGCTTGGACGGCTTTATTAACTACGAGAAGTAGCAATATTTCTAGATTCACAGCAGAAGGCAGATCTCCATGACAAATTCCAGACTGAAGGCTTTCTGCTATATCTAGCTTACCTGGTGGACGTCTTCGAAGCTCTGAATGCAGCCTTAAACTACAAGGGAAAAACATCAACATCATCATGCACCACGACACCATTCGAGACTCCATGGCCAAACTCGACCTCTGGAAATGTCGAATTCAGGATGGAAATACAGCCAGTTTTAGTAACTTGGATTCTGCTCTAATTCACCTTTCCCTTGATTCTGAGTTTTTTATCTTTTTTTTAATAATGGTCATTCATTTGACTGACTTGAAAGCAGAATTCATCAGATACATCCCAGATAAAGATGAGAAGCGTGAAGCCTGGATATTCATCAGGAACCCATTTCAATGTGAAGTAGTTGATGTTTCAGATGAAGTGTAAGAGAAGTTTCTTGAGTTAGAGTTCAACTTCTCATCTGAGGAAGACTTAAAAAAAAAATGGATCTTGAGCCTTTCTGGGTCAAGTACCTTCCTGTGTACCCTCTGATCTCACATCAAGCACTTCGGATTCTGACATTGTTTGGATCCGCGTATCTTTGTGAAGCTGCATTTTCCATGCTTGTTGCTGTCAAGACCAAGTACAGAAACCGCCTGAAGGTTGAAGGGGACTTGCCTTGTGCACCCTCTGGCATTCGACCACGCATTCAAGATCTGGTAGCAGTGTCAAGTATCTCATTACCATTAAATATGCCGGGTATATTGTTTGCACAGAAAACGTGCTTAATAAAAAGACTAAAAACATCTCTTTTTTTTTTCAGTTTTTCCTTAAAATCTGGGAGGGAATGTTATCAATTTGGTTGAAGATGCGAGAGGGACGTGGAGGGAAGGCGCTAAGGAAACGATTAGTATGTTAATGCGAGCCACTACCTCACACTTTGCCCTAATCAGAGTCATTATATACATGGATGGCTATCTTTACCGCGAGGGTTTTTATACTCGCCTCCACACGTGTTGGTAAATGGCGCTAACCGACCCACAGCTGCCTCTGACTCATATTCTTGTACAGCTGCCACCACCATAACGCCTCATCTTCCTAACCACTTTGTGCCTTTAACGTCTTGAACAAAGACGTCTTTTACTACTGGGTGCTTTGGTACTTCTGTAAGATTTTATTCATCATACAAAAGGTATATATGAGTGAATTTGAAGGAGGGAGGAGGCGAGGTAGGCCAAAAAGAAGGTGGAGGGATATGGTGGATGAATGTGTGCGAAAGAGAGGTATGGAAGTTGGTGAGGCTAGGGGACTGACAAGAGACCGAGCTGGTGGATGAATTTTGTGTGAAGCACATAACCAGGGATTTGGCACCCTTTTCTAACGTGACAGCGTCCGGCTTGGCTCTACCAGATAGGTATAAGTGAGGCTACAGAACGTGGTGAAAGTTTTTGGCCTATCTGATGGAGCCAGGATTTCAAGGTCTTGAATGGTGAGTGAATGGAAGCGTGGCCCATTGAACTGGACATACTTTGGCTGCCTGGACGCTGTTACTCCTCGCCCTGCCCTAAGGCGGGAAAAGAGGTCCGGATGAGGATGATGACAAAAGGCTTTGTAGTCTAAAATCTAAAGTCAAAAGCCATAATTATCTAATTGGTACTTCGATGTCTATCCTAAACTGATCAGAATAATTTGGCGGTGGGAAGAATGAAATACAGAAAACATCATCAAACTGAAAACATTAACCCATCTTTCCAAACAGAATCAGTGATAATATCACTGAGCTCTATAGTATGGAGAGGCTATCTCTGCAGCCAGCGTGTAACTTTGGCCACCACATTGATGCACCCGTACTCGTCGCCTGTTCTTAGCTTGCTGTTTCTGTTTCGCTGTTGCCTACACAAGCTGAGCAGTGGGCCATGGCACTATATTTTAGCTGCCCAGTGGACCATGGCACTATATATTCTGAATTCATCTGCTGATTTCAAGTGGCGCGGAGGTCGGGTGCAATGCATAAACATCATCAGCGCCGCCCTGTGCCCCTGGCAGCAGGCACAAAACCCCGAGCTACCCTTGAGAAAGCCTCTGCATCTTATAGAGCTCAGTGGATAAAACACACTTGCACTACACAATGCGGCGAAGACCACATTCTTGACTGACTCGTTCACAGGAACCGGCAGCATATAATTATACGTACGGTCAAAATGAAGGACAATGAAAATGCTTACGGTGATAAGAACTCGCTGATTCAAGCTGTCGGAGCAAATCCGCAGCTGTCTTCGGTAAAACCAGGCTAACCCGTTTTGTCTACAAGTGATACGATTCCAAGATCGTTTTTGTATCTCTCCGACGTGAAGTCGGGCGCAGACTTGGTGCTTGTGGGTATTAAATAAGGCCAGCCGGGATAAGAAAGCAATAAGTCACATAAAATAACACTATTCACACGCCTAGTGGCGCGGTTCATTGAGCATTCGACTCCCAATCCGAGTGACCTGAGTTCGAGCCCTGCTCTGGCTGGGCTGATTGCGTGGGTGAATTGAGCTCTCAGTTGTCAAGTGTAGCTCAAGACACACTGTGGTGAAACACCTGGTAGGGTTCGAAACTCAGCAGGGTAAAGATTTAGTGATCTGTCCCTTTTTGTCTGTCCCTCACCCCAGCCTCGGTAAGACAGGCTTGCGTGTGTCGGCGCTCCTCAAGAGCGGCCAGGGTCAGCATGTTGACACCCTTAAACTAATCTTAGATTAAGAACTTGTGTATTATCAGCCACTGGCTGCAATAAATAAACAGAAAATTACCATGTACGTAAAATACATCGCATAAGGAGAGCATTAATGGTAAATGTGCTAGTTCAACGCAAAAGTCTCTTTGGCTATGTTTACGATACAAAGTTTTGGATGAAAATGCCTGGTTCAGAGCTAACGTTGCTTATTTATCAGTATTCACGAGCATTACCACACGAGGAGTGTAGAAACCAGGCGGCTGTGGTAACGGACCTTAGGTAGACAGTACTAAACACGGCTAATTTTTGTATGTTCTAAGATCCCCACCACCACCTCGACCCACTATCCCTCGATTCAAATCATGTACACTCGACCAGAGAAGAGTTGGAACCGTTCTACGTGCAGAATAACAGGTACGTGTTTGACGAGATATCCTGAGCAAGGTTTTACTTAGAATGAATCACTGGGTTTCTTTCTTCACGCCGCAGTGTGTTGGAAAGGAGGAGAGATAGAAGCTGGGAAAGACAAGCCCGACTAGAGCAAAAATACAGGGGACACCTCGGAGGTGGATTGTGAAACCTTCCACTGTGACTCCCCGATGTTTAATTTGTCATTTTGAACTTGTAGCATTGTTCCATGGATGAGGAGTGTTGCTGGAGGTACACTTGCCATCAAAAGTCCTGTCACCTCTCCTCCTTTTCTCTAAACGCACTTTGAAAATCAGTGTGATGAATCCGTAGCAACATAGACGGTTCTGGAGTCAAATGGCCAACAAAACATAAAAGACAGCCATGATTCACAGGAGAAGTATTGTATAGACTGTCACTTGACAACTGTTCAAATTCTACGGCTCATTTTTAAACATTTGTTATTCTATGCTTGCGCAAATGGTGTTTTCTTAATACGTACAGCTGTATAATATTCAGATACTTCTATGTGCTTCAACTAGGCTTATTTCTAGGCATACAAATATTATTTCTAGGCATACAAACATCAGTAACGAGTTGACAGACGACGCTAGCTTGATAATACCATGAGAGTTTACTTATTTTGCCTGCTTTGTAAAAGACTGATAGAGTTTTAGTTGAATATAAATTGTTCTTGACATCCTTAATTGTGGTAAAGTAGTTCCCATCGGCATATTATTTAGCCTACGCTTACCTCCCTATGTGGATTAGAAGGGCACTGTTTTTCTTTTAAATATTCAAAACATAAAAATGAACATTACTTTGGGAAATATATCAGTTCAGTGCCATTATACTATAATATATTAACCTCACATTGCATAACTGTAGTACTGCAGTGTTTATTTCAACAAAATATTCAGCTACAATATTACAGAGATATAGCTTGGACTATTCTGTATTCTTTCTCATATATATATATATATATATATATATATATATATATATATATATATATATATATATATATATATATATATATAAGAGATACAACACAGTCACAGTACATATGGTAACCTGATAACCAACACGTGTTCGCTACGTGTCAACAAGTGGGGTTGTCGGAGGGGTAGTGCCCCTCCCCGGAAAACAATTAATTAACTAAAAACACAAACAAGAAGCCTTGGACCAGGACGGACAAACAGGTGAAGACCAAGGACCTGACAAAGGACATGGTTTGTATCGCGTGAAACTTAAATGTATCTTAACCACTTCACTTCCATCCATCCATCCACCCATCATCCAATCCTATGTTGCCTCATGAGGAGCGGAAGAGCCCGGGGTAAGCAAGTTGGGCCTGACATTTAAGATGAGAGTGACCAGCCTGGCATTACGTGAGCAATAAACCCCAACCACCCCTTGGATATAAACCTACATAGGCTCAATCCGATTGGAGAACCTTAATTACCCACTAAATCACCAGGCGCCATTGTCTGGTTATATGATTACCACCCAGCATAGTAAATGGTTTCCTGGTGTACAACAAGCCATTTGGCTTGTCAGTCAGTGCAGAGTCACTCGTAGGTAGAAGGAAGAGGAAAGAATGAAGGAAAGAAAGAGAGAAGATGGATTGTAAAATCACCCATAGGCAGAAGAAAGAGGAACGAATGAAGAAAAGAAAGACAGAAGAGGATGAATGGAGGAGAGGAAAGGGCAGACACCCAAAGCAGCACTACATCGAGTGAGTGGATAATGAGCGTCCCCACCTTCTTAAATGAGGATAATGTTTGAGTCCAGTATTCATAACTACTCTTGCAGCACGATTATGTCAGTTGTACCAACATCACGTTTTCTATCATCCTGGTCACAAAACGAAAACGTGTCGCATAATGACGTCAGAGCCAGTGAACATTTTTAAGGCAGAGGTGGTCAAAGCTCCATCACAGCTCCTACAGTGCACAGTACAGTTCCTAGTACAGAATAGGCTGTACCCTACCACTAGATCACGTTACCTGTACACCAACGCGTCCAACACTTCACTGCGGTCATCCTTCGTACCACTTCTCACTTCATGCATCATACTAGAGATAAGTGATTTAAATAGTTGTACAGGCCTTATAAATTCTTATTTATAATACAAGATGTCAGCACTGTCTGTCGTCATCTTGGTTTTCTTTCTGCACTGGTTAGTTGCTTCTCCTTTCTCTTAACTCGACTGAAAAAGAATGTGGTCCTTCGAGCCGGACCTCAGACCAGTGACCATCATGGCGGTGGAGGTGGTGACAGTTAATCCCACTGAGAAATATGTCAAATCCACCAGTACGAGCCATGCAGTAAGGATTTCAGTTATCTGTGGGATTTAGAGTATACAGGAATAGTCTTGAAAAATCTACACCTTGACATCTAAACATACATTTCAAAGTTTTTTTTTGTTTGTTTGTTTTTTTTTTTTTTTTTTTTTTGTGAATATCACCCATAGGTCAATACGTAGGTTACCCCGGAAAAAAAATCAGTAGAAACCTGTTTATGGGCTTGTATGAGGTCGATTTAATCCTGGATACAGTCACCCACAAAGGAAAGACCACCCCCACTGTGCGAGAGGCATTGTCCTTATGGTATTCAGGTCTGGAGTGTGGGGCGTCTACCCACAGTACACCTGACGCCAGGGATGGGGGCAGAGGACGCGTCGCTGGGGGAGGGGTGGGGAGCTGATCTGCCCTCCCGCTTCACCTTCGATCTGATTCGTTTCATAAAAAACTATAGACTGAGTGTTATGGGTAAACGTGATAACACATATTACTAAACATTATAATGGAATATCTATGGAATGTTTAAATACACTACAGGTCTGTTCAGTATTTGGCCTGAAACACTCGAAGCTGAAATAAGATGTGCATGTCACCAACTAGTTCATGTCTTCCAGTCTCCCCGTCCCTCTTGCTGGTGGGAAACAATGTCTGGAGGATTTAGCCATATCTTACGAAACCTGTGTTAGGGGGATAGAGATTATCTTTTTAATTAAGCATGATAGTTTTATTGTATATCGGGAGTATGCACACATCTCGTTTTTGTGAGTGCGTAGGCAGAAATGTGAATCATCTTCTCCAAGAATCAGAAACTGAAAAATAACAAAAACCTTATGAAGGTGCAGCGTACTGAACGCATAAATACTGTGGGAAGGGGAATGTGTGGTCGCTGGAGAGTTATGTTTGTTGGTGTGTGACTGTGAATGTTTGATGTGTGTGTGATTTCAAAATTAGTTGTGATTCAAAATAAGTGAAGGAGTGTTTCGTGCAGATCAGCTCCCCCACACCCCATAGAAACCAGTCCTCACCCCCTATCCCAGGCGGCAGGTGCACTTGCCAAACCTGAATGCTGCGAGCTACAAGGTGATTTTTTTTATGGATGGGGACGCTCACCATCCACTCGCTCGATGTAGTGCTGCTCTTGGGTGACTGCCCTTTCCTCTCTTCCTTCATTCCTTGCTTCCTCTTCTGTCTTTCTTTCTTTCTTTCTTCTTCTTTCTGTCTACGGTTGACTCTGCAATGAGTGACAAGCCAAATGGTTTCTTGTACACCAGGAAATCAACTACAGTGCTACGCTGGGTGGTAACCATATAACCAAATTATGGCGCCTGGTGGTTTAGTGGGTAATTAAGGCTCTCCGATCGGATTGAGCCTGTGTAGGTTTATATCCAAGGGGTGGTTGGGGTTTACTGCTCATGTAATGCCACTCAGGGGATGAGTGAGGCTGGTCACTCTCATTTTGAATGTCAGGACCAACATGCTTAGCCCCCGGCTCCTACGCTCCTCATAGGACGACACAGGATTAGATGATGGATGGATGGATGGACCATACCTAGAGTCCTAGTCTTTTTTCTTTCTTTTTTTCTTTCTTTCTTTCTTTTTGGGACACGAGAGGCAGGGGTTCATAGAGACTGTTTATCGACGCCTCCAATAACCTACTGCCATCATCCTGTGTACAGCCGTATCAACATTCAACATTTTTCAACAAGTGCTTGAAACATTGGCCCATATACTCGTTTCGTTTCGTTTCGTTCCAAAACGTTTGCATGCGATGATAGTCTTGGCCACCTAATGGCGGCTCTCCATGCTGCACGATCTCTGGCAGCCTCCCTATTCAGGTCCTTATCCCTGAGGTTACACTCTACGACCTCGTCCCAGGTCTTTTTCGGTCTGTCTCTTGCAACCCTATCCTCAACATTAATACTTCTCACTTTCTGCACCCAACCGTCATCCTCATTCCCATCCACATGCCCAAACCATCTCGGTCTACCTTTCCTTATCACCACACCAGTACACTCCAATCCCATCCTCCCTTTTAAGTCTTCCATCGTAAACCTAGCCCCCCCCCCCCTCCAGGCCTCACGTTCAAGGACACATTGCATATCCACCCAGTCACTGTCATTTCTGTGCTTTTGAACCTGCGAGTATCTTCCCCTACTGCCCAGATCTCACTACCATACAGCATTACACTATTAACACATGCCGCATACAAATTTCCCTTAGCAAGGAGGAAGAGCCCTCTGTGTCAAGAGAGGCAACAGGTCCCTGAACTTCTTCCAACCACTCCACACTCTAGCCACAGAGCTAGTTCCAGCCCCGCCTCCAGCACATAACACGTCTCCTAAGAAACAAAACTCTTCCACGCACTCGAGAGATTCACCAGCAAGATCAATCCTTTCACGCCTAACGGTATCCACATGGTCTCCCCGCCACACCGCACACATGAAATCAGCATTATCTCGCATTGTACCTCTAATATCACTACATCTTTTATGCAACCACTTATCGCAAACACTGCACAAGATGGAATTACTTCCCACACCCTTGTGACAAACCGCACATGGCCACTCTCCCTCTTTCTTTGACAGTACTGCCACCAACCCTACATTCCATCACCTTTGTTTTATCTGCATTTACTCTCAAGCTTTTGTGTCCCATACCATCTCTCCACATCCTAAATCTTTCCTCCGCCTCCCTTTCATTTTCTGCAGTCAGTACCAAATCATAAGCATACAACATCTCCCACGGGAGTCCAGGTCTGTAGTCACGTGAGAGGGCTTCAAGCACCATGATAAACATCAAGGAGCTCAGAGCTGACCCTTAAGGCACACCAACATTCTCGGAAAACTCATCGCTTAAATCTCCATTCACTCTCACCTGGATGCGAGCACCCACATACATGGTCATAACCACTCTAACCAACCACTCCTCGATCCCATTCTTTCTCATTGCCCACTTCACCACCTCCCTAGGGACTCAGTCAAAGGCCTTCTCTAAATCAACAAAAACAAAGTACAGATCCCTTTCTTTCTTACATATTTTTCCTGAAGCTGTCAACAATTAATTTGGCATCATTTGTCCCTTTGCCAGGCATACATCCAATTTGCATCTCATCAATATTCACTCTCTAATCACACCTTCTAGAACTCTCACCATCACCCTTCATTAACTGGTCCAAAAGTTTTTATGACTATAATTTCCTCTTTCCAGGACGTCACCCTTCCTCTTGTACACATTTACGAGTACAAGCACATTGTTCAGCAAATCATCTGGGACAACACACTCATTTAGGTATAATCGTATTTATCAAATCAGTAACTAACCCTACTCTCATATCTCCTGAGGCCTTCAGCATTTTAGCAGTCATCTCGGACATAGCTGCTGCCATCCCCACCTGTATCCTGCCTATTGTCCTGATCACAGTAGCAGCATCTGTAAAAGGCCAAGGGCCAAAAAACTGGATCTGCCGACTCCAAACCTTCCCTGTCCCAGTCAAACACCTCATCAGAAACCACCTGCAGTGCTCCCTCCTGGCGTCTTTAATATCCTCACTGTTCACCACTACCTTTCCTTCATCATTCTTCACGCACTGCTCGCTTATGATATTCCTATTTTTCCCACTTCATCTGATTTGGCACTATACTGTATCATATTCTTCCTTTCAGTACTGTTAAGGTTATTCAGTAAAAGTCTCAGAGACCCAGATTTTGCCCTGTATACCTCTTTGCTAGCCCTTCGCTTGGCAGTCAAGTATTCATTTTGGTTACCACCCGTTTTCCATTCCCTGAAAAGCCATCTTTTTTTCCTTAACGGCGGCTTCTACACCCTCATTCCATCACGTTACTTTATGTCTTGAGGGGAGGGGGGGCCTTGTCCATCCACACACTGAGCCAGTAACTCTCAGGAGGTTGTTCTCGAGAGCTACGTACTCATGACTGCATAATTAGAGTACACCACGTCAAGATAGTCGTTCGTCATCGTTTCCACTTTGAGTTTTTTCTGTTTCGGCGTGTTGTAGTCCCTTTTCTATTCTTATCTCTGCTGAAATAGAATAATCATCAGCGCTGTCGTCACTGCCATCATTACCAGCCGCGATAGCGATGCTGATATTGTTTTCAGTTTATTTGTCTGTCTGTCTGTGTGACTGTTAGCACGATAACTTCGCAACCGCTCAAGATATCATCACATAATTTTACAGGTGTGTAGTATGGATGAAAATCTCGGACGAGTTAGAAAATGGTGAAAGTGGGTCAAGGTCAAGGTCATATTCCGAGCCGCGCTAGATATGTATCGACTCGCGATTGGTGTGATTCCCCCCTTGCCTCTAGTTTCATTACTGCTGTTGTCATCATTATCATCGTGGCTATCGTCATCAGTTATAATTATTGCTATCATCATCACCTGACATCATTTTCATCAGTGTTATCGTCATTGCCATAATTATCATCACTGTTTGTCATCATTTATCATCACAGCCTCCTTACTGTACTTCGAGTACAGGAAACTCAGCACCATTGACTATCTCTCTCTCTCTCTCTCTCTCTCTCTCTCTCTCTACTTTATATATATATATGTATATATATATATATATATATATATATATATATATATATATATATATTATTTATATTTTTATTTATAATTTCTCCCACAGATCCAAGATGGCCTCAGTACTACTTCAGTATTGTGTGTTGATTGTTCTCTACCACACTGGCCTGGTCTCGTCCTTCCCTTACCACCACGTGAAGGACGGCCAATATGCATGCCAGAACACCAAAACCAGGAACCAGCTGCTGTTCATCCAAGTGGACGGGTAAGAGTTGTGGCGGTGTATGAGACAGGTGCTTTAATTGCTGCTGTTCTTAGCCCCTGTCCGCTTGGCCGAACAGACCCGCCAATCGCTAGTATGCAACTGCACCTGTAGGATCGCCCCATGTATTCTCTTTACCGTTAATGTGCCTGCGTCTTAGCGTGGCATGTGATGTGCAGTGTTCATTCATGTGTGTTAGGCTGTGTGGGCGTATTCTATAAGTTGGGCACGTGTCATCTCTGATTCAACCTAACTCGAATCTAAGCCTGCAGTTGAAGATCTTGGTGATGTACTGATCTAAGCCTAACTAGATGTACTCGACCAGCTCTGTTTTTAAAGATGGCTCTGATGGGTGATGTTTGGGAGGGAGGACTTCTAATAGTGTTCTGATCCAGGTGTTTCATTGCCCAGTGTGTAAAATGAGTCTGTTGGCGTTTCTTCAATGCTAGTTTTGGAATGTCTGGATAAGTGTTGTTGTAGGGGGCCTAATAAAGTTTATGTAGTAATAATATTGTGTTATGTGCGTAGTTGAGTTGTCTGGCTCTGCTATAACAGGAATGTTGTGTGTTAGCACAGGTTGCCACGCAGAATTGTTTGATTCTCATATTAAATATTTTATAACAGGGGGGACTTTGATTTCAAAATGTAAGGTTGTGGAGCAGTCAGTGGTGATGCGCAGAGGATTGATCTGCATGGTCTGCAAGATATTGATTCAAAATTTTTCAGAGATTTATTGAGGGCAATCCCGATCGACCCCTTTCGAGGTTTGCAAATTACAATATGTATTAAGTATATAAGAGCAATTCAGAGTATCATTTTTCCCAATTAATTCAGAAAATATTTTGCGTTAAATGAGCAATAAACTGTACCTTATAGAGTAATACTGTCACAGGAACAAGTGGGGTCTTTGGCTATTTACAAGGGATTTTTTAAGTATAGAATTAGCGATCCTTGTTTAGAAGTAAGAAAATTATAAAGCTAATTAATTTTCCAAGACTATAGTAAAATTATGGTAAGATACATTTTGCGAGGTATTTCTGTATAATAATGTGATGTAATTTACGGCATTAATCATTGTTTTAACAAGAGGCATATGATTAAACTAAAGAGATTAGCTACACTATGCATTAAGTGCTTCAGATATGCCAAATGTTTAAGCACTAGCCATCAGGAGACATACTGAGCAGTCAGTGCACAAGGCAGTGGTTTGAGGTATAAATTTGTCTTCGGTGGCAGTGAATGTTACTACAAATCAAATTAATTAGGCCTAATAATTCGTTTGTTGTCCTAGAAACTGGAACAGGTCCCGGTAATGTTTCCTTAATTACTACCTTTGCATCTCTGCTTCCCTTAAATTTAATCATGATAATGTCCATAAATCTTGCAAGATTCCTGAACCTAAATGTACTTTTACTAGACACAACCCTTCCCAGGCAAAAACTATTTGGGTTGGTATATGTTCCCACCCCCAAATATTTCTTCCTATCACTTTAGGAGGTAGTGACACTTGTCCCCAGTAGCATTTGACGTGCAGAGTTTACAGAGTACATCATCATCATTATCATCATGAATATTTAGTTTTATTTCTGTGGCAGGGAGAAAATGGGTCCTGCATCGAAATCTTGCCATTACCCTTGTGTTTTTATAGTTAAAAATAACAGGTATTTTTCCAGGGTACAATTTTCCTGAAACATTCTGTAGACAGTGCATTGCGAGTTTTGAGTCATGTTCCTATGCCAGTTCTGATAGTTACAGTCACTTAATCTTAACCTAACGTATCGTTCGTATCGTTTATATAGGCTCCAACCTGTTTTCATGCGTCGGCCTTGGTCACCTAATGGCGGGTCTTCATGCTGCTCGATCTCTGCCGTGGCAACCTCCTTGTTTAGTTCCCTACCCAAAGGTCACACTTTATGATCTCGTTCCAGGTCTTTGTCGGTCTGCGTCTTTCAACCCCACCACCGATGTTCACACTTAAAATTTTTAGCACCCAACTGTCATCCTCAACCCTTTCCACATGCCCAAACCATCTCAGTCTACCCCTCCTTATCACAGCACCAATACAGCGTTAATAATATAGTTGGTGGGGAACTCAACCTCTTCATAAAGCCAAAGACCTGTTAACCCTGTGCTGTTAAATATGCCTCGTACAGCAGTAACCCATCCAGAGTGAAATGCATTGTTTGGGTCATCACGCATACCTCGAAGTAATTTGCACATATTGTAAGACAGATTATCCTGACTCCCTGCCATGATTCTGCGCAACAATTCTCAGCCTAAATGTGATCAGACTCATGTGTACCAGTCTCACCAAACACCATACACTCCGCTGTGCTTTTGTTAACCTGTAGTGCATGAGTGTTAACCTGAAGTAAGTTTTTTTGGAAATTTCTGTTAACCTCTGTTGGCTTCAGATCCTCATATACCCACGCTTCAGAGTCGTATGTGAGAATCGGTAGTACAAGTTTCTGAAATAGGTCAGGCTGTATGTCTGTTGAGAGTTTTAACAGTGTTACCTTGGTTTTCATGCTGAACAATGCCTTCCTGGCTTGTTTTACCTGCTTTGATATACCATTTTTACAGTTACGGTTGTAAATGAATTCCACTCCTAGGTATATGTAAGAATCAACGGTTTCCAAATGGTCGTCACCAAGTAAGATGATACTAGCGTGTCTGACTCTACCCCTTGAGGACGCATCAATTTTTGTCTACTAGTAGACTGTGGTTGGTCTGAAAATTAAAAATCAATGGTAAGAGCAGTGGAAATGGGACTGTTGAGGAATGCGTGTGAAGTGCTGAGAGTGGAGAGGATAAGGAATACCGTGATTCATGAAGCATGTGGAGTAAGGAAGTCTGTGGACAACAGAATCGGAGAGAGTGTGCTTTAGATGGCATGGTTACGTGGAGAAAACTGCTGTGAAGACAGTGGTGAAAAGGGTATATCTGAACGAGTCTGAAGGCGGGAGGAGGAGTGGTAGGCCAAGAAAGTGGAGAGATATAGTAAGTGACTTGCGTTCAAAAGCAAGGTGTGAAGCGTGATGTGTTAAGGGAACTGACAGTGGAGCGAGCTAGTTGGAAGAATTTTGTACGGGAAAATGTATGACAAGGGTTTGACACACCTGTTCTTTCTCAATCCTTCTTCCGACTTATTATTACCCCCACCATGGAAGATGTGTAATTTGTTCATTTTGTCTGTCTCTCTGTCTGTTTTGCATTATCGTGGGAAACCTGATAAAATTACGTCAGTTTTGGAATAGTGACTGCGGTCATCAGAGGAACGACTCACTTTAACACCTAAACAACAGAGAAATTCAGACATGACAAATTAATGGGTCAGAGTTCATATTGGCCAAACTCATCTCAGGCAGTATGCACTTCTTCCTTGTGGAATCGTCAAAGGCTTCACACAGAATGAGAAAGTTTTTTCTTTTTTTGTATGGGATATTTACCTTGAAATTGACGGAGGAATACTTAGTTATCAGTGAATTCTACAACATTTTTATCTTTCTTTCATGTACTCGCACTTTCAGTAGCAACACCAAGCAGTAATTGGTTGGGAAGAGATTAGCAAAAACTGCAATGGCAAGGGCATACAATAGGTTGCACTGGGGCAGGGTGGTTACCGAATGCTCTCAGACAGCCCAGGTAAATGTTCTGAATACCACCAGCCATCCTGGCGTCAGTCAGCAAACCAGATCGCTACACTGTACAGATCTTGTCATTAGAAAATTAAATGACTGCCACTGTTTTGGGCTCAAACCCAAGACTTGAGGCACGCACATGGCAAAATGAGTCTGCCACCAGTCAGTGCACCACACCTCCCGTTTGGAGGCAGCAAGAATAAAACGAAATCATCACCACTTCAAATTTCGAAATGTACGCGTGACCCTCGTGCAGTCTATTGATATTTATTTAACCCTTCTTTTTAGTTTCCGATGGGACTACGTAGACAAACAGCCATGTGGTAGTCTGCCGGGGTTCGCAAGGTTCCTCAGGGAGGGTGGGAGGTTCTGCTGGACCACACCCCCCTTTCCCACTCTCTCCTTCCCCTCCTGGATCACTATTAACACGGGCCTGTACACGGAGACACACGGGATAGTGGGCAATTTCTTCTACGACCCGGACGACAAGGATGTGTTTTCGCTGTATGATCCTAAGTCATTTAGGAAACAGAAGGTAATGAAGTTCTTCCATCTTTTCTAGTTGTGCCATGTTCTTACCTAATTGTTCTTACCTAATTGTATCTTTACAGGAATGAGTCAAGCTCGTACTGTCCCGTGTCTTAAACCATATTTATCGTACATATCCTTAAATTTGTGGGTCTCTGCTTGTGTGTGTGTCTGTTTCTTCCTGTGTCTCTCTCCCTCTTCCTTTCCTATCTCACCTGACAAACATCTGGTTCTGTTGTGATGATGCGAACACTGAGCAAAAAAAAAAAAAAAAAAAAAGGCGGGGAGGCTGGACACACTCTCTCTCTCTCTCTCTCTCTCTCTCTCTCTCTCTCTCTCTCTCTCGTAGAATACAGACGTGACTTTACATATACCTGCAATGCAACATAATGTAATGTAATGTAATGTAAAACTTGCAGTGGTGAACCATTTATCCATCTGTAGTACTTGTAATATTCTCAGTGGAAGTCATATTATTTGCCCTTAACGTCCTGTAATGCACAATAATGTAATACTCGCAGTGGTGTACATTTTGTCTAACTCCAGGGTGATGTAATAAGCATATACTTATTTTTCTTAAACCTGGCCTTTTGTGGCGTATTTCACGGAGCTCAGTGGGTTAATGCTACTGCTCTGCATGCTTTTCATTGCACTGCTTCGTGACCAACATCATATTTTGGTGTTATTTGTTACAGCTCAGCAATCGTGATGGAGAGAGAGCAACTTCAGACCAAGTTAAAGAGAGTATAGTGGTTGCCATTTTGTGCGCTGTAATGTAAGGCAGTACAGTGTAATTATCTCCCCGTGGTGGACAATACATCCACCCGCAGTGTAATGTAATCCTGCTAGTTGTGGACATAACATCTAAGTACCAGAAGTGTGTAGTGTAAAAGTTCTCCTAGTGATGAACATTATATTTACTTGTAATGTATTTTCCCAGTGGTGGACAGCAGATCAAGTGGGGACAGTGGCAGAGAAGGCAGGACTGCGCACGGCTGTGTTCATAACAGGGCTGTGTGGTGTGCCCATAAATGGCGTCACTGCTACCTTCTGTGCCCATGTTGGTAACACACCCAGCAAGCAAAACTTCCAGCACAGCATTGGGAAGGCCTTGGACAAGCTGAGTGAGGGGTTCGATTATGTGCAGGTGGGTAGCATATATTTATTACCTCGCCCGGGACGGAGTCCGGCGAGGTATTGTTTTTTGTCGAGTTTGTTTGTTTCTTTGTTAGCAACATTACTGAAAAACGGATGAATGAAATTATATGAAACTTTTAGGATATGGGGGCACCGGTCCCAGAAGGAAGTATTTAAAATTTAGAGGTAATCAAATGACCCTGAAAGGTCAAAATCAAGGTCAAGGATTTTCAGAGGACTATAACATGAAACTCGTTAAGGATAGAGATATTTACTATTACCAGCATACAAGACCTCCCATGTGGGCTTTCATTTGGTACCAAGACCTTTGACTTTCAGTGACCTTGAAAGGTCAGACTCAGGTTCACGGACATTCAGGGGCTGTAACTCGAATCTGGTTGCCGACAGATATTTACTGTTATCAACGTGTAGGAAGTCCCCAATGGACTTCAAATTGGTACCATGACCTTTGACCTAAAGTGATTCTGCAAGGTCAAACTCAAGATCACGGATATTAAGGGGACTATAACTCACAACTGGTTGAGGATAGAGAGATATTTTCTGTTATCAGCATATAGGAAGTCCCCTATGGGCTTCTAATTTGTACTATGACCTTTAACCTTAAGTGACCTTGAAAGGTTAAACTCAAAGTCACAGATATTTAGGTGGCTCTAACGAATCTGGTTGAAGGTAGAGATATCTAATATTACCAAGATATAGGAAGTCTCATGTGGACTTTCATTTGACACCTTGACCTTTGACCTTGAGTGACCTTGAAATGCCAAATGCAAGACTGCGGATTTTCTGTGGATTATAACTTGAAAACGGTTGAAAATAATTAGATATTTACTATGATCAACAAATAGGAAGTCCTATACAATATGGCTTTATTTTGTTACCATGAACTTTGACCTTCAAAGGCCAAACACAGTGTTACGGATTTACATAGCGTTATAAGCCGAAAACGATGGAATTCCATATGGGTTTTTATATTAGTACCATGATCGTTGATCTTCAGTGACCTTGAAAGGTCAGACAAAATGTCACGGATGTCGGCCGAGGTATGTTGTGCCTGGCACCATTTTTATATATATATATATATATATATATATATATATATATATATATATATATATATATATATATATATATATATATGTAGACAAGTAGTTCTTTAACCCCTGCGTCACAACCAAAGTTGAGCCACCAGGCCATACCGAGTGGGTGGGTAAGGATCTACAGTGACTAAATATTCCCCTGTACGACAGTGGCCATAGTCAGGGTTTGCAGTGCCCAACGAAGAACACACCGATTCAAGCTAATTATTGGTGAAAAAGTATGTCGGAGAACTCCCCTCCTCAACCCACAGCTGGTATGACCTAGTAACCCTTAATAGTCGATAAGAATTAATGTTTTTTTTTTTTTTATAATGATTACTGATGTTGCTGGTTAATATAACACACTATTTTTTCTTTTCTGCTTCTGGGTGATCTGACACACTTTGAGTGAAAGCAGTAAATGGTTACCAGTGACATGACCACTAAACCAGCCATGACCTGCCTTCCAGACTGAGTTCTACATAAATCTTAGGTTTCTAATGTAACTGTTTATAAGAAAACTACTGTGTTCTTCGCGGGGCCCAATCCTTTCATGACTCAGGGTAGATTAAAATGTATATGGTTGATTTTGTATACCGCTGACTTATGCCAGTAATAAATCCATGGCCCGTCAGGTATACACGGCACTCGTTGATGACGTAGGCCACGCGAAGGGCCCCGACTTCCCCGAGGTGGCACAGGCGGTGAGGGACGTGGATAGCGTTGTGCTTCACGTGCTCAATGAACTCCAGAATCGCGGCCTCGAGGACAAAGGTAAGAGAACACCTGGCATCAACCCGCTGACGTGTGTTATACGTTTGGTCTTGCTACTCATCGATTTCATTCAGCTTTTGCGAGATCTCTTGTAGTGAAGGGATAAATGAAGGTACCTCTTTGAACCCACCCCCTTGCAGCTCTGTGTAACTCTTTGAACCCACCTCTTTGCATCTCTGTGTAACTCTTTGAACCCACCTCTTTGCATCTCTGTGTAACTCTTTGAACCCACCTCTTTGCATCTCTGTGTAACTCATTGAACCCACCTCTTTGCAGCTCTGTGTAACTCTTTGAACCTACCTCTTTGCAGCTGTGTTTAACTTTGAACCCACCCCTCTGCAGCTCTGTGTAACTCTTTGAACCTACCTCTTTGCAGCTCTATGAAACTCTTTGAACCCACCTCTTTGCAGCTCTGTAGCTCTTTGAACCCACCTCTTTACAGCTCTGTGTAACTCTTTGAACCCACCTCTTTGCAGCTCTGTGTAACTCTTTGAACCCACCTCTTTGCAGCTCTGTGTAACTCTTTGAACCCACCTCTTTTGCAGCTCTGTGTAACTCTTTGAACCCACTTCTGTGTAACTCTTTGAACCCACTTCTGTGTAACTCTTTGAACCCACCTCTTTGCAACGCTGTGTAACTCTGAACCCACCTCCTTGTCCACAGTAAACGTGGTAATAGCAAGCGACCACGGAATGACCCCTCTCGACCCGGGCAGCGTCATGTACCACGAAATCGACGACTACCTGGACACTACACTGGTGGAGAACATCGCAGAGGAGGCCGCCTTTATGAACATCAAGGTGCCCAAGCAGAACGTGGATAAGGTGGGTGAGACAGACTGACAGAGAGTTGAACTGCATTGAATTGGCATAGTGTGAGGGAGAAAGGACATCACAGGGTAGAGCCACCATCCCTAGGCGGGCAGCACAACACAGGCAAAGGTGTGGGTGAGAGGCAGTCCGCTATGGTGCGTAGTAGCCATGGAAAGTTGGTGATATTACTTTGATACCATTACGGAGTCTGGGCTGGATGCTGATATACATTATGTAATGCTGCTATAATTATAACAGTTGGAAAGGTAAAATATCAGTTTAGAAAAGTGAATACATGGTAAAAAGAATTACGTACGGAGACTTTGCGTGGACCTTGCTGAGTATTACTTGTGTACAGTACATCATAATCAAACTTAGGTTAATTCTGCATCGAACATGTGGAATATTGTTGAATTTCTTTCGTAATCAGTCGAGTTTTATATCATACCTTGAAGCTGCCCTTCATTCAGATATATTTTCCTTTTACCGTCTTTAAAGTAAAGAGCTTAAGCTATACGATCCCATAATGTCAACTTTCAGCTTGCCTTTACGTTCATGATGGCTGTTGTTATACAGAACCCTTTGGCCCCACATACACTCTAAGTTCTTCGGAGGATGCTATGTATCACACTGACTGACATGTGTACGTGAAAAAGAAGCTGTGGTTCAGCCACTATGCCATGCAGCTTGACGCGGTCTTGGGGTGCCTGCTGTCTGTTGCGCGGACTCAGTTTTGAAGTAACGATACAGAAATCTGCATTGCCCTATGCTGCTTCGCCTGTGTCGTGGACGGCTCAGTGTGCACAGGCTAAACAGTATGAAATGATAAAGCCTACCTAGCCAGTAGCAATAAGTCAGTAGAGCATACTCTGGATAATGGGAATATCTCCAATCGTTGACATCCCGTTTCTAATCTAACTTTTAAATTATCATGGCATATGCACTGATAGATCATCTGTTTCTTCTCTTTGAAGCAAATGCAATGAATCCATCATTACCTTAAGAATACTGAGCATATTTCTGTATTCAGCTGAGACAGATTTGTGCATTTAACTCCTGTTAAGGTAAAAGTTCTCCTTTGATTTTAATAGATTATATGCAAATGATGAAGAAAAGTCGCTTGAGGATTTGTGGACTTGTGGTGTCCAGGCTTTAGCCCTGTCTCTTGTGAAACCTTTATGAAGTCATATTAGTAAAGTTTTGAGAGAGGCAGGTTCATTAATGTACAGCTATAGCGTACCACTAGGATCAGTTTTGGGTCCAGTGTTGTTTACCGTTGCACCTCAAGGTAGACTGTGCTGTCACTAACTCTCTGGAAATTTCTTGCATGGACAGTCTCTCAGAAGTCTCAGCCCTTTCACACGCACTGTCAGAGAAGAAATCGGAAGCTTTATTCATTACTTCAGTTCCATTATATTTTCACTGCGACCAAACAGTTTTACATAGCTGAGGAGTTTGAATCAGTCCCTGTTACTGCAAATCCCTGTAAATGAGGACTTTTTTTTTCTGTATTCTTGTTACCACCACTGATCCTAACTTCTGCTCACTCGTTGCCAGGTGTATGAGCAAGTGTCCAAGATACCAGGTGTGGCTGCGTACAGGCGAGAGGACATCCCTAAAGAATTCCACTATCAAAACAGTAAATACATCCACGACATCATCTTACTGGCTGACAAAGGTATTTCTCTTATGATTCACCCACAGAAAATTCATGCAGATCATCTTACTGGCTGACAAAGGTATTTCTCCTATGTTTCATCCACTGAAAATTCATGCAGATCATCTTACTGGTTGACAAAGGTATTTCTCCTATGATTCATGCACAATAAATACATCCACGAGATCATCTTGCTAACAAAGGTATTTCTGCTATGATTCATCCACGAGATCATCTTACTCGCTAACAAAGGTAGTTCTCCCCTGATTCATGCCCCCAACACCACAAGTATAATCGTGAGCCATAGCTTCTGTTCTGCTCACCCTCAGCCTTTTTCCCAGCTGGAGGAAAGTCGAAGTTTGGGTTTCACACCGAACGAATCCCTGTTGTTAATGTGGCAATTTGAAGATTTGGTAGACTGCAGGAGAGAAAATTATATCAATTTACTCTACCTTGACATAAAGTTCCCATCTCTTCATCTTCAAAACTAAGCTGTAAAAATAGCTTAACACTAGAAAATGATGCTCGTCACGGAGTGCTATGGAGAGAATGCCGAGGTACTGCATTTGTCATTTTGTGTCACTGTGCAACATGAAATAAGCTGCAAAAGAATTAAAATTTAGGACAAGTGAAGGGGAAAAAAGCTATGGCGATGACGTTGCTTGTCCAATCTAGAAAAGCACCAGTCAGCAACAACAGGTCTTCCTTCTGTGTGGAACCCTGTCTGTTTCTCTTCGGCCAGGGGTAGGGTAGAGGGTGAGCAGTGGGCAGAAAGAATGGCGCGCCACTGTACATCTAAACACAAGAGTACGTTCGCCTCCCCTGTCTCTCACTGTTGGATTCACAGATGCATGAATGAAACGTGGTGAACAAAGTGCATATTATCGCCCAAAGATGTATTATTATGTCCCTATATCCACTACCTCACATCAAGCGTCTTTGACAGGAGAGGGGAACATACTTAAGCATTTGACTGCATCCGTGAGATCCTCCTACTGGCTGACAAAGACATTCCTCCTCTGATTCATGTCCCCAGCAACCACAGGCACAATCAGACCCAAAAGTTCTCCTAGAATTTAACATCTTATACACCTCAGTTTCCTCTTTTGGTTACTATTCTAAGTGTCAAGAGTCTTGGTAGGCTGGTTTCTCTGTTCATAGATGATTCTTTCACATATTATAGAAACTTTTATCCCTAACTGCATATCCACCAGATCATGCTATTCATTAACAAGGGTATTTCTCCTCTGATTGATGGCCCCAGCATCACAGGTATCGTAAATAAAAAAAAATAATAAAAATAATAATAAATGGACAGGGTGAAAGTCGAAAGTTCTGAAGATTCTTTACCTTACTGTCCTCAGGTGAAAAAAAAAAAAGTGAAAAGTGGAGATATACTGTTTATTTTTCACACACACACACACACACACACACACACACACACACACACACACACACACACACACACACACTAGTAAAACAAAAACTTATGCCCACATCACAAGCGGGGGTGTAATAATTCATCATCGTGACCTTTTTTTTCTCTCTCTCACCCAAGAATAAATAGGTTGCGAGTAGACAGAATAAGAAAAAAAAAACTGAAAAACGGAGAATTATAAACATTATTCCCAATTCCATGAGCCACACACTCATTCTCTTACCATTCAAGCCCTTGGAATCCTGACTCCACCTCATGGGCATAACCATCCACACTTACACGCTTCACACTGCATATTAGCTAAAGTCTGCCCAATGACTAAAATAAGTAAATAAATAAATAAATAAATTATAATAATAATAATAATTAATGTTGTGCTAGTGATGATGATGATGTACCGCAGGGAACTACCTCCTGGCGTCGCGGTCTGAGAAGCAGGTACCGCCGCGGAACGACAACGTGTTCTTCTTGAGGGGCCATCACGGCTACCACCCCAGAGAGGAGGACATGAGGGGTATATTCTTCGCCAAGGGACCAGGTAATCTGTGTTCCTGAGTGAGAGGTTTCCGTCCATCCATTCATCCGGCTGTTCGTTCATTCACACTCCACAGGCCACAGTTATAGACCGATACAGATGGTCGAGGTGTCAGATAAACCCTCTGAAGCTAATGGTATGGCCTCATTAATAAAAATAATAATAATAATAATAGTAGTAGTAGTAGTAGTAGTAGCAGTTATAATAGTAGCAGTAAATAGCAAAGTCAGGGCCTGAGAGCAAGCTTCTTTATTTACATATAATCACGAAATTTGTATCAATTTGTACAACCGACAGGAAATTAACAGACCAAAAAAAACATTAAACAAATAAATAAATGCCAGTTTTGTTATTTCAACAGCTGGGATGGAAAAACGACAAGAAATGCAAGTTAATCTTTTATATGCTAAAGTCTATCTTGCACCTTAAACCTTAATACCTTCCAGTCAAAGGATCACATAATCTGACAATGGTTGCAAAGCCTGCGATCAGTGCATAACAAAACCCAGCACTGAGGGATACAGCCTGGCCACAAATGCATGACAAAGAAGCTGCTGTGCATGGCAAGGATCGTACGAGACTACATCTTCGGGACCATAGCTTGACAACAGGAAACTGGCACTTTTTCTAGCTGAACAAAGATGCCTAACCCCTTGCAGCTCTGTTGATGGCCAAATGTAGTCAGACTGAAGAGCTGATTTGACTGTAATGTGTTTAATCTGATCTAAAAATGATCCCTAACCCATTTTAGTTTGGTGAATGGCGAAATGTAGTCAGATTGAAGATTTTATTTGTCTGGAAACCAAGGAGACTCATTTCTACTTCATAAAGCTAATCGAATTTCACGCAACCACGACATGAAGTAGTATTAACGCGATGGAGATGGTCTAGTTCCATCAGATGAAAGAGGGAAAAAATAAAACTTCCCGCACGGTAAACAGAGTGACTCATTCCTACGGCATTAAGGCGGCTCACTGAATTTCTTGTTAAATTAGCCCACTTCCGTCAGGTGAACACAAACCGGCTACAGGAATGTGAAGGAATGTAAAATCACTCGTTGGAATACATGTTGTTACGCCGTCTCTCCCGTACATAATTTTCCAATGTCGTCTGAAGCCTAGGGATGAAAATTAATTAAACCTTTGCCTCAGTAGAGATGAAATTTACCTTGGATAACCACATTGATTAGGATGCTTCGTTTGCATTTTATTTTTGTTATTCTAAACGATTGTATTCGTATCTGGAGAGACTTCAAGTCGGTGGGGTTAGATATACAGCCTCATTAACCTTTTTCAGTGGAGAGGTTGTTCCTATGTTGGAAAGAACTGTTTAGTAGTAATATGAATAACTTGCCATAATTCTCTCCTCGACCAATGGGAGGCGAGGGGGGAGGGAGAAATTATTCTGTTTAAGAAGCTAAGTTACCTACGCTACTACTTTCAGTTGCGAGAACTTCGTTCAGTAGGTGGCATTCATAGCTTTGGGGCGCTACACCCCAAAATCCAGTGAACTGGCAGGTTTTATAATAAAACCCTCTAGTTGATGACTCCAGTGATAGGCTGCCATCTCACCGCCCTCCCTGTCCTTTAATCTCCCTGCCCCACCTTCACGTCTCGGCATACCTCTTGCATGGGTGTATGAGATGAATTCGTCAACAAACAAATTACGAGCACAAGGCGCCTGCAGTAGGCAGCTGTGCTCTACGCACACACCACCATCCTGGAGAAGGCTTATTGGGTAAATGGTGCCTTGCTGAAGTTTTTTTTTTTTTCCATTGAACATCATCTCCGCCAAGTGAATTAAAAGCACTGAATACAATTTTAGGTCTGGCATGGGAAACGTAGCTCTGAGGTACTCCGTCCTTTGATCCCGCAAATAGAGGATTTTATACCCAAACCCTCCATATTAACCTTTTGCCCACATACGGAAGCCGAAAATTAACGCAAATAATTCTCTTCTCTCTGCTCTTCAGCCTTCAAATGCGGGTGGACCCTGGATCCGATACACATGGTGGACATCTACCAGGTATTGACGCACATCCTGGACATCACCCCACAGCCACACAACGGCACCTGGGCCCACGTAGAGGGGGCGCTGGCACAGGACGGGAAGCGGGACGGCTGCACTGGGACAACAGCTGTAGCATCACCATAATGAACACAGGACCCTCACTGCTGTGCCATGGTATCTTTTCTTCATTGTCTCTTTCTTCTTTCTTCTTCTCCTCCTCCTTTTTAAATAGATCACCTGTGAAACAGAATGAATAGCACTGTTGGAATGAACTGTATTTTTAGGTAGATTGGGCTGTAGTTTTAAACATAATGGACTGCTTCTTGTCTCTCCTGGTGCGAGACAGAAGAATGAGAACCAGAAAGGCTGCTCTATACTCCACCTAGTCTGCAACCATCAGTGATGTCCTCAACACCTGTAGCATTGATAAAGGTCCTCAGAACTGGATAGACCTATTTCTGTAGCCTTTATATATTCGATCTCAAGATAAAACATAGAGGCTTACCTAGTGCTGAGGATTTTCATCAACACTACAGGCGTTGAGGACATCACTGATGGTGCCAGACTTGGTGAAATGGAGTATAGGTCCTCATCATCATCCTTCTTGTTCACCCCAGGCCTGCCCCCCCCCTCTCTCTCTCTCTCTCTCTCTCTCTGTGATAGACTGGGCCGTTTGAAATGCATAATGAATTGTATTTTAGGCACAACTGATAATTTGTGGGTAGAATGAACTGTCTAACACACGGACATACCTTCAAATTAATTGCAACAAGAGATCTCTGGGAACATCCGGCTGAAGTGGCCAGTTCCCTGCAGTCCACGGGTTTACGTCCAGATGAGCCTGGGAATACAGCAACAACAAGAATGAACTGCATTTTTAGACAGTGAACCTATTTTTAGATAGAATGAACTAGTTTTTTATGTAGATTTTTTTTTTTTTTTCTTTGAGGAGGGAGGCGGACGCTATATTAAAGTAGAACTAACTGCATCTTCAGGGTGGCATGTAGAGGTGCATGGAATGTAGGAGGACCACTGGGCCTTGGGAGCAGGCTGTGAAGCCTATGCCCAGAGTCGGACACACACACACACACACACACACACACACACACACACACACACACACTATATATATATATATATATATATATATATATATATATATATTTTGTAAATAAATTAACTATTTTCAGGCAATATGGGATTTTTTGGAGGGAGGGGGGTGGACTGGACATTATAAAGAGAAACTCTAGGCCAAATTTGAGTAAAGTCGGTATAATCGTTGATGTTTGTGGGATACAGTTAAACGAGAGACAGTTGCACAGCCGCTTCCTCCATCCCATTCAACACACCACAACAGCAGGAGATAAAGCACTTAACTGCATTATAGTAAAGGATAATGGCAGTACTGAAATGATGACTGATGAATATTAATTGTTTAAACTCAAGGTCAAATGAAAATTTTGTTTGACCTGAACTGTTCATATAAATTTTGCAATCGTAATTTGCATGTAAAACTTTTTTAAATTATTAATGGGCAGTACTTTAGAAAAATCACTGTAATAATAGACCACCAGATATCACACACACACACACACACACACACACACACACACACACACACACAAAACTTTCGCGCCTCCTATTACAGCGACTCTTTTCCACCATCCAGTTACCCGAATTGCCAGGCTTGTATAAGAACTGTCGATATCTTGTATACAGTGGTCATTATTTTTTCTTTTCTTCCACAAGCGAGAGGAACCGCCAGAAAATGGAGCAGCCGACGGTGAACGAGAAAAAGGAGCATTTGAACAGGGTGACACATCTTAACCACAGTTCATCACCCCCGCCACACCACCACACATCCCCGCCATCCCCCTTGCCATTCAGAAATCCGTGCAAGTACCCAATATCAACATTTCAGTACCTTAATCTGAGGTTCATAAAAGTGAACTTCAAATGAACATGTCGGAAGTTTCAGTCCTAACTTGATTATGCCTACGAATAAAGAAGTATTACTCTGTTCAGTGTTCCTCTGTAGTATCAACATGCATGGATATTAGGCCTAAACATCATTTCTAATATAACATCCTGTGATAACAATATATAGTGCTTAAAAGGCCAACCAAAAAAGAAAAAAAATAATAATTCATTAGCAAATCAACAGTTTACGATTAACAGTTGTCTATCTGGTTTCACCAACACTGAGGTTAATTACTGGACATGCTGCTGCTACACTGTGTAGGCTCATTCATGAAGGCTCTGAACTCTGTACGCCTAATATCAAGACAAAATACTATCAGCAAATGTGAACATGTAATTATGAAAGCTGAGAGTTAAGATGAAGCTCACAAATATGTTTTAAAGTGCCTGAACGTGTAATTTGAAACATCGGGAGCCAATATGGAGCTCAAGATATCAGATAGACCGTTAAAGACCCCACTCAGGTAACTAACATTGTTGGCCTGGATAAGCCTTGAGAGGCGAAGTTTCGTTTGTTGACCCCCAGTATTCGAAGCCTTGAGTGAAAATCCCGTAGATTAATTTAAAAACTAATATCCTAGGTTAGGTGCTGAAAGTTCACCTCGGATGCTCCTTACGTAATATTTTGTTGTTAGTTAAAATGCGAGATTTTGGCGCAGTACAGCATAAGCTTTTGTTGCAACTCATGTGCGAGTAAAATGTTGTTTTTCCTATTTAGCATATCATATTAGTATTTGCCTTAATAGTAATCAGGTAATGTGTGTTAGTATATCATGTTTGCATATATGATAATTGTTTTACCACTATATATGTTAGGATTATTTTATTACTATACCATTATACTGTATTTTACCGTCTTCATTATATTAACTATTATTCCAAGTGAAACATAAATACAGTCAGACGTGTGAGGATGAGAGATGTTTAGGCTATTTAATAACCATGACCATGTTAAGTTTCTTGTTTCCATATGTAAATGATGATGAAAATGTGCATAACCAAGCAGTCCCTTGTTTTCATACTCTGATCATAACCTTTTTTAGTTAGCACTTCATGGCATCAACATCCCCTTTAGCCCCTACATATTGGCAGGAGAGTGAGAGAGTAAAATAGTCGAAGGGGGGGGGAGGGAATGCTGAAGTGCATCAGAAGCTCTTACCCTCTTCCGATCTTCACCCAACCAGTTCTGAGCTTATTTGAATCAAACTTAGTAGAAGGGTTGAGGGTCAGGCGAGATTGAAGTAACTCTGTTTTGACAGCACTCGGTTTAGGGTCAAAATCAAAAGGCAACGTAAAATGTTCAGTAAGTAGATCAGCTGTATGGCGAGGCGCCTGGGTTACACTCGTTGAATGCTCCTTTTTGTTCGGGTATACTGCAGTCTGATTTCCTCAGTTGTTGAGAACTTCGAGTAGATTTTTATATGATATTTTTGCTACTACCTTATATTATTTTTGTGAATATGTTGCATGTTGAATCATTTATTTTCATCTCATTCGTGCGTGTGTCCTGTTTACCACTGATTCTCCTAGTCTGATCAGTCCTTAGGCTACAAATCTTTGTCAGGAATGGCTCATGATCTTTCATGCATTACTTTTCGTGCCGCTCTGCTTGTTCACCAAGTTTATTTTCTCATCCTCTGATTATCACCATCTTTTATTTATGGCAGGGATTGAATATCGAGCAGCATGGAGGGCCGCCATTGGGTGACCATGGCTGACGCATGCAGCATGGATGAATGAATGACGTATAGAAAAAGGGGGGAAAGGAAGGAAGGTAAAGAATGATTGTGTATACTCGTATGTGGTGAGTGTTATGCAACCAGGGCGACGACGACGATGGTAGCAGGAACTAGGCCATAGTTTATACTCCCGGCCCTACTGAGAGTTTAGGAACCCTGGTTGCATAGTGTAGTGTGCATTTTTTTTTTTTTTTTTTTTTTTTTTTTTTTTTAGTGGGAAAGGAAGGACTTTAGTTGGAGAGAGAGTCAGGGCTTGACCCAACATGCGTGTGTTGATTGTTGGGAAACTGGAGGGTCCTCACGTGCAAGTGTTATTATTTACTGAGGGAGGCAGAGTAGGGGGATTACGCTACAGGCTCTGTCAAGCATTGCTTATGGACTGTCATTTTGATCTTGATGGCTCCCGGAGCTTGGGTAGGGAGATTTGTAGGATTAGGATGTCGGGTAAGGTTGTCGTGACAACGAGGAAGGGGTGTGACGGGGGGAAAGGGTACGGTAGGCAGTGGGGTGGGCTTTAGGGTAGGTTGTTAGGATTGAGGTTGAAGGTTGCTGGTTATGAGTTGAGGGCAGATTGTATGGGGTAACACACACACTCTCACACACACACACACACACACACACACACACACACACACACACACACACACACACACACACACACACACACACACACACACACACACACACACACACACACACACACACACACACACACACACACACACACACACACACACACACACGTACACACACTCAGAAAAAAAAAATAATAATGAGGTGAATAAATACTTAGAACAGGGGGGTCGGTGCAGGTCCTGCGTCAGGGTGGGAAAGGTTGGCGTGAGGTCTTGTGGGTGATGTTATGTGCGTAAAGAAGTCAGTGAAGTCGTGATGAGTGTTGGTGAATTTGATCTGTTTTTCCTGTAAGAAGTGTAGGTATGTATTAATGGGTGAGATGTTGGCGCGTTCGTGTATGCTGATATTGGTTTGAAAATCATCCCACCGTATGCATAGTGTCCAACGTATGGCTTTATTTTGAATTCTTTGTAAATTTAGGATGTTAGTTTTGGCCGAAAGAGAAATGCTTAATGGTGAATATGTGAGCAGTGGTCTGATCAGTGCCTTATACAGATAGAAATTAGTTTTCGGCTCTGCACTGCGAAAGCGGTAAATTTGTGTTAGAGCATTGTGGGTGTTGGACCGTTTATAAACGAAACGAATGACTGCAGACATTATAGTGGTATTAGTCTTTTTTGTACTGTAGGAAGGTATATAGAAGAATTGTCCCAGAGAAAGCAAGACATACATCAGAAAGCATGGTGAGTGATGAACAGGATGGCTTTAGGAGCGGTAGAAGTTGTGTGGATCAAATATTTGCAAGAAGACTGATAGTGGAGAACTGATTTGAATAATCGATTGCTAGCGACAGGTATCAAAGGTCATGTGGCATTAATTCAAAGCAAAGATTTACGACTAGTAACGGAATAGAAACAGAGAAGGAAATGTCAGATTGGTCTTGGTGTTGATTGAAGTGGTCTCGGCATTGAAGTGGCCTTGGTGTTGAAGTGACTTTGGGGTTGAAGTGGCTTTGGCATTGAAGCAGCTTTGGCGTAGAAGTGGTTTTGGCACTGTAAGTGGTCTTGATGTAGAAGTGGTTTTGGCACTGAAGTGGTCTTGGCATTGAAGTGGTCTTGGTGCTGAAGTGGTCACTTATGTTGAAGTGTTCTTGGTGTTGAAGTGGTCTTGGCGTCAAAGCTCTTTTGGCACTGAAGTGGCTTGATGGTAGTTACTGGATAATGAAGTGGCTTGTTGATAAAGTGGCTTGATTGGTCAGTTGGTTGAAAGGCTTGACCCAGCAATGGAGGAAGGGGCGATGTCGATGGGAGATCTTAAACTATTTGTGCCATGAAGCCAAATGGCTAACCTGATGGGAGTAGAAGGAAAATACAGGCAGGAAGAAACGTGGAAACATCAAAGAGAGGGGTAGGACAGAAGAGAAGAGGAGGAAAGTAAGGAAAGAAAGACTGGAGATAACAAGGCCTCTGGTAGTCGCCTCTTACGACAAGCAGGGATACTGAGGAAGTATTCTTTCCCTCCTCCCCAGGCGACTGATAGCGGAGAAGGATTGTGAGGAAGAGTATAAAGTATTTATGGCATTTAAGGATCAGGAAAAATGTGTGACACGGTAAACAGAGAATTATGAAAGACTTCGGGTATGTATAATGTGCATGAAAAATAGCTGAATGCCGCTGAGCTTTTATGATTGCCGGTAGTGAGGCATGCGCACGGGCAGCTGGGCATCAGAATGGTTTAAAATCAGTGCTGGAGCGAGGCAAGGTTGTGCAATGTCTCCATGGTTGTTCCACACACACACACACACACACATATATAGATAGATATAGACACATAGATACATATAGATAGATATAGACACATAGATACATATAGATAGATAGACACATAGATACATATAGATAGATAGATAGATAGATAGACAGACAGATGGATACACAGTACATGAGAGGATGAGACGTAAAGACACGAGTCATGGAGAAAGAGAGAGAGAGAGAGTTGGCGTTGGTAATGAATAAATAATGAAGGGTGGAGTACAGGTACGTCAAATCTGATGTATGCAAGTGATAAAAATAAAATACCTACCGTACATAAAATGCACCAATTTCCGCTAGGGTTGAGTACGTCCTTTGCAACTTTACAATAATATTTTTCACCCAGATTTAAGTGCAGTTTGATGTCAGATTTCAGTACCTTATGGCACCAGTTTTGGGCCCGCTTTTCTGAGGCTGATCCTGCTCACAGGGTGATCTCTGAACGAGTTAACCCAGGGTGGAGAAGGCCAAGGGGCAGGCCACATAACTCATGGCTACAGCAGGTCAGTCACTAATGTATGGAGATATTTAGAGGGGGGAAGAGTCGCTGACTGGAAGCATATATGTGCAAAGCCTTCCACAATCCCACAGTGGGAGGCAGTGCTGCCTGCAATTACTATAGTGGACATGAGCTTGGTAAACTCGTGCAGTGTTTTGTAGATTTCTGTGAGAGTCGTGCCTTGAGATTAAATGTTCGTAAGACTAAGGTGATGATTGCTGAGAGGTGATTCCCATTGTGATGTCACAGTGAATGGAGAGAGAATTGATCTGACAAGAAATAGTTTAAGCATCTGGGATTAGCGGTAAAAAAAGAAAAAAGAAAAAAGAGAGGTAAATATGAAAAGTAGATCTGCACAGGGAAGGAAAATGACTGGTGCTATGAAAGTCTTAATAAGTAATAGAGGTCTGAGTGTGGCGGTTGCAAGATGCTTGCATAAATAAGTTTTTGTGCCTACTTTAACCTATGGGTGTGAGACTTTGGTGTGGCACAAAATTGAAAAGTTAAGAGTAAGAAGAGAGAAAATAGGATTGTCGAGGACTGTGTCTGTAGTGCAGAGAATGGATAGGATGAGGAATAATGTAATTCGTGAAAGATGTGGAGTAGCCTACGAATTCTCTGAACTCCAGAGTCAAAGAATGTGTGCTTTGATGATATGGCCATGTGACAAGAATGGGTGTGAACAGAGTGGTGAAAAGGGTGTAGCTGAACGAGTATGAAGATAGACGGAGGCACAGTAAGCCAAGAGGAAGGTGGATAGATGTAAATGAGTGTGTGACAGCAAGGTATGGTAGGTGATGAGGCTAGGGAATGGGCAGCGGATTGGGCTGGTTGGGAAAATTTCGTACAGAGGAGTGTATGATAAAAGCTGGGCTGACTTTAGCCATGAGTGTATGTGTATGGCTATGAGGGGGTGTCAGGATTCCAGGGGCTTGAATGACAAGTGAATGAGTGTGGCTCATTCAAATGGGCAGACTTTGAATCTTTTTCTCTTTCTCTCTCTTTCTCTCTCTGGACCCTACCTCATGCCATCACTGGGTGTGGAAAAAAGGTATGTTTAATGACGATGATGACTCGTTGTTAACCCCTGATGCTGCCAGGTGATTTTGCGTCAGTTTAGGAGAAAGTTCATACAGAAAATGTGTCATGATAACTATAATTATCTAACCTCCACTCCATGTAAGAGCGGGGTGTAGTAGGGTTACGAAAGCCAGAAAAAGCCTGACTGGTGAAGAACTACCAAAAGTATGACCAATTGATTAGACCAGATTCTCATTCATGTACTACATAAGCCCCCATAATCATGACCACCTCATAAGCGTAAATATCACATATACGTGCATCACATTATCTTTCATGTCATTCTTTATTTGCAGTCAAGTGCGGGATAATCACAGGATACATACACTAACTGCCTATTCATCTCATTGCTATCTAGTAAGTTGATTTCCCAGTTTCTCCCAATTTACTGTACATTACCAGCTGTAGGGAGAGACCTAATTTGTGGAACACATCCCTGTATTATAACAAGGACTTCCTGTTATTTTTCCATACAACTCAAAAGGTACATGTAGCATAACATGTCAACTTACCTGGTACTAACATACTGAGGCTCAGACTGTGCATTTATCCCTTTACTACACAAGGTTTCCCTTTCCCCACAGCTGTATAAAATCATCCGCATGTAGCAGGAAAAAATCAATAAAACATATCCTGCCACAAATTAATGCGACCTACATCTAAAGAAACAGGGAAAATCAGTGAAACTTAATTATATTAGTTCTCGGTTCTTTAATCATATTATCCTTACTGCAACTGACCTAACATGAGTAAAGATAATTCTCAGAAATACAATATGCAAAACAGATGTACTGTACCTGGACGGAACAATTATCACAGATTAGAAAATCAGGGTTTAGCTGCCAGCAGATATTACAAGAGAAAAACTGCTTTTCATTAAAAGCTAAAGTAAAGTTCACCATAATATATCACACTAATATCCATCATCTGGGAGTAGCTGGTACACCAGATTGCACCTCTGCTCAGTTCCTTACTGTCAACACAAATGACTTTCTCATTTATCCTCGAGACCTGGGTTTTTGGATATGACCCCAAAACCAAGCAGCAGTTTAGTCAGCAGAAGACACCAACACCTCCATGGCCGAAAAAAGTGCATCCAGTCAAATCCAACATCAAGACCATGCTGTTTTTTTTTGACACAGTGGGAGTAATCCATAAAGAATCTGTTCCCCCTGGACAGACTGTGAGCCAGCAGATTTGCATTTTACAATACAGTGCTGAGGCATTTATAGGAATGCATCAGGGACAAATATCCTGAGAAGTTGTGTACCCAGAAATGGTTCTTGCATCATGACAACACCCCATCACACACCACACTGGCAGTTCAGCAATTTTGTGCCAAAAACATCACTGATGCTCTGCACCCCTTGTACTCACCAGAGCTCACTCCCTGTTATTTTTTCTTTTTCCCCAAGATTAAGCTGGAACTGAAGGGCAGAAGATTTGATGACTTAGAAGAAATTCAGGAAAAATCTCTGGAGTCTCTGGACAAGATGACAAAAAACGACTACAGGAAGTGTTTCCAGGAATAGGAAAAGTGCTGGGACAAGTATATATTGTCTCAAGGGGACAGTTTGAGGGGAACTAAAATGATTTTGCAACCAAGTTTTGTAACAAAGTATTTCATTAACAATTCAGGGAATTTTTGAGTCTCCCCCTCGCAGTATGTGGAAGAGGTGGAATAATACAAAAACAAAGTAGAAGATAATGAAATAAAAGCGACTGAAAAATGAAAAAGACATCTGAGGATTAAGTGGCCTAGAGGCAGTTTTCCAGCAACCATCTCACATCAGTGGGTTTGTAGGAGACAGCAAAGGTGTTGGAGATAGTGATAACTGTCTTTGAGGACATAGGAGAAAAAATATCTAACACACACATATTCCCTGCATGTCATAAAGTGTGAATTAGGGAGTGGAGGCTGGAAAAAAAATCTCTCTTTGTATTGGCAATGGAACGTTGCAACCCCACTGTCCAATATATGTGCTGCCTTTCCCTCCTATGGCATAGGCTGTGGGAAGACTGTAATTGAAGCTTCTTTTCTATACTGACTCATATCCACAAAAGAAAACAGACTGCTTATCTGGATTTCAAGTCAATGGGAAAAAGTGAACCTGAATGATAAGTGATGAGGTTCACGATAATGGATAATAATATGAACTAATAACACCAATAACATATGTCTGAAGTATGTGATGTGCAAGTGAGATGAGATGATAACAGTGTATGGTGTGCCTTTCACACTATCATCACAACTGCCAAATACCTGCTGATCTCCCTCTTAAGAGTGTGCAAGCATGTATGCATGCTTGAGTATGTGTGTGCTAATTATTTAACATTTAAATGGGGATGGTCAGTGATGAGCCAGTCAGGTGGTATGGCTGAGGCTCCATTACACGTAACATAACCTACTGAGTCTTAGACTTTGTCAAATTATCTAATACAATATTACTATACTTACAAAACATTTCTCCAATGCTAAAAAATTATTTGGCAAGATTAAAATGTAAAAAGTTATCAATCTAAAAGGGTTAAACACCCCATACCTATATTGGTGTTTTTCTGAGTATTAGGTCCCTTACTTTAAAATATGTTACCTATACTGATACTTATTAATTTCAACCCAATTTCCCAGAATCCATTTTAGTAACATATTAGTACTAAAGCAAGGGTCAGCAGTACTGTCTATCTATTCTATTTTATATCAGATCCATTACTGCAACTAATCAGTATTCACTATTATGTAATATTGGTTTAGATGCTGTATAGTTTACAACCCTCACCCATATTACCTAGTTTGCTACTTGAAATTCCATACTACTGATGCTAAAATCTAGCTATTCATAATACAAACGACATAATTGGCACAATTATCAATAACAATAAAGTGCTATTACAGTATACTCCATTATAGCCTCATAATATCAGACAAACTGGAAGAAAAATCCAGTCTGATAAAGGCAAAATCCTGATATACCAACCTTTCATTATACTGGAATTTTTCTGGATATATTTCACTACAATCCAATATATCTGGAAAAGTTGTGTGACCATATGAGTCAGACATTATGTATTGTAATTTCTTTAAAAATGAATCTTTTTTCATACCTTAGTCTTTCATATCTTATCATACTGTAATATCTGTATATTAAAATTATTACAAATATACACTCAAATACAGTACAATACTGAAAATATTACATAAAGCATCGGAACACAATGTCAAAGGAACACTCTAGGGACTGTCAATAAAATATTTGTGAGGTGGATGATACCTTCACTGTGCAATATTTTTAACATTCAACTGCATCAGTTTTTGGATACTGAGTAGTAACTGACACATGATAACCAAGATCAAAACTGTTCCTTCATAATCTTCGTATGAGAACTGGACAGCCTTTCTGCAGAAAAAGTACCAACACTTGTGTATATAAACTCCAACAAGTTTAACAAATATCCCATCTACTCCATGGAAAAACTGTGAGGTAGTGTATGAACTCTCCGATACCAGTATCAGTTATTGTACATCCATTTTCATTGGTTAGCTATGGATCTAAAAGTACCAAGTTCCTGGATGTAACATCAGTCTCACCTGCAAGTGCCTCTAATAACCACCTCCATTAATTAAAACCCTTCATTACTTTCCATCCATCCTTCCTCTTGTGTGACTTTCTCCCACTTGTCACACTCTACATAAGATCTTAACTGTTAACTACAGTAATTTACTCTGAAGGAACAGTCGAGACAAAAGTGTCCAATTCATTAGTTTAAAAAATCCTGAAAATCGCATAAGACATGGCTTCAATCCACATGACTGTCATCAAGTGACTGGGTACAGTGCTTGCTGTTTCACAACCTCTCTGCCACCCATGCACTTCTCATTCTTACTTCTGGTGTGTAGTTCAATTATTTTCTTATGTTTAACTGATTGCCCTTAGTAGGGGAACAGTATGTTTAAGATACATCCAAATGTGCTGAATACATTTATGGAATTTTTTCCTGTAAAATATGACTGGCAGTTGAGTCTGGAGGAGGTATAAGGGTTTGATATTGAAGGGTTCATGTCCCAAGTTTATTAGGCACCATAAGAAGTTGTTTGTATTGTGTAAATTCTTCTTTCATATAGCTTTTCTGGTAGCAAGAACCATGTATAAGGAGGCACAGGTTTAAAATATCTGCACTGTACTGTACTGGATTCTAAGCAAGAAATCCAGGCACAACATTCACTAGTGCACATTCATTCAGTGTCTTAAAGTACAGAGAATATCTTTTAGTTTTGTGAAAATTAGTTCTGCACTTAAATAAAATAATTTGTGAGTGAATCAGTTTAAAAAAAAAAATAATAATAACCAGACTGATGTTTGAATGCATGGCTCAGGGGGCAGTGTATGTGATGGCAGGGTTCTCAGTTGCGTCTCACACCACTCCAAAGTGCACCACCTTCACCGTCCCGCCATCTTCTTCCTCGGTAGACACCTCTGACAAAGTAAAGAAATTGGAATTATAATGCCATCTTATTACCCGTCCCCACCCAGGAGGGGCTTGGGGACAGGTACTGTTTTCACCCAGTTTGTTTGTTTGTTCATTTTTTTTTTTGTTCGTCTGTCTGTTAACAGCCTTACGCAAAAACTACTGGTGCGATTTTGACTATAATTACAGGGATAATGGGCTGTGACCTTCTGATCACCTGAATAAATTTTAGGCCAAACTGGGCCAAGGCCCAGGCTGTAGGCCCAAAAAATGTAAAAAAAAAAAAAAAAAAAAAAAAAACGGGGACAGGTAAAAATCGTTTTTTCACCATAACTCCTTTCAAATATGCCATACTGACATGAAACCAAAACCTAAAGGTACATCTTTCAAATCTGCATCCTATAACATGCCTCATTACATCAGGGGAGTCACCCCCCCGTTAGTGGTAGGGGGTAAATGTCAGGTGGGTTGGGCCTAAAATTTCAAATGGGCATAAAATCATCAATTTTCAGTCAATTTACTCCAAATTTGATATGCAACATCTTTAACTAAATATCCTGTTGTGTTTATACATCAGCACTAAAATGACTGCTGGGGACAGGTCTGCTGTGCTTTGGCACTGCTTCTTGTTTCTTTTTGTCAACCTGCCAATGACAATGAAAGATAATACTGTACAGTACAGTATATATATATATATATATATATATATATATATATACATATCTATATATATATACAATCATGCGCTCCATAATGTCTGACCGCACAATGTCCGGTCACTTTAACATCCGGGGACCCATAAGAATACAGTAATCCCTCGATTATCCGACATAATAGACCCAAAGGCATGACCAGATATGGGCAAAGTCCAGATATGGAGCAATATCCTCTACTGTACCCATACCCGACCTATACCCAACCTGCACACACAGTACCCCTCCTAATTTTGGCAGTGTTCTGCAGTCTTTCAGATGTTTTCAGACATCAAAACACACATTACAATATCCAATATAATCCTAAACACTAAGAAAACAATGCATTTAAAAAAAAAAAAAAAAAAAAAAAAAAAAAAAAAAAAAATCATACCAATATGCACTGTACCCCTCCTAATTTTGACAGTGTTCTGCAAGTCTTTCAGCTCTTTTTAGACATCAAAACACACACACTGCAATATGCAATACAATCCTAAACACTAAAAAATTAATGCATTAACAAAAAAAGTTACCAATATGCACAACCCTACCAATATGTACAGTACCCCTCCTAATTCTGGCAGTGTTCTGCAGTCTTTCGGCTCTTCTTGGCATCAAAACACACACTGGAATATGCAGTATAATCCTAAACACTAACAAAACAATGCAGTATAATCCTAAACACTAACAAAACAATGGATAAAAGAAAATCATCCACAAACAATAACAACAACAACAAAAACACCTACATGCAAAAAAAAAAAATACCAATATGTACAGTACCCCCTACTAATTTTGGCAGTGTTATGTAGTCTTTTGGTTCTTTTTAGACATCAAAACACACACTCAAATGTGCAGTATAATCCTAAACAATAAGAAAACAATGCATAAACAACAACAACAACAAAACAATATGCACAGTACCCCTGCTAATTAGGCAGTGTTCTGCAGTCTTTCGGCTGCTTTTCAACATCAAAACACACAATTCAGTGTGCAATACAGTCCTAAACACTAAGAAAACACTGCATAAACAACAATGAAAACAAAAGAACCTTTCCTAAATGCACAGTATCTCTCCTAATCTTGGCAGCGTTCTGCGGTCTTTCGGCTTCTTTTGACATCAAAACATACACTGCAATATGCAATACACTCCTAAACACTAAGAAATCAATGGATAAGCAATAAAAATTATTTTTAAAAAACACAGTACACTTACCACCCAGTAAACAGCAAACATCAAAACCTGCCTGGCTGCAACAGGTCTACAGGTATCCCATGTGGTCTAGTGACTAACAGAGCCACCTAGCAAAGGTCAAAGAAATCCTCCTCCTCTATCTGCTGAAGCTGGCCGATGAGTGGGGAAGTGCTGCGAGGTGATGGAACCCTACCCACCTCAGAAGTCTCTGAAGACAGCCACAAGCTCACGTCTAACGGCGACTCAACAGCTGACGATGTGCTCCGATGTGGATCCAAGAGTGAAGACGGGTCAAGCAGGTGGTGGTTGTCACAATGGGAAGAAGGGGCTGGCATTCGTGGGGGTGGCAGGCTTGAAGAAGGAGTTGATCTTTGTCTGATGATAGGTGGTGCGATTTTGTCAGAGGATGACAGCATCCCTGACTGTCCGCAGATCCATCGCCACCTTGGGTGGTGCCAACTGCCCGTTGCAATGAGGGCACTCGGCATATTCGAGATCCTACTCAATGCCGGCATGCAGCTCACCAAGACGAGGGAGTGATGGAGTGGCGGAGTGGCCAGAGTCAGGGTACTCGTCCTCATCCTCATCACTTTCCTCCGTCTGTCCTGCAGAGACAGCAGCGGCAATCTTCTCATCAGACAACGTCTGATAACCTTAATCGCCACTGTCGTCCTCCTCTGCGTTTCATAGCCAAAGGTGGAAATCGTCCATGTCAAATCCTTCAAAGTCGTGCATGGCCTCACATCCCTGAAGGAGACAAGACCAACCACTTTCCAAGGTTTTGATGGAGACTTCCTTCTAAGCACTGGCCCAGATGAACACCACGGACTTGATGTTGTAATGCCACAGATTCTCCAAGGTCCACTCCCTATGTGTGTCAACTCCTTCCTTGTCCTCAAGCACCACCATCACCTCGTCTAGGAACCTCCAATGGTACAGCCTCCTGGCTGCCACAATAACACCTTAGTCCATTGGTTGAATGAGAGCAGTCGTATTAGGTGGCAGAAATATGCACCTAATAAGGGCGTCATCAGCAACCAAATCCCTCTCCAACAGATATGCAGGGGCATTGTCGAAGATCACGACAGCCTTCACCTGGCCTCGAAGGATACCAAGTTCCTCCGTTTGATAATGGATAACCTCCTTGACAAAGTGTCTGTGGAACCAATCTCTGAAGATCTTTGTGGTAAATCAGGCCTCCACAGAATTGTGCCACACAACAGGCAGGCTATCCACCAACCCATGGACACAACATGGCTGTTTTGCATGTCCAACAATAACTGGTTTGAGACGGTGCATCCCATTAGCACTGGCACACTGAGACACACTGTTTGGACAACTTCTGACCAGGCACAGTCTTTTCCATCTCTTCTGCTGGGGTGTTGGTGGGCAAGGAGCAGAAGAACAGGCCAGTTTCGTCAGTACTGTACATCTGACCGAGAGCAAGGCCCTCTTTCTCAGTCAGATGCTGCACTTTCTGACGGAACAGCTCAACATTCTCAATTGCCGCGTCCAAAGCCTCACCATGTGCCTTACGGCCAGTAAGTCCATGTCAAAGTTCGAACTGGAAGAGCCAATCCTCAGATGCCTTGAAGTCATGTATGTTTTGAAGGCATGCAAACTTCTCGGCTGCAGCCTTCAACTCGGTCCCATGTACACCCTCTAAAAAATTTTTCGGCACCCCCTGCTCTGATACCTTTCGCAACAATCACTGTTACAGACGGCGAGAATACGTGGTGTGATTGATACCCCTGTACCTCTCTCACTCTCCCACTGGACTTCATCATTAGCGGACGAAGTAACACACACCAGCAACACAGGGCCATGGATACCAAGCACACACCGAAATTCAGATGATTCAGAATGCTTCGTGTGGTGTATCATAATGTATCGTGTCGTAAGGGTGACGAAACTTTTTTATAGCCTGTACAAGCACACCAGCACCCCGTTGCTGGCGGAACCAAACCAAAGTCAATTGGTCAATGCTGGCAGGGCGGGGCTGGGACATCACCTTCCACTCAACTTTGCAAGTGGTATTGCCGTAGTCCTGTCCATACTGAGTCAGTTTGTCCTATGATTTTTTTACATCAAACAAAGTTGAATGGGCCAAGTCATATTCACGCAAAATGCGTGAAGTTGGCCAGCCCACATCAACCTTGCCCAATACCTCACGCTTCTTCTCCAGAGTCAAAGCCCTCCTCTTGCCTTTCCCAGGTGGTGGTCAGGCCGTCATCACACACACAAGTACACCACAGAGGAGAATTAATGCCTGCAGAAGGTAGGACACTACTACAAATGCAACAATGGAAGCAACCATTGTTTACTCTCTGCCAAGCACATCCAGACAGACAAAGGCAGGAACTAAGGTGCAGTACAGCTGGGGAGTGTACGGCATTGCCACGTCTCTATCCACACTTGGCTATGAGCATGCAAGTAAAAACCAGCACACTGACCTACGAGTGCAAGGGTCTTTTTCCCTGGCCCAAGCAAACATTGGATCCACGTACATCATGGGCTTATGGAGCGGCTGAGCAATCTGGACGGCAATGGGACTCTGACCACTCAGTAATGGGGCAGATGGCCATGCGTGGCCAGGAGTTTCCAGCTAACCCAAATGGCCAGGGGATTTCAACCATTCAGTAGGGAGCCCGACAGCCATTCTCACTCAGCTTGTGGGTTATGCTATGTTTTCCTTGTGCGCTGCCAGTATGTTTCCGGTGATTGGGGTGGCCGGGGGGATTTTGATCATTCAGTAGGGAGCCAGACAGCCTTGTTGGTCTCCTTGTAGGTTATGATATAGTGCCCAAGCATGGACAGAGTGGCCAGTGAGACACCCGACAGATTTTTTTTTACTTTGTAGGCCAGCCAGCTGCCAAAGTCGGAACTTTTATATAAGGTTACGGACAAATAAATCCGGATACATACCTGACAGAGCCAAGGCCTAACGTCCGTATACGAAGCATGACCAAACACGGAGCGTCCGGATAATTGAGGGATTACTTAATAAAAATAAAAAAAAAATAAAAATATCCGAAGAATGGGACATAGCAAGCATATGCGGTCGCAAAGCAGTGCTGCTTTGTGACGGCCAACCAGCATCCCAAAATAAAGCGATTACACTGCCGACTGTACAGTACACATGTATAACCTATACAGATAAACTGTATCTGTATAGGTTATACATGTGTACTGTATACTGTTCATGTCTTAATATTTTTCTTTTTTCCCATACTTACACAAATGAATTAAAACCTATACCAAAAAGCAAGAAAAAGTTTACCGACAAGCAGCAAAAAGTTTACCGTATAACAGTGTCATCAACACCAGCCACAGGCAGTCACATCTACTCGCATGTTTACTGCCGCTTTGGAGTGTTCTTGCATATCCCTGCATCACATTTTATAACATTACATATTGTATTATTGTCTTAATTAGACTTTTTATACTATACTGTACTTTAAAAGTAATATACAGTACAGTATATACCATTTACACCCATGCTCCAATTTCTGATGCATCAATAACTGACGACTCGCTAGACCGACCAACAGAAATGGGAGAACATTCTCACAATCCAAACAGCCATCAATTTGCTAGTCCGAACACTCCACCCCTCCCTAGGTTTGAAACGAGCGAGGCTGAACGGGATGTGGTCATGCTCATGGCTCTCCCTGTCCTCCCTCCATCCCCTCTCTTCTCCCCCCATCCCTCCTCCATCCCCCACCACGCTCAGCACTGCCAGACATGCCTCCCTCTCCATCCCCATCCCCCTCCTCACTCCCAGTTGTCTAACATGTCCCTCCACCCTCCCCCACCCCAGCTTGTCTCCCGTGTGTGTGTGTAATTCACCGGGTCGGTCAGGATCACTTGATGGTCGTGATCGTCAGCATTTACCCTCCTGGAAGGGAGCTGAGAGCTCATATAGTCCGATCTAAGGGCAAGGCTGTGACCTTCACACATGCACACACCCGTCCCCTTGCTCAAGGGGGGCAGTAACCACCCACTTTGTCAGTGAAACTTTTCGCAACCTGAGCAAGGCGCGAACTCCTGTCCACCAGATGGCAAGCAAGAACGTTACCACTGCACCAGCGAGCGGTGTATGTGTGTGTGTGAGAGAGAGAGAGAGTCAGTCAGTCCGTGAGAGTGAGTGAGTGAGAGAGTGAGTGAGAGAATGAGTGGATGAGAGAGACTGGGTGGGGGCAGGTGGTAATGGGGCAGTATGGCTGTCTTGTCTTCCTCCCTATCCCCCTGCCCTCCCCCACCCCTGCTTGTCTCCCTCCCTGTCCTCCCACCCTCCCCTACCCCCACCTGTCTCCCTCCTCCACCCCCACTTGTCTCCATCCCCATCCCCCCACCCCCCTCAATCCCTGCTTGTCTCCCTCCCCATCCCCCCACCCTCCCCCATCCCCACTTGGAGCACTGCCAGCTGCCTGCCTGTCAGTAGCCTTGAAGCATCTCACACAACACATCCCACCCAGCTTACCTTCCTGCATCCGATGTTTGATCTCATTTTTAGCAACAGTATGATTTATGAGGATAATAACATTACCTATGGTGTATCTGTGCCAGTCTCTATTGACTGAGTAAGGTATATCAGAGTTTGGGTTTGGGTCTGGAACGCATCTCTGGCTTTTCTTCAGTATCTTATGGGGAAAATTGCTTCGATATCCGACATACTCGCTGACCGAACACTCCCACTGGTACACAACACTGCCGGGTATGGGTGTACTGTATATATAAGCCATTTTTGCTCAACTAGTGGATTAGGTACTGGTACTAGCATGTGACTCAACAGGCCGGCCAGGCGACTGACCATTCAGTAGGGAGGCAGATGGCCAGTTTTGCTCAGCTGGTGGGTTAGGGTCTATTACCAGCACGTAGCTCAAGAGGCTGGCCGGGCGACTTTGAACGTTTGATGAGGAGGCAAATGGCCATTTTTGCTCAGCTGGTGGGTTAGGGTCTATTACACTACCAGCATGTGGCCAGAGAGGCCAGCCAGCCGCCCAAGCATATACAATACAGCACTGTATACAGTATACACTGTATAAGTTACTGTGGCCACTTAACGTCAAGATCACTTAATGTCCCATTTTTCAGAACGTATAATGGACACTAAGTGGTGCATGGCTGTACATACATATATATATATATATACATATATATATATATATATATATATATATATATATATATATATATATATATGTACTGTATGTATATATATATGTATATATATATATATATATATATATATATATATATATATATATATATATATATATGTACTGTATGTATATATATATATATATATATATATGTACTGTATGTATATATATATATATATATATGTACTGTATATATATATATATATATATATATATATATATATATATATATATATATATATATATATAATATTCATTCATTCATCATCCAATCCTACATTGCCCCATGAGGAGCATAGAAGCCCAGGGCTAGGCAAGTTGGTCCTGACATTTATGATGAGTGACCAGCCTCACTCATCTCTTAGAGGCAGTACGTGAGCAGTAAACCCCAACCATCCCTTGGATATAAACCTGCACCAGCTCAATCTGATTGGAGTGCCTTAATTACCCACTAAACCACCAGGTGCCATAAATTGGTTACATGGTTAACAGCCAGGGTAGTAAATGGTTTCCTGTTGTACAAGAAACCATTTGGCTTGTCACTCAGTGTAGAGTCACCCGTAGCGATGATGATGATGATGATGATGGTTACCACCCAGCATAGTACTGCAAATGGTTCCCTGTTGTACAGGAAACCATTTGGTTTGTTGCTCAGTGCAGAGTGACCCACAGACAGAAGGAAGAGATAAGAAAGAAGGAAAGAAAGACAGAGGAAGAAGGAAGGAAAAAAGGAAGGAGAGGAAAGGGCAGTCACCCAAGAGAAGCACTACATCAAATGAGCAGATGGCAAGCACCCTCATCTATACTCTACACCTGATGAAATTACATATAAAATCTTAACCACCCAGAGTTATTGCTGTGTGTGCGACATACAGCTTACTATTATTCTTACTATACAACTACCGTACTACTATTCTAACTATATTAACTACCAAAATTCACCATTATTGCTGAATGTCTGATGTGTCCCAAAAGACAAAAAATAACTTAACTCACATTACTCATAAACTAAACAAAACAAACAGTATCTAACTTTTATACTATCATGCCAACACTGCTTAGAACAGCTGTAAAGAATTACACAGCCACAGTTCTCGAGAGTATTCTAAGGATTCCAGCTAATGCCATCTTCCAGGGATAACAGACACTATAATCTTTATATTTTATATATCCAGCTCTTGGTTGAGACCCAGCTGTCTTCCTGAACACAACAAATCATACCATAAACCTTCAAATGTCACCATTTCAACAAGAATACCATCCCATCTATACTGAAACACACTAGATCCACCATTCAGGACTGGTTTTAAAATATTTTGGGGTGGCAACTAACATGTTGATGGGGTCCCAGGGGTCCCAGGAAGGATCAGTCAAGACTAAACAAAATTCAGATCTTCACACTGTTACATACCTAAACATAATTTGACAAAAAAATCATTACCAAGAGATATTAAATCCTGCACAGTAACTATCCCTGCATCTATGAATTTACAGAACTGGGTGGAGATACTGTACTGTACTTTGTGTAAGCAATGAAAATTACATCCTGTACTGTATGCTAGGCAATCATATTACTGTTTGTTAAACAAGAACAAACAGAGATCTGAGAATATACAAAAAGAATCTACCTGATGTACTGATATTGTCCAAAAGGAAATGGTTAACATAAACATAATGTGCAAAGACATAGTAACAAGGAGGGTGTCTGAAAGTGAAGTAACTGAATTTATTGCAAAGGAAAGACCTCCAGCAAAATGGGAGAACATGAACTGAACAATTTATAGGCGACATGTCAAGGAAAAGAGGGGCTGAAAATGAAAGTGATGAGTAAGGATACAGCAGTACGGACAATCTTGGCCATCCAGTGTGGTGGAGCTTCCTGGATACAGCATGGCATCAGCAAGATAAAAAGATAAATTCTCATCTCTTGCTATGTCTCTCTCTACTACCAGCCTTGCCTATTTGACAATATGCATTACATTCAACCTGTGTTGATGGCTAACTAAGAACTGTATACTGTAGTACATGCAGAACTTCTGAAACCACAATAAACATTGCTACAATTAATAAAGCTACACATCAAGTATCACATGCTACCACCCTAAGGAGCTTTCTTGTACTGTACCTTGGCTCCAAGAAGTAGTCACCATAATCTGCATCAAGATGTGAGAAATATTGAATTAAACAAATGATTAACAAATAATTAATGTCTGAAAAGTACACCAAATACCAAGTGTTTATGTGATCAACTGAAACCAGGTATTAATATAGGCAGAAATACAGTGAGAAACATAACATTAAAATGAACAGAGGATAATCAAAAGCAATTAGTAAAAGAATATGAACACACCATTATCATCATGTTTTCTAGTTTCATGAATTGGGGAAACCTAGAGCTAAGCATTCCACTCTACTGGGACATAACTCAAAGAAACACCAGCTTCATTCCTTCCTCTTCTTCTTAAATCATAAGACCCAGGAGGATCTGCACACTATAAATGATGAGATGTGAGGCTGCTGTATCCCTAGTCCATGATAAATTACAACACCAAATATGCACTACTAAACTGTAAGGACCTCGTCATTATTCCCTGGGATATGGAACAAAAATACTACCCATTTATTCCCTGCATGTTACAAGAAGTTACACACTGGGACTGGGCTGAGATGTGGACAGCCACCTACTTAGTGTGGGATGTAATGACCTCAATATCCACAACCCATGTTGCAATTAGCATCATAAATCCTATGGTACAACAAAGGGAGAAGACTGTACCTAGGATTATACATTTCCTTTTATATGTATCCCCAGGGAATTCAGGGAGTGTGCTTTGGATTTCCTCAGCCCACATGAATCTGCAAGAGATGAAAGAGGATAATGCTTGATAATGTCACCCCCAGACAAATCATTAATGGCTCAGGAAGGAGTTATTGTAAAGGGTTAAACTCACCTTGATACACTGCTTGCTCATACTGCCGCTGCAGCTCTGGACGGTCCACAAACACAGACAATGTTTCAGAGTCCACAAACTCTTCGTTGGGATCCGAGGAATAGAAAACTTCCCGTACTGTCCTTGCCGGCCTTCTGGCTTGTGCCTGGGGAGCTCTGGGATGTGGCATGACAGAGGACGTGCTCGGTTTCTTCATGGACGATGGTTGTTTTGGGAGGTCTGGTTGACGGATATTGATAGTAACTGTGCCATCCTGTGAGGTGATGGCTGCAGCATGGGACTGAGGAACATGATGGGAGCTGCTGGTGTAGGGTGGCGGTGGAGGGACTGGAGGGACAGGGGAGGAAGAGGCTGTGCTGGTTTGAAGTGTCCCACTGTTGTTGGTGGCATCATTATTGTTGCTGCCAAGAGAGAGGCATTGCATCCCAGCTGTCTGAGACAGAAAAGTTAGGAAAAATGAATAGTAAACCCTTGAAATGCAATGCAGTGGCAGAATATCTGTATTTATACTCTTGCTAAAGCCTGACAATTATATTATGAGAGATTCATTTACATATTTCTGTAGTGGCTGAACATAAGTACTGTACTGTATTTTACTTTTTTATCAAATTATTTTCTTCAGCAGAGAGAAGCCACTGCAGCAAAGTGGCAACGGCAATTTCAGATCTACAATGGAATCACTAAAACATACTAGAAATTAATTTCAGAACTCTAATCAGTATTTTTAACAGATCTCAATAACCAGCATGATACTGTCTGAACTCTAGTATTAGAATCAAATAATTAAAATACTCTTTTGGATATACATCATCATCATCATCATCCACATCCTACTTCCCACTAAAAAATGAGATACTAGGCTCCTTACCTGCCCTAATAACATTCAATACACCTGTTACACGACATTACAAAGAATTAGTGGTATTTTCATTTCAGCACTCACTGTGGTCATCTATTTCACTACAAAGCCACAACCATAGCATTCTTCCACACCACTATACATCTCCACTCATCCGACTCTCTCGCATATTTCCCACGATCAACTCAATTCACCTTCTCCACATTTTATCACATATGCATATACAGTACTTCATCATAACCAATTGCTAACTCCTCAACCATTTCACAGCATTCTCACTTCTGCTATTATGGCATTCCCAAATACCACATCCTTCTTTTGTGCACTACCCAAAAATCCTATCTATCTATCTATCTATAGCCCGACGCCCTAATCCCGCAAAGGGTGGCCGCAGACAAAACGCCTCCAAGTCACTCTGTCACCCACCATTTGACTCCCCTCCCCCCAACTCACCCCCCCCTCCCTCATATACCTCTCAACTCCATCCCTCCACCTCATCCTCAGTCTACCCCTCCCTCTCCCTCCCTCCACCTCACCTACATACAAAAATCCTACATACCACTATTATGCTCTCCTTATCAGTTTCCTAATTATTATTACACGTAGGCTCCTTATTTCTCATCCACTGATTAATATTCTCCCACCATCATCCCTCATATATTCATTTTTTTCCCTTCAGGTTCATTGGTACAGTATTGCACTTCTTTCAAAAATAATTTTCAATTTCCAAATAAGTTTGCATTCATTTTTTTTTTTCTAAATTCACAATTTAATTTTTCATCTATTTCTCTTCAATAATCTAATTACACGACATTTTATTCAGTACATTCCCTCTTTTGTATCAACTCATACTGCATCTACCCCAACCACTTCCTACTCTCATCTTCCACTGCTCTTTCAATTTCCACATCCAATTCAGCATTTCATTCTTACTAGCTGACATCCTTGCAGCAACATCCACAGCTTTAGCAAACACTCCTTGTATGCTTTCCTCAAGTTTTCTTAATCCATTTGTTCTCTGTCCATTATCCATAATCCCTGTATCATCTTTCATTCATAATCATCTGCTGCTAATTTGTTTATTAGTGTTCTACCTTTATTCTTTCATTTTCAGTACTCCTCTCACCCATTTTTCTTCATTCTCCTTCAGTTTTGGAACCTTACCTACTACCACCATGTATTCTGACAAACCTTCACACTGTCTTCTCTCAAAACTTATGCCATAACACTCCCAATGTATGCCTCTTTCTACAAACACATAATCCAATAAGCTTGTTCCATTATTTTCTCCACCTTTTCCATGTTATGCATATTTATGAACAATTTGCCAAGCTTCTTGTTATCATCACTAGCATTGCTGATCTTCCTTCTCTTATAAGGTGTGCACCCTGTGAGAATTAATAAATGGATCCAAAATGTCTATAATTAAAGAGGATAAAGATAAAGAGGAATGATCAAGACCAATATACTGTGTGGTACAGGGAATGAGAGGGAAACCTGGGTGTTGTGGGAAAGATGGGTGGGAGATGGCAGTTCAGTGGCTCAACAGGTTTAGTACAGTGCTAGCCTTGCATTCAGGGAACACTCTAGAATGGTGGGTTCAATCCCCACTGACATGACACTAACAAGCTAATTTAAGTCAGCAAGGATCTAATAGCCAAATGTACACGATACAGTAAAGTATTAATGTCTACTTGGGTACCAATATCTTCAGTAAAAAAGTTCGCATTTCGTGTATAACTCTACCCTCCTCCTAACCCCCAATAACTTCACTTTTATGGGCCAGAATAGTTTTTGCAGCTATTGCATACAATTTAGAAGAAAATTACAGTATTCTATTTATCTGTCTATGAGTAATGCTTACAAATAAAATGTGCTTTGTGGGTAAACTGCAGAATCAATGACTGGCAACACACATTAGCACTGCACATCAACTCTGCCACATACCTGAATGATTCTGTCCACGTTTACCATTACAAACTGAGGAGAAATTTATCCTCAGTGATCATACTACACCCCTTCTCCCTTCCCCACTAACCCAATCACCCATTCCATTCACACATGCACAACACATTCATCTGCATTTAAATTTTCCTCCTGCCTAACTTTTCCCTTAAAAATATGCAGTATATATATAAATGGTGGTTGGTGGTGGCCACGATCATCCACTTATTTGATGTAGTGCTGCCTACATCTTCCTTCACCTTTATCATTCTTTTTTTGTGTCTGCTGTCCTCTTTCCCTATTTCTCCCAACTTTTCTGTCACTTTTTATTACTCTCACTTCCTTTTCAGATGACTTTTCATCGAGTCACAAGCCTACTGGTTTCCTGTATGCCGGGAAACCATTTACAATGCTGGGAGGTAACCATATAACCAACCCGTACATGTTCCCTACCTGTCAACAAGTGGGTTGGCAGATAGTTAGTGTCCCTCCCCACAAAACAACTAATTCAAAGACAAACAGCCACCTCTTACAGAATTATGGCATCTGGATACTGAAAGACAGATATAAATACTGTACAGTATATACCTCCTTATTTAGAGATCAGGTAATGCCCCAACTGATTTTATATTAATGATATGAGGGTTCCTGTGGTAGGTGGAGGGTGCTCACAATCCACTCACTCGATGTAGTGCTGCTTTGGGTGTCTGCCCTTTCCTCTCTTCCATCCTTCCTCTTCTGTCTTTCTTTCCTTCATTCTTTCCTCTTTCATCTGCTTACGGGTGACTTTACACTCCATCTTCTGTCTTTCTTTCCTTCATTCTTTCCCTTTCCTGCTGCCTATGTGGGGCTCTACATTGAGTGACAAGCCAAATGGTTTCCTGTACATCAGGAAACCATTTACTATACTAGGCGGTAACCACATACCTAAACTATGGTGACTGGTGGTTTAATGGATAAGGTGCTCCAATCAGATTGAGCCTGTGTAGGTTTATATCCAAGGGGTGGTTGGGGTTTATTGCTCATGTAATGCCACTCAGGGATAAGTGAGGATGGTCACTCTCATCTTAAATGTCAGGACCAACTTGCCCAACCCCAGGTTCCTACACTCCTTATGGGGCAACATAAGACTGGATGATGGATGGGTGGATGGAAGTACAGATTTCTTTTATGAAAGGCTGGCTGCTATACTTCCTACTCTACTAAAGTATACCTAAACCCTCCTCAGTCCCTGTACTCTGCCATCAATCCCAGTCCTTCCTCTGTATTCTCTTTCTCTCTCTGCTGTGAATGACTGGGATCATGTGTCGATTCTGCTGGACCTTACACCTCACAGAAAGAGGGAAGATTGACAATGTTAAGCATTAAAGCTGAAAGCCTGACCATCTACACTGTTTTGTTTGAAACATGAATTTCTTAGAGACAAACATGAATTTCTTTTAGATAACCATCATTTCTGATGAGTCCTTCACTTGCCATCCATTATCTTTTTCCCTGGACACATGAAAAGCCAAGTTGGACCAAAACTGCAGTATCTTCATAAGAAACGCAATCTTCACTATTACATTTACATTGTTAAAAGGCCTTGGTCACGCTAGCATGTGTTGGCCTTGGTCACCTGATGGCTGCTTTCCATCTTTTGCCACATCCCTGGTTAGTCTGTTAGCCTCTTCCATTCTTTTCACGTGTTCACATCATCTCTGTTGTCACGTTCACATTAGGTCACTCATACACTTCACACAAAACCATTCCCTCAGTGCTGTACCATCCAACCTGTCCCCCAAGGAAGCATTACTAATCTACATCCTCATCCTCATCTCAGTTCACTCCAACCTGCAAATATCCTAATCCTTACTGGCCAAACATTACACTTTGCACACAGCCAGTTTATACACTTTTCCCTTCATGTGAAGTGACAGTTATCTCCTTGTCAGAAGTAGCAGTTCTCTGAACTTCATCCATTCCCTTCTGATTCTGGCAATGAAGCTAGCCTTTGCTCCATCATCAGCATGACCATATCTCCCAGACAGCAAAATTCCTTCACACACTCCTCGGAAACACTCCCATATTTTACACTATCCATCCTAATACTGAAGAGATGCCTGCACGTGGCAACACTGTGTACCCTGGGTAGAGCAAAGTGGCTGTGGCATCTGCCTGAATTTCCTTATATTTCCCTACACTCACTGTGGGAAAGGACCCTGGTCTCACCCGGGCATGATACTGTCTAACACAATGGGACACCAGATCCCTGCACTGTGTATACTCTACCTGTAAGACGGCCCCACAGGAGCACCTTTTTTTTTTTTTAAATGCGAGGAAGAAGGAACCAAAGGCCATGAGCCCGTAGTAACAGTTCCCTCCATGAGAAAATCAAAATACAATAGAGAGCCAAATTCAAGATCCGATCATTTTGAGATGCCTGGACACACTGCGTTTGAAAGACTGGAGATCACAGGCGGCAGGAAATACAGACAGAGGGAGACAGTTCCAGAGCTGACCTGTTGCATAAATGAAAGACTGGGAGTAACGGTTAACTCTTGCATTAGAGAGTTGGACAGAAAAGGGATGAGAGTTTGCGCCAGACGGGTGCTACGCGCCCATCGTAGAGGTGGAGGAATGCAAGGAGACAGTTCAGAGGAGCAGTGACCATTAAAGTAGCGATAGAAAAGAGATAAAGATGCAACAGTGTGGCGAAGAGACAGAGGTTGAAGGGAGTCAGTAAGAGGAGGAGAGTTAATGAGACGAAAAGCCTTTGACTCCACCCTATTGAGAAGAGCTGTATGTGGGGAGCCTCCCCACACATGAGAGTTGTACACCACACAGGGGCAGATAAAACCCCTGTATAGAGTCAACAATTGTGCAGGGGTAAAGAAAGAGCGGAGTCGGCTTAGCACACCCAATCTCTTGGAAGCAGATTTTACAAGAGATGTAATATGATCTTTCCAAGACAAGTCCCGAGTAAATGAAACCCCAAGCATGTTCAAGGATGATGCAGGATTAAGCTGAATATTATTAAACATTAGTGTGTATACCTGTGGAAGATTTTGTCGGGTTGATAGGTGTAAGAACTGAGTCTAAGATGCATTAAAAACAACCATATTATTTTTACCCTAGTCAGAGATATGAGCCAAGTCAGACATTAGGTGTGCCATAGCCTCATCCCTTGTTTGTTGAAGTAACTGTTGAGATGGGCGTTGCGGGAACCGAATGGAAATGTGAAGGGTGGAGTCATCAGCGTATGAGTGGATAGGGTTAGATGTACAGCTTAGAAGATCATTGATGAATAAAAGGAAGAGAGTTGGTGATAGGACAGAATCCTGAGGAACACCACTGTTGATAGATCTAGGAGAAGAACGATGGCCGTCTACAACAGCGGCTATAGAACGCCCAAAAAGGAAGCTAGCGATAAAGGCACAGATAGAAGGATAGAAACCGTAGGAGGGCAGTTTGGAAATTAAAGATTTATGCCAGACTCGATCGAAAGCCTTTGAGATGTCAAGTGCAATGGCAAAGCTTTCGCCAAAGTCCCGAAAGGAGGATGACCAGGAGTCTGAAAGGTAGGTGAGAAGATCGCCAGCGGAGCGTCCCTGACGGAACCCATACTGACAATCGGAAAGAAGGATGTGATAGGAAAGATGCCTTAAAATTTTTCTATTGAGAATTGACTCGAAAACTTTTGAAATACAGGACGTTAGAGCAATTGGACGATAGTTGGAGGGTTGGGAGTGGTCACCCTTCTTTGGGACTGGCTGAATGAGAGCAAACTTCCAGCAAGAAGGAAAGGTACAAGTTGACAGACAAAGACGAAAGAGTTTGCCTGAGCAGGGTGTAAGCACAGAAGCACAGTTCTTCAGAACAACAGGAGGGACCCCATCAGGCCCATATGCCTTGTTAGTACTGAGGCCAGTGATGGCAGAAAATACATCAACTGAAGAAATTTTAATGTCAGCCATGAGGAAGTCAGAGGGGGGAAGTGATGGAGGAACAGCACCGGAATCGTCTAAGGTGGAATTGGAGGAGAAAGTCTGTGTGAAGAGATCTGCTTTATCAGTAGAAGAAATAGCTACAGAACCATCAGAGTAGAAAAGAGGAGGGAAGGATGATGAGGTAAAGTTGTTAGAAAGATTTTTGGCAAGGTGCCAGAAGGAGCGGGAAGAATTCGAGTTGGAGAGTTGAGAGCATTTAGTATGGATGAAATTATTTTTAGTAGAGCGAAGAACAGACTTAGCACGATTCCGGGCAGAAACGTAAAGATGATGTGATTCAGGGGTGGGTTGGCTCCGGTACCTTTTGTAGGCCCTCTCCTTCTTGCGGACAGCATTAGAACAAGAGTGATTAAACCAAGGCTTTCTTGCGTTAGTCAAAGGATATGAGAAAGGAATGTATGCTTCCATGCCCGAGAGAATAACCTCCGTAATGCGCAAGGCACACTCAGATGGCTCCCAGCCATGGAAGCAATAATCATTCTACGGAAAATCAAAGAAGTACTGCCTGAGGGCCTCCCAGTCCGCAGCTCCAAAATGCCACAGACAACGTTTCCCTGGAGGGTCCACAGGCCGTACCGGAGTGATAGGACAGGTTAAGGTAATAAGGTTGTGATCGGAGGAGCCCAACGGAGAGAAAAGATTAACAGAGTAAGCAGAAGGATTAGTTGTGAGGAAGAGGTCAAGTATGTTGGAGCTCTCTCCAAGGCGATCAGGGATACGGGTAGGGTGTTGTACAAGCTGCTCTAGGTCATTAGGATAGAAAAGATGTAGGCTTGTTCACCAGGTGGATCCGTGAAAGGAGAGGAGAGCCAAAGGTGGTGGTGAACATTGAAATCTCCAAGAATGGAGATTTCAGAGAAAGGAGAAATGGATAGAATGTGTTTCATCGTAGAAGTAAGATAGTCGAAGAATTTTTGATAGTCAGTAGAATTAGGGGATAAGTAAACAGCACAGATATATTTAGTCAGAGAATGACAGGAAAGCTGAAGCCAGAGTGTAGAGAATTCAGAAGAATCGAGTTCAGGAACACGAGAGCAAGATAAGTCGTTGCATATATATACACAACAGCCACCTTTGGCTTTGAAATGAGTATAGAGAAAGTAGGAGGATACAGAAAAGGGTTTGCTGTCAGTTGCCTCAGACAGCTGAGTCTCCATTAGAAAAAGAAGGTGAGGTTTAGAGGAGGAGAGGTGGTGCTCAACAGAGCGAAAGTTAGAGGAAAGGCCGCGAATGTTGCAGAAATGAAGAAGAAGAAGAGAGTCAGACAGTGGTTCCAGGCACCTCGAGTCATCACCGGGAGAGGGGCGGATGGGGCATTTATGGTCCCCCCCCCCCTGGGGACTCCGAGGCTTGATGAAGAGACGCTATTTTTGTTGAATTTTGAATAGGAAGTGTAGTGTGTACTGTGCATGTAGTTTGGTGTAGATAGTTAGAGAAATCTGTACTGGAGAGCATGCTGGCCTACTCTCTGTGTAACTGAGACACTGAAAAAGTTCAGCAAAGGGGGATGGTCAGGAACTAGTCCTAAGGGCTGATGTAATGGGAGCTCCAGCACTCCCTGTCATCAGCTTTCCATCCACCTCGGGAGTACTGCCCTGCTCGACTGGTGCTACAGTCTACCCACGGTCAGACATTTAAGCAATAACAACAATAATAACAACAACAACAACACTATCCAGCATCAAGGTATCTATATGATTCCACCTGCATACATGATACTCAGAATTCGCATTTTGCAAACAGCCCTGTACATCCCTGCACTTCATGCTCCCATCTCTTATGGCCAGTACACAGGACTAAATTATTACTCATACCTTTCCTACATATGGTACAATACCATTTTCCACATACCACCACAGCACCACCATCTGTACTGCTGTCCATCACCTTGGTATGTGGGTGTAATCCTTCCATTCAAACACTTTGTACCCCTTGGCAGCCAGTACAAACAACTAAATTATTACCCATATCCTTCCTACAAATGGTACAATACTATTTTCCACATACTGCACAGCCACCATCTGTACTGCTGTCCATCACCTTGGTATGTGGGTGTAATCCTTCCATTCAAACATTTTGTACCCCTTGGCATATGTTCTCTCACTCTTCAATAAATAACTGGTTCTAAAATATACCCTCCTCTCCACTCTGTTTCCACAAATTCTACGTGCAATAATCTGAGTCGCAACCATCTCAAACTTAAATAACATACATGCACCTTGAGTTGATACGTTCATAATCATTCACTCATCTTGGCCACTCATCATGTCTCAAGTCAACTCCTTCTTTACTCTATTAACGTGTACTTGGGCCAGAATAGTTGTGGTAGCACTCATGCTTCACAACCGTAAGGTTGGCAGTTCGAGCCTGCACCAAGGTGGCATATTTCTGCTGAGAGATTTAGTGGTCTCTCCAAGGACCTCTCCATGCTCCGCAGAACTATACATATGGTCCATTGGTCCTGGCTCAGGGGATTCACCCTCTATCCATGTTTAATTTCTACTGAACAAAATGAGACAGATTTTCATGTACTGTCTTCGTTAGATAAATATGGGGGCCATGGAAAGTATGTGGATTTACAGCATTATGATCATACCACATGAGAGTTGTGCTGGGGTGTCTGAGGGCTGGAGTCAGCCGACTTCTTTTGTGCTGGTCCACCTCCACACTCAATCTTCTCTGAACCACAGTAAAAGAATAAAATAAGTAAAACTGATCCCTGTAATCAAAAGTAGGAACTACACAATATGGGGAAGATCCCCTCTTATAAAATTTGACATAAATAATTTCAATTCCAGGGGTTAGCAATACCTGAAATAATCTAATGAAATTTAACCACACATCACTTTGAAAGTTACTCAATACAATAATATCCTGAGCAGCTGCAAGACCAAATTGAACCATGTGCAACAGACCGTATGTGTACTGTATATAGCCTACAGTATATGTGCTGTATATGACAACCAATTACAAATGAAAACTAATAGTTCTTTCAGCACATATTTTTATGGAAAGAGTCATACTTGCTGCTTCTGTGTCCTGGTCTTCTGAGTCAGTGCCTGATGCTGAGTCAGAAAAACAAGTGGAGCAGGACTCAGTGCAGGACTCTCCAGATGTTGCATCCGACTCTCCATACAGGACAGAGCTGCAAGAGTCACTGGAAGCACAGGATGACTCAAGTTCCCGAGCACTATGGAAGGCAGCTGCAGCAACCTGGGTGTCACCACGCTGCCGAGCCACACGTTGCACTGCCATGAAGCAGTCATAGTCCTTCAGGTCAACAGCAATACGATAGGCCTTTTCCAGGCGTCCACACCTGAGGCAGGCAATACCAGTAAAGTTTAAAAGACAAATCAATGAACTGAAAAGAAGTGTGCTTGCACTGGCAGTTAGCAGATACACAGGAAACCTCCATTTACCAAACTCCCAACATTTAAAAATTCACTAATAACCAAATAATTATCTAACATCAATTTGCCTTATATGACATAGTATTCCCCTTATATAGGTTTCCAATGAAAAAAAAAAAAAGTATGAGTTTTCTCACCTATTCAAAGCATATGACAAGAAGAAATACCCAGCCTATCTCTTGGAGCATATAGCTATATTGTATGCATGCTGCCATGCCAATTATAGTTTGTAGTATTACAGATTAAATCATCAGCATGGTTAACTATCCACAATACATGGTAGAAGGCCAAGAAAAACAAAAAAATTTAATGGCAAGTCATCAATATTTTCATTTTTCCTTAAGTTAATAAGCTGACAGTTAAAGGTTTGAAAGTGTTTTGTTTACTACCTGACCACCCATCTTAGCATTTCCTGATACACAACTCACTGTGTTTTGTTTACTACCTGACCACCCATCTTAGCATTTCCTGATACACAACTCACTGTGTTTTGTTTACTACCTGACCACCCATCTTAGCATTTCCTGATACACAACTCACTGTGTTTTGTTTACTACCTGACCACCCATCTTAGCATTTCCTGATACACAACTCACTGTGTTTTGTTTACTACCTGACCACCCATCTTAGCATTTCCTGATACACAACTCACTGTGTTTTGTTTACTACCTGACCACCCATCTTAGCATTTCCTGATACACAACTCACTGTGTTTTGTTTACTACCTGACCACCCATCTTAGCATTTCCTGATACACAACTCACTGTGTTTTGTTTACTACCTGACCACCCATCTTAGCATTTCCTGATACACAACTCACTGTGTTTTGTTTACTACCTGACCACCCTTCTTAGCATTTCCTGATACACAACTCACTGTGTTTTGTTTACTACCTGACCACCCTTCTTAGCATTTCCTGATACACAACTCACTGTGTTTTGTTTACTACCTGACCACCCTTCTTAGCATTTCCTGATACACAACTCACTGTGCCATGAAGATAAGCATGGATCATTATCAGCCTCCTTCCATCATTTCAAGATGTTTAAGTGTCCAGCAAGTGCATCTTCAGCCTCCTAATGCACTAAGAAGGCTCACCATGCCTTCAATATTAAAAAAAAGTCAACATTTTAGACAAGCTAAATTCCTTATCCTTCTGCCTATGGGTGACTTTACACTCCCTCTTCTGTCTTTCTTTTGCTTCATTCTTCCCTCTTCCTTCTGCCTGTGGGTGACTCTATATTGAGTGACAAGCCAAATGGTTTCCTGTACACCAGGAAACCCTTTACTACACTGGGTGGTAACCATATAATCAAATTATGGCACCTGGTGGCTTGGTGGGTAATTAAGACGCTCCAGTTGGATTGATCCAATGTAGGTTTATACCCAAGGGATGGTTAGGGTTTACTGCTCACGTAATGCCACTCAGGGATGTGTGAGGCTGGTCACTCTCATCTTAAACGTCAGGACCAGCTTGCCTAGTCCCGGGCTCCTACGCTTCTTATGGAGCAACACAGGATTTGATGATGATGATCATCATCATCATCATCATCATCAATCATCATCATCATCATCATCATCATCATCATCATCATCATCATCATCATCATCATGCAAGGAATAACGTATGACAGGGGTTACTCAAGTCACACATGAACCCTATACAGTCACCTGACATAACCTCATTTAAACCATGTGTTATTAAACGTTGTTGGAATTCTACTGTAGGTATTGTACTGCTATAGGTGTGTAATGAGTATATATAAGTGGATTAAAACCTGGGAGAGGGTGACTGAAGTCACACAAGAGTACCAGTAAACCCATATGGCCACAACATAATCCCATGGAACCCACGTTATACACCTTGGTATCAAAAACTCATTGTCTGAACTAACATTGCTTGATACCAGAGGTTACCTGTATATTCTTGACACTGACCTCAAGACTCTAAAGAAGAACCTTCGTGTGAGGGCTCTGACAGCTGGGCCAAACTCTTCTTCAACAGCGTGGCTAAGTGGTTGGACAGGGACATGGAAGCTGGCCAGGGCTGCCTCCAACTGGGTCTCCCTGGCTGGGGTAAGGGGCAGGCGCAGCAGGTGATTAACTACAGCAGTAAGGCACGTCATGGCAGCAGGTCCCTCCTGATCCCAATTAAGAGATACAAGTAGGTTGACTGCTTCATCCAACTGTCGATGCTTTACATACTGACTGACTAATGCTCCAACACTGAGACCCTCCTGCCCCACATCCATGCGCAAGCAGGCCAGAGGGCCCCTGGTGTATCGCACTAAAAGCAAATGGGGCCCTCCACCGGAATGGGGAGAACCTGGTTCCTTGGTGGGGGCCCAGGCCAATTTAGAGAGGGACTGCTGGTGACAGAAATGCTCTGAGAAATCAAGAATCCTCTGAGGGCTGGGGTCTTCCATTACCAGCTGTGTCCTTACCAAAGATAGAGCCAAGTCAAAACACTGCACCTGACCTCTCTCATTGCCCACAGCTACAATATTACCAGAATCCAGCCAAGCAATGTTAGAGGGTATAAGTCCTGCTTTGGTAAGGTGTGTCATGCCTCGGGTATCACAGTGCAGTGCCAGAACTCCGTTGTTGCAAGCCAACAACAGTCGGTCTTCTGAGGGATTGTGGGCATGGGCCATGAGAGGAGCCTCCAATGGTATAGTTGTTACTGTCACCCGATGCAATGCACCTCGTTCAATCTAAAAAAAATAATAATAATAAATAACTTCTTTGCATTTCCAATAACTACAGTAAGGAAATTTGCTCATAATTAAGTACTGGTATAAAGAGTATGTCAGATGGTAAGCTTACTTGGAGAGAATGGAATAGGGATGCATTAAATACCAAGTTACTATCCAATTAGCCAAAACTTTTTAAAAAATCCAATATCCAGCCAAATATCATTGCTGTATTATTCATCTAGATATTTGGATTGTTTATTGTCTGAAAAAGACAGTAAATATGGACTATAAGTGAGTTTCCAAAATTTGTCAGAATATACGTCCCTAAACTTCATATATTCCTTTTGCTTCAAGTAGTCCCAGACAGACCAAAACCCAGCCAACAACTGAACGCCAGCATACATCACAATGTAGTCCACTGATGTAAACCCATGCACCAACTGTACATTATCCAAACCTGACAGCCCAGGGAGTGGGGAAACACAGTTTATATAGATCAACAGGTCTGCTTTCCATTGTGTAGGGAAAAAAATCACTAACAAAGTGCTGTTAAGTGACTAGTAGTCAGAGTAAGAGATGGGACACAAAAAGATATTCAAAGACTACAGCAAAGTGACCCGAGGTCACAACACCCTGCCCGCACCACAAATTTGGAGCCCCCCACTCCCACCCTTACCCCTGGTGGAGTTTCACCAAAATCAAACCTCTTACTCAGTTCCACATACCCAACACTTGTGCAAAGTTTGAAGATGATCCATTCATTGGTTCACGACTTAATCAATGCACGGACTTACAAAAAAATATGTGACCTTGACAGACTTTTCAAGGTCACTGTCACGGGGTTTTTATGATATCACGGTAATTTTGAAATATATGCTTAAATATTATTTAAATTGATAATAATATTCAATAATATTGAAGAGCAGAGACAATGATTGTCTTGCTACATCAAGCAACGATTACTTTACGCTGGCTTGTGCACGATTCTCTAAGAACGAGAATTTATAAACTTTCTCAACAGTACACAGCAGAGACTAATTACTCACAATTGCTGAGTTACTGTACTGTTAGCCTCTGGAGAAAGTTACATCACCCCTGACAATAAATAACTAATACTAATAATAATAACATCAGGTTCTTGCTGATGCATTAACTCCTGGCACAACGGATTTTAAGTTAATACAACAAGACTGGTCTAAGTACCAGTTATGAATAGTAAATGTTTATGCAAGCTAGGAGCTGTATGGAAAATAAGCTTAATTATGGAGAAATGAAACAAGATTTTTACTCTACATTAAGCTCAAGAAATAGAACTGTTAAATTTATTAATCACAAAAATAAATTTAACATTACATTTCAAATCAAATTAAATGAGACGCACTCGCTCACTCACACAGAAGCTAAATACTTACGCCTAAGAAAAACACCTTAACTAAGCTCTTAAAACTACAAAATACACAAAAGAAATACCAGTCGATGAATACTATGTATCACCACTAAGGTGGGAGAGCTGGGATTAACTGTACTAATGGAGCTTGGGGTGCTAGCTGACCTCTCCACTTCTGAGCACAGACCCTTTCTCCGTCACAGCAAACACTAAACTGAATTCAAATAATGTATGGGCAGGAAGCACGAGCCACCGGAAGAAGGCGTGGCTAACGGTTTATACAAGTAGAGGCGAACGATAAAGAAACAATTGTATCGCTCAGTAGCGCACTTAGTGACGTGCATTAAATCGGTCACTTTTTGAAAACGGTGACGAATTATTTGAAAAGTATACCCCGGAATGGAGAGAGAAACGGTTAACTGAGCGATACACAGTGAGTTTTCCACTAATAGTTCGTGGCTTCTCACAAAAAGGAAATGTCGCGAATTGATTCGTGACATTACGCCCCATGAAAATTAAATCTTTCTTCCTTCAGAAGAATGATTTCAATATACATATATATAAATCCTAACTCAGTCACACAAGATTCACACTGTGGTGTGTGTGCTATCCTGCTACAGGAGAAAGTCGCAGTCGTCAGTGAGCGAAAAACCTCGTATTTACGTTAATAGAAGCAAGCTTGAGGGAAAAACTCCGTGACGACGGTGAAAATCCTGTACTCAGGTCAAACTGAGCGAAAATTCGCTACATTTACACTGACAACTAATTGTTGTGTAGCGTGGTGTATGTAATACACAGTGTAGGTGTGACAGTTGTAGTGTAACTGTACCTACGTGTAAAATGACATAGTAAATATTATGGCGACGACGGAGGCAGAGGAGAAGAGGTGGCAGCGTGCGGCAGACGATCAGCTGGTCCGCACAGCAAAACTGCTACACCCATTGCTGAACCTGCAAAACCAATTGAGGTGGAGCATCAAAAGTGTCAATGAGACAAAACTTTATTATGTTACCATTACTCTCTCTGCCTAGCAGTCAGTGCTACGACGTACATTCGAGGTCGCCATTAATTATGCACACGATTATGTCGGCAAGTTGAGAATCCCTGTGCAAACTCGGGTCTTCCATAGCCTCGAACCGCACACGGGTCCTCAACCTGTGCCTCAACCTACAGTACTTATATTAATATCGGAGAGCTGAGAAACCTTGTGCAAACTTGGGTCTTCCATAGCCTCAAGTCGCCTCTGCGGAGTTCTCACTTCCCCCTTAACCTACAATACTTATATTAGTATCGGGGAGCTGAGAATCCTTGTGCAAACTTGGGTCTTCTATAGCCTCAAGTCGCCTCTGCGGAGTTCTCTCTCGAACTTCCCCCTTAACCTACGGTACATATATTAGTACCGGGAAGCTGAGAATCCTTATGCAAACTTGGGTCTTCCATAGCCTCAAGTCGCCACTGCGGAGTTCTCTCTCGAACTTCCCCCTTAACCTACAGTACTTCTATTAGTACCGGGAAGCTGAGAATCCTTATGCAAACTTGGGTCTTCCATAGCCTCAAGTCGCCACTGCGGAGTTCTCTCTCGAACTTCCCCCTTAACCTACAGTACTTCTATTAGTACCGGGAAGCTGAGAATCCTTATGCAAACTTGGGTCTTCCATAGCCTCAAGTCGCCTCTCAACTTCCCCCTTAACCTATGGTACATAATATGTATGAACAGGCCCTGGACATAATGTGTCCTGTGGGGCCAATGGGCGAGACGTCAGGTCTGCACCCACTTCACCACTACCCTGTCTCTCAACTGACTCAGAGATTACAGGTGTAGTTACAAATGGCACAGGAAGGGCATGTCCCTGATTAGTGGTGATACTTTGGCACACACTGCAGGAACGGACAAAACTATCTATGTCTCGTCCCATCCCTGGCCAGAAAAAGTCAGCTCGGATATGGCCCTGGGTCTTCCTTTTGCCCATGTGACCTCCTGAGGCTGAACAATGACCCCATTGTAACACTGCTAGGCAGTACTTGGCGGGAACGACAAACTGCAGTCGAACCTCGCCCTCGGGTGTTCGTGACTCACGGTAGAGCCGTCCTTGTTTATGAAGGAACTTGGCTCGACCTCCCCGTGAATACTTTATCACTCGACCCTTTTGTTTGTTCCGCACGGTAGCAAGTGTCGGGTCAGAATGTTGTTCTTGCACAACAAGTTGACTACACATCAGATCTTGCGGCGATTCAATGATCACTGGGGTGACACAATCTGGAGCCTCAGCCATGGCTCGTGTTACCGCAGCAGCCGAAGTCTGAGTGGCGCCATCATCGGAGCAACTATCCTTGGCTCCTTGAATATTGCCTACTATCAAGTCAAATAGAGGCTCTGGCATGACAACTGCAAGTGTCATACCAGTATAAAATGGAGATGCCACCTGGATACATGCCTCAGGGAACAATCTCACTGATCCATCAATAAGCTTTGCATGGATCTGTCGACCTGTATACTGTTCAGGCCGAACCAAACTCTGCTTAACAGAGCAACCTGAGGAACCATTGTCTCTCAGGACCTTCACAGGAATGTCTCCCACAAACCCTGGCTGTACAAGGAAGGTACTGTCACCTGTGGGAGGGCCTGTGGAGGAAGCAGCTAGCCACTCATGAGGCTGCTGAATTGATGTGGCAAACATTGTGCCTTGAGGGTTATATTGGGGAGATGGAACATTGGCCATCTGTGGAGGGGGGTTCACTGTCACTGTGGGACTAGTGAACTGTGGGGAAGTACCCACACTGGTAGGGACGTGACCACCAGGCTGCTGCTGAGGAATGAAGGCTGCATTCGCTTCCTGCCTCTTTTGAGCTGGTGGTGAAAAAGTTTGTCCCGACGGTCGGTTGCGTGGCTGATACTGCTGCTGGTTAGGGTACTTGTTGTACCTCTTCCACTCAGGTTTCTGAGTGTTTTGCCCCTGGTCCTTCCACTGCGGTTTTGGACCTTGGCCATTATTCTGAGAATGACCTTGTTGCTGGGATTCAGTCTGAGACTGCTTCCCAGACTTATCAGTATCTTTTCTGCTCCAGGTGTTTTGCTTACGAGCTTGATACCCGTATGCAGTAAAGAATGCGTCAGCCTTCTCTGCCATTTGGCTGGCATCTTTCACCTGGCAGATCTTAAGCTGTGCTATGAGCTCAGCAGGCCACGACCTCTCTAGCTGTGTACGCAGCATAAGGTCAATTATCCCCTCACGCGTGGAAGGAGTTTCATCTTTCTCCATCCACTCATTTAAGTAAGCTGTGAGACGATCAAGGAACTGAACAGCTGTCTCCTTGTCTTGGAGACGAGCTCGCATGAACTGAACTTTGGCGTCGTCTACTGTGAGACCATACGCCTTAATGAGTGCAGCTTTCATCATCTCATATGTGAGATTGTCTCCACGAATTCTGTGGAGAATATCGAGGGCAGGGCCCTCAAATAGGCTAAGAAACTGAAGCCGCTTAGCTGCCTCATCCAGTTGATATAAGTCTGCCATGTCCTCAAAACGAGCTATGTACGGCTCGATTCGCTCGCTTTCCTTGTATAAAGGAAGCTTGATGCGTGGGGTCGCCAGGACATGTGCAGGGAGAACGCTCGTGGAGCTTTGACCAACTGCACCAGACGTGTCTGAAGCCAAGGAATCTCGCTTGAGCTTCAGCACTTCAAGTTCATGTCTCTCGCGTGCTTCTCGCTCGGCACGTTCGTGTTCTCGTTCTCTGTCTCGTTGTTCACGCTCGTATTCGCGCTGTTCTCGCTCTTTTTCTAACTCGAGCTCGCGTTGTTTCTGCTCGTGTTCGCGCTGTTCTCGCTCGTATTCGCGCTGTTTCTCACGCTGCTCTTGTTCATAAGCACGCTCTCTTTCACGTTCCTCACGCTGTTCTCGCTCGTATTCGCGCTGTTCTCGCTCGCATTCGCGCTGAATCCTACGCTCTTCACGAGCATCTTTCTCACGTTCTTGCTCGTAATTGAACCGTGAGAGAACGTAACTCTGTATTTTCTCTGGGTCTGTGAGACCAATATCTTTGGCTTCCTGTACATATACAGCTGTAGCCATGATGCTAGCTCAATTTACTAAGTAACCGAAATTGAGCACTGACTGCTTAGCGACGAATACTAATAAACACAAGTAAAGAATACAGACACAAGCTAGTGGTGACCAGTCTTATCTAGTTAACTGGCAAAGAATAAATCAAAAATGTAAATGACTGGGAAGACTCAATAATAAACACAATGGGTACGGCGACTACCCAGGAGCGAATAAAATTGTCTGACGTTACCAAAAATAAACTAGAGTTAAGTATTCTATTGATTAATAAAGCAAAATTCACTTGCTAAATTAAGGGTAAACACCAGTAAGCTTGTGCCTATAAACTTTAGTGATAAATACCTAAATATGAATGAGTGAGCACTATCTCGTGAATAGCTTTAGAGCTAGGAGTTAATATCCTGGCGAGGTCGCCAATTGTCACGGGGTTTTTATGATATCACGGTAATTTTGAAATATATGCTTAAATATTATTTAAATTGATAATAATATTCAATAATATTGAAGAGCAGAGACAATGATTGTCTTGCTACATCAAGCAACGATTACTTTACGCTGGCTTGTGCACGATTCTCTAAGAACGAGAATTTATAAACTTTCTCAACAGTACACAGCAGAGACTAATTACTCACAATTGCTGAGTTACTGTACTGTTAGCCTCTGGAGAAAGTTACATCACCCCTGACAATAAATAACTAATACTAATAATAATAACATCAGGTTCTTGCTGATGCATTAACTCCTGGCACAACGGATTTTAAGTTAATACAACAAGACTGGTCTAAGTACCAGTTATGAATAGTAAATGTTTATGCAAGCTAGGAGCTGTATGGAAAATAAGCTTAATTATGGAGAAATGAAACAAGATTTTTACTCTACATTAAGCTCAAGAAATAGAACTGTTAAATTTATTAATCACAAAAATAAATTTAACATTACATTTCAAATCAAATTAAATGAGACGCACTCGCTCACTCACACAGAAGCTAAATACTTACGCCTAAGAAAAACACCTTAACTAAGCTCTTAAAACTACAAAATACACAAAAGAAATACCAGTCGATGAATACTATGTATCACCACTAAGGTGGGAGAGCTGGGATTAACTGTACTAATGGAGCTTGGGGTGCTAGCTGACCTCTCCACTTCTGAGCACAGACCCTTTCTCCGTCACAGCAAACACTAAACTGAATTCAAATAATGTATGGGCAGGAAGCACGAGCCACCGGAAGAAGGCGTGGCTAACGGTTTATACAAGTAGAGGCGAACGATAAAGAAACAATTGTATCGCTCAGTAGCGCACTTAGTGACGTGCATTAAATCGGTCACTTTTTGAAAACGGTGACGAATTATTTGAAAAGTATACCCCGGAATGGAGAGAGAAACGGTTAACTGAGCGATACACAGTGAGTTTTCCACTAATAGTTCGTGGCTTCTCACAAAAAGGAAATGTCGCGAATTGATTCGTGACAGTCACCCAAGGTCAAATGTAATGATGCCACAAGAATTCCCATTTATGGCTTCCTATAAATGATTAAGAATCACCATATGTCTATCTCTCACTGTTTGCCTCGTAAGGCGCTGAAAAATTTGCTCCATATGTGAGGCCCCCCACTCCCACCCATACTTCTGGTAGATTTTCACCAAAATCAAGCCACTTCCTCAGTTCTCCATACCCAACACCTGTGCAAAGTTTGAAGATGTTTCGTTCATTGGTTCAAGAGTTAATCGATGCACAGACTCACACATAAATAAACGCCAACGATCAAATACACCCCTTCCACAATGAACTGCGGGCAGGGTGAACAAGCAGACAGAGGGGCAGAAAAAGACTATTACAGTGGGTAGATAAACAGATACAAAAAGACTGGCTGACCAGCAAACACAGACAGAAGAAGACAGCCAGGCAGATATGAAACGACAGGCAGGCAGGCAAACACAAACATACCAACAGGCAGGCTACAGGATAACAGGCAGGCATATGCAGACAGGAAGAGAAGAGGGCACAGACGACAAGTAAGCAGGAAGGAAGGAAGGAAAGTCACACTGACTGACAGACTTGCAGGTCTAAACAAACTGACACAGATAAACGGATACACAAGACATAAGCATTTAAATATACAAATTCAAACACTTATCACTTACATTACCAGTTGTCAATTTTGCTATCAATGGATACTGAGTTATTTATAAACAAAGCACTATACAGGCATACTAGAACCTATAACATTGGTCTCACCTCATAAACACAGCTGAGTACAGTAACTCCACCTTTCTTGCCAAAGCCTTGTTCTACAGTAAGCAGGACATTTGGGTGGACACTGCTGAAGGACACACTGAGGGGAGCCATTTCAGTGCGGCAATAACATGCAAGATGAAGGCCTCCCCCACGCAAGTTATACACCAGAACATTAGCTCGATCACGGTCTCTTGCAAGTGGACTCCAAGGGTATACTTCATCCTCACTCCGGCCCCACCACACCACCACCTACAATAACAGCAATAGTCCCAACAATATGATCCTATACTTTTTTCACCTTATCTTGGCCTGGTTTTTCCTCCTTTTGCAGCTAATTCCACATAGCTCAGTGTCAGAACAAAACAAGAGTATGACTTTATATCCTTCACACACCACTTCTTTGCTGCTAGCATCATATTCTACCATAACAGGAGCCCCGCAAACTCCTGAAAGTTGCCAGTGTTTGCCGGATCACTAGCATGTGATCACTACCTGCTCAGAGCTGGTGTACCTTCCTTTAAAAAAATTCCCTTTGGGATATTATTTATGCATAAGGCATTATACCAGTATTATATTCATCTTAAATATTTTACTGAAGCTCTTAATGAGATTTTTGCTGAAAAGTTCTTCATAGAGTTTACTAAAAGCTATGAGGGCTTATTGTGTGTGTTTGCATTCAGCACTTTTTTACCAGGTGTTATGAGTCTCAGTCGTTGGAAAAACTTATCGTACTGTTTCCAAAGATCGTAATCTTTCATTCGGCAAATCCTGACATGACTCTATCCCTTAAACAATTAATAACAGTAAGACTTGTATGGCCGAAATCGTACAGGGCCGAGATCAGCAACCTGAATTTTTTAGGGCATAGTATTCCTCTTGCTTTGAGGAAACATCTCAGTTCTGCTGTAATCCATTTTTCCACAGCTACTAAAACCCATTCATCCATGATTCACACCAAAGTTATCTTCGTGCGAGTCACTATCAGTGCATAAACATCATCAGCGCAACCCTGGGCCCCTGGTGGTGGGCACACAAACTTTGTGGCTACCCATAAGAAAGCCCTTCCATAATATAGAGGTTAGTGGGTTCATACGATCTTCGATTATTTAAGTACCATTTTTCCTTCATTTTTTATGAAAGATACAATTTCATTATACTGTACTCATTTACCATTTTTCCTTACTGATGTACATCCAACACCTAAAAACATGACAGTGATCAATACTCATGCAACATATTACTGTAATAACTGCATGCAGATTGTCCCTAAACTGAGGTAGACACAATGACAACCTTCCATTTCTATTATATTTTGATAAACCATTTTTTCTCCAGTATTATATGCAGATAAACCAATAAATATCCTGTTTTCAGTAAAGTAACAAAAACTGTATAATAAAGGGTATTTCAAGTTGACCACACTTTTGCATTTTACATTAAGTTATCTGGCGAGCAGTGGCATCTTTTTCCAGTTTGTGGGGGCCCCTTTTCAGTTTGCATATCTCAACATTCAAGATAAAGAAATGGCAACTTTAGGCCAAATTAAAATAAAGGGTACTGTCATCATCATCCTAACCCATCTCTAAATTTATGTAGGGTGGAGTATCCTAATAAAGACCCACATCCCAGAGGAAATGAAACCCCAAGTACAAACATCACTCCCTCCAACATTTGTATGTTATATGTCAGGTGGTGAGGCCACTACAACATTTCACTACATTATACACAGCCAAGAGTGAGCCATGAACATGTAAGAGGGTTCACCATAGAGGCACCCACCATGTCACCAGAGAGATTAGCTGACAATTTGCGTTCAAAGCGCCTGCCTGCTGGTCCAGCCACCTCACATGTGTACAGCTTGGGGTCCAGGGCAGAGAGGCGGTCCAGTAGGGTACCTTCAGGTGCCGCACGACCCAAATGTACCACCGTCACACGACACTCATTGTACGACAGGACCAGGTGCTGCCTTGTCATAACAACTGCAAACAACATATCTATTACACTCAACTCTATCACATCTACCAGCCATAAGCATCATCATGACCTATTTTCCCATTTAAAGGAACAGATAAGGAAATATCCAGAAAAAGAAAAAACAGACAATACAACAATGGGAGACCTATGAATCTATTTATCTATCTATTCACTGCCACACACTCCATCATGGTAGAATATCTGGTCACTTTTTTTATTTAAGTTCTACTTTCTCCCACTACCACTTCATATCACAAATCAAGACCCATTGCATGCATTTAAAATTTGTTCAGTGTCATGGGGTACATGGCGGAGTTGTTTTGGCCTTCCATCGACTACCTATTTTGTCATATTTTTGAGCATAAAGAGAAGACAGAAGTATAACTCTGTCTGCACTGTCCAAATGATACCTGATACCCCATTCACCCACCCATTATCCAATCCTATGTTGCCCTAGCCAAGTTGGTCCTGACAATTAAGATAAGAGTGACCAGCCTCACTCATCCCTGGGTGGCATTAGGTGAGCAATAAACCCCAACCACCCCTTCCATATAAACCTGCACCGGCTCAATCCGATTGGAGCACCTTAGTTACCAACTTAACCACTGGGCGATACCCGATACTACAGATGTTATATATAAGCAATACTGTATACTGTACATGGAATATTTGACATATTTAACATTTTTATACCGCCAGCAATTTGAGTCCTATGTAAATAGTTCAAAATTAATTTAATTACAATTTATCTGCTGACCTTTGCCTGTCAATCATCATCATGGCCCTTTTCCCACTTAAGGATAGGGTAAATACGATCCAGAGGCATGGACAGAGAAAGAACAAAAATGGGAAAACCTCAACAGCAGGCCATACATCACTCCCACGATCCTGGCTCTACCTCACAGTCTCCATCTCTACGTAATATTAATATTTTTTTTATTACCAGTGCTTCACATACATCTCCCAGATAGAGTAAATCAACTAATTTTCAAGTTAAAAAGGGGTGTCAAATCCTTGTCATGTGCTCCTGTGTATGTAATTCAGCCAAACAACTCAGTTTTGTCGATTCTCTAGCCTTCATTAACATCCATACCTCACTTACTCACACACTCATTTATCATATTAGCTACATACTTAATTATTAACTCAGAAACTTTATTCACAAAAATCTATTTTTTATCTCTGATTCACCTTAGCTACATAAGGAACAACATGCATCCAGTTACATCATGTATTCATTTCTCAATGAAACATCATCCTTACCATTCCGTTTCTTCATAATAATATCTGTTGCCCTCCTCAGGCACACCTGATCTTGCTGCTCTTCCCTGCTCTGTTATGCTTTAACAGTCACACTTGATCTTGCTGCTCTTCCCTGCTCTGTTATGCTCTAACAGTCACACCTGATCTTGCTGCTCTTCCCTGCTCTGTTATGCTCTAACAGTCACACTTGATCTTGCTGCTCTTCCCTGCTCTGTTATGCTCTAACAGGCACACCCGATCTTGCTGCTCTTCCCTGCTCTGTTATGCTCTAACAGTCACACTTGATCTTGCTGCTCTTCCCTGCTCTGTTATGCTCTAACAGTCACACTTGATCTTGCTGCTCTTCCCTGCTCTGTTATGCTCCAACAGTCTCGAAGTGGCTGGTCACTGTAAATTCTACCCCATTCTATTCTACTGCTTCATCACTATCTACTCTAAGTCTCCTGTACCTGCTCCAAGTTTCATCTCAGTTTGCTTACCTATATCCTAACAAAGATATTCCAACTGTGTTTGGTAATGTTACCAGAGGTGTTGGATCAGTCTCAAATACATTAATAATCTAAGCTATAACAGTCCAGCCCTGCACCTCAACATTTTAGTGAAAAAACAAAAAAAATAGTGGGTTCACAGCTTATCTCTTATTATTTGGAGGAGCCCTAGGGAACCCAGGGAGTGGGAAAGCCCAAGACTATGCTACATTAATCCTGCTCATTTAAGCTGTGGAAGATCACCTTAAATACTGAGCAGTGTTTTACTTGATTAACACACACACACACACACACACACACACACACACACACACACACACACACAAACCGACCATCTCTTGGATTCAAACTACTGATGCATTAGTATCCAGTTACCTTCACTCCAAGCTCTACCACTGAACTGCCATGGTGCTATACCACATTAAAAAAGAATAACAGGAGACCCTCTGTCACATTTGTTAAATTCCAATTCTCTCCTGCCCCACCATAGTTACTCACCATCCGCAAGGTGTTCTGAGAGGAGTTTCCCAACCAGGAACCTGTCAAATGCAACTCTGATCAAGTCCCCTGAGGTTGGATCAACTGTCAGCAGCACAATGATTCCTGAGGCAAACACCAGCTGATAAAGTCCACGCCCACGCCACCCCTCACTCACTACCCTCTCCCGTCCCAACACCTCCTGCAATGACGTGGGGAGCTGTATGGACATTGTAAGAGAAAGTTTTTACTGAAAAAAAGGTCTATGGCAGATTATGGATACAGAGCATTTCATCTATACTGTTTCTGCTCTCAATAGCTCTGGTCTCTTTGGTGAAATATACAAGCTGTATACAGTACTGACAAGAAGAATATGACATCAATTTTTTGGCAATATTTCCTGTACTATAAGGTATAAGAATGATCTGGTGCTGGAGAGACGCCTTCATGCAGTGCAATGGATGTAGATGAGCTGTAGTGCTGACCAATTATACAACTGTCCCTCAACCCCCTCCTTATCCTTCAAAAAAAGAATGGTGAACTACAGAAGGGCTGCTTCAGCCTGCAGTCCACCAGGTTAGTGTTCTGAAGAGCCTGGAGCCACAACAACAACAGAATGCTCTACTTAACTGTAGTCTGTTGGTTTACCTATACTGTACACTGGTTCTAGTTTTGTTTCTTGCAAGTCAGTCAATCAACCATCATCATCATCATTATCCTAACCTTACCTCCCACTTATATATGAGGGAGGGAGGGATACAGAAACAGAAAAGAGCAAAACCTGGAGAGAGAGAGACAGAGACAGAGACAGACAGACAGACAGAGACAGACAGACAGACAGAGACAGAGAGAAAGAAACAATAAAATGGGGTACCAATCCATTCACTCATCATTCAGTCTTCAAAATCACAGTTCCACCTTGTTGGTCAAATTATCCACAAAATTTTGCTTAATACTTTAACACCAGAGAAACAGTGACTCTTTCATCAACCGCCAAGTTCGTTCATTCTGAACTGATATTAAATCCTTAATTTCAATAAATTTACATAACTTCCTTCACACATACTTATTAGTCTACCACATTTTTTTCCACCTTCAAACTCACTCAAATCCTCCCTTCACCACCCTACAGCATTTAGGTGGTAGGTGGGGGCACCCATCATCCACTCACATGATGTTGTGCTGCCTAATTCGTCCTTCATGGCTATCATTCTTTTTCTGTGCCTATCCTCCTGCCTTCCCATTTCTCCCACCCTTCCTGTTACTATTTTTTTCTCTTCTTTTTAATTCAGGTGGCTCTACACTGACAGACAAGCCAAATGGTTTCCTGTAGCTCAGGAAACTATTTACAACACCGGATGGCAACCATATAGCCAAGTAATATGATGACGTAAAGCCTACTATGGTGTCCCTGTTAAATGGGTGGAGACACAATGCGACAACCACCCAAGAACCAAACCTCCGCACTAATCCCCGCACCTCACTGTGGCAAGGCATTATTAGCCACATAGAAACATCAGACCCTGCTGGAACAGTTGTTTGCATGCAGCTGATAAGTCTGCTCAACCAGACAGACTGAGGTTCTATCTATCTATCTATCGCCAGATGCCATAATCCTGGAAGGCATGGCCATTTGACTTTGAGTTATTTGTTTTACAGGGAGGGGCACTAACCCTCCACCAACCCATTTGTTGACACGTAGGGAGCATGTATAGTTTGGTTATACGGTTACCACCCAGTGCTGTAAATGGTTTCTTGACTTAAAGGAAACTTGCACAACAAAAAAACCCTGTTTCAGTACACTCTCTTCTACCCTTTCATTAAGAGATATGTGCTTACTCCACACCTCTCTTAATCATATTTACTCTCTGCAACCAACAAACATTCCTTGCCATTTCCTCCTGATTGTTACCATTCATCCCATACCAAAGCCTCCTTCTGTATGTTAGTGTAAACATCAATGCATCTTCCTGCACACTGACTGAGCACCTGATCTACATTTCGTTGCTATCGTTGCTGTGTACCCATGCTCATCTGAATATGAACCCCGTGGAAAGCAGGTGAAAACTGTCCCTGTCCAGCAATCTACCAACTTCCATTCAGGGGATAAACAGCAAGGTGAGTGATGCTTCTGTAACTGGACAGTGGAGCTGCCCAGTTATGTCAGTGTCACCTCGTAAAGGCATTCCTCTACAGCACCTGCTCCAACTTCTGTTATTCACATATACTTATTCCCTAACTACCATTTCCACTGCTTTCACTCATGACTTTTCAAAACATTACCATACCACTGTCTCAAGTTAATGTGGGTACTGTACTAATACGCTTCAATGTGGTGCTCTTGTAGCCTCTGTCACTGCTGTTGTTGTCACTGTTGTTCTACTTTATATGAAGGCCTTTCATAATAGCAGTTACTCCTCTTCCTTGAATTACTCTGCTTTTCACTTCCTTTGCAAGCCTATATCTCTTTACATCACTTGACCAGGGCCCTTCTAATTTTTCAGTGATGAAGTCTTTCTCCATTCACCAATATCACTCTATTATGGCTAACCTTCTCTTTCATTCATCATACCACTTTAATTTATTATGCTTTCCAGACACCCACACACATTCACAAAACTCAGAATAAGTCTTATCATTCTGCAAACAAAACTGACAAAAGATATGAATAAAAATATAATGCTTCTGGTCCTTCACTCTTGAGATGCTTAACTTTCATACATAGGACACAGGATTGTGTCTAAACATTACAACTACTAAAGCTCTGTCAAACTAGCTGTGGGACTACACTGTAAAAAAATCACTAACTTCCAACTCTTTGAGGGAGTCCCGTAATTTGACTGGACGCGTGTTCTTGGGTACCACCATGACTCCTCGAGCCTCCAGGTAGCCTCGCTTGTCTTCATAGTAAACTCGCTCTCGGCTAACTGTATTCTTGTCTTGATATCTGGAAATGAAGTCATGTTTGCTACATAAATATCATCAGAAATAAAATGCAATATCTGACAACTGTGACTACACAAAAAGTAAATAATACAATAGCTCTCAAAAGAGAATACAGTACAGTATATGATGAGTACAGTACTCTATGTAAATAAGTGGCTGCTCATTTTACATACAGGTGGAATTAAGAGAGATTAAAAATCAAGTTATGGAAAGAGGGATGGGGATGATGATTAACAGTAGAGGATGCAGTATCTAAAATTTGATATACAGTAAACATTCAATCTAAGAACCCCAATTCTACATGATTTCAGATTTAATGGACAACTTTTTGGTTCCTCCCCCACCTAAAGATATGGACTTACCCAGCAGTTTGAAATGTGAGAAGTTAATTGTTTTCATACTTTTAATATACAGGTACTGTACTGAACTATGTTCCATACAGCCTACAGTGTGTATGGCTATAAGCGTGGGGTGGACATAAGACAGTGACATTAAAGTGGGTCATCATCATCATCATCCAATCCTACGCTGCCCCGCTAGGTATGTAGGAGCCCGGGGCTAGGCAAGTTGGTCCTGACATTTAAGATGAGAGTGACCAGCCTCACTCATCCCTGAGTGGCATTACGTGAGCAATGAACCCCAACCATACCTTGGATAGCTATAAACCTGCACCAAATCAATCCGACTGGAGCGCCTTTATTGCCCACTAAATCACCAGGCACCATAATTTGATTATATGATTATCATCCAGCACAGTACCATAAATGGTTTTCTGGTGTACAGGAAACCATTTGGCTTGTCACTTAGTGTAGTCACCCGCAGACAGAAGGATAAGGAAAGAAAGATGGAAAGAAAGACAGAAGAGGAGGGAAGGAAAGAAAAGGAAGAGCGGTAAGAATCAGTATTAAAAATTTATAACATCATCTCACCTGAATGCCCCAACATCAGCGTCTTTAACAATAACATCATCTCGTAGAGTCCAGAAGTGGACATCCCCAAGTAAGGTGACCATACTTCAACTTAAAGCGCACACAGTCCACTGCATACTACAACACATCTTATACACTTTCCCTGGGAAGGAAAAAGAACACTGCTAGCACAAGTCAATGCAAGTAGCCTATTGAAAATGGGAACTACAGTAACATTTTTCATGTTGAAATTGATGTCCTCAATGTCTACTCACTGTAAATAATAAAAAACAACTTGCCTCGGTAATATACATTTGCAAGTGCTGTACCTATAATGCATAGTAAGTATGATATCCCAAAAGCCATCACTTAGACCCATGAGATCAGTGAACTGCTCTCTGTAATAATAAAGCAAGTCCTTCTCCAATGTGACATTCTTGAATGTGAATCTGACTAAACTTTTTTTTTTTTTTTTTTTTTTTTGCATGTCCGACTTCTGGGCGAAGGCTTCAGTGCCTATTCCCAAGTCCCAGTGGTCCTCCTTTGGGCCCAGTAGTCCTCCTACATCTCCACATGTCATCACTTTGGCACTAACACCCACCATCCATATTGAAAACATGCTAGGGCTGTCTCATACAGGACTGGTGTACTGGTATTAGCGGGGATACTTTTATGACATGTCGGCGGGTCATCTGGTAGATCAGAAAAGTCTGCTTTTTATGAAATTCAAATCCTTAAACTGTTCCCTGTCCCAGCCGGGATTCGAACCTGGGTCCATTAGGACTGCAGGCCGTCTCTCTACCGATTCTGCCACCGCCTCCCCCAATCTTTTAATGTATCTTTTAATGCACCACTGCACACTGATCATGTGTAATAAGCCATTACTTACCACCCACATTACCAATAACACTCAGTACATGTGTCACCATTCAGTGACAACCAAGAGACCTCCAACACATATTACTTATATGAGATACCTCCAGCAAGCAGTAATTCCTCCAACAGCTGGAGGAAAAGTATCCAGAGAGACACCTTAACATCTATCTCTAGCATTTTTTTGGAGCTTTATTTATTTATTTTTTTTTTTCAATTTTTTTCTTGATATTAAACACCGTACATGTTCTCTTATACAGTGCTGTACGCCAAAGTGGGATTGGTTATCAAGTATATCCCAGCTCCTGTACTCTTTGCATTAAGTAACCATAAAAGTGAGAAAGCCTCTGAAGCTCAAGAAACTAAATATCAAAAAGCAAAATGAAGGAAGGAAACCTCAAACTCTTTAATCTAACACATCAAAACTAATAATGATACCAGTACTTACAAATGTTACTGCATACTGTGTAGATCTTGTACTTATGTCAAGGTTTAGACTAAAGAATGCCAAGGTCAGAACCAACAGATCTTGCTTTCTTCATTAGATTAGGTCCCATTACATTTGGCTTGTGTAATGTTCCATAAATGACACTTAACAAAAGCTATCATTTATTATTAAAGCATGCAATGTCAAGAACCAAATAATATGGATTGTGCTGACACATTAGGTCCCATTATCTTTGGTTTGTGTAAAAGATACCTGTAAAGGTGAAGCAAACACCATGAGCCTACTGTATGGTGGTTTATTTGCCCACTGTCCTGGGATACAAGACCACTGCATTATTCAAGGTAACACAATTATCTTCCTTCAGCGTTACATTCAGTACTCATACTGTGTAAAGACAGATATACTGACAGATGGTAAAGATTTTTTTTAGGGACATCAGACGAAACTTGCCAATCATGTTTTTTTTTTTTTTTTTTTTTTTTTTTTTAACAGATTTCCTCTATCATTATAAGTAGTTTTGTAACTGTGACAATGTTTTTCATTTGTGAGAAGTTATTTAAATAATACTTGTACGTGACCACTGATACCACACTCTTCTCTTGTCCACAACACACACTACAGACAAACGAACACATTACGTGCTTGTGAACAAAGGAACATCATAGCACCTCCAATCTTTCAAACTTCCAGTAGTTTGAAGTATTAAACATTCTGAAAAACAACACAACATAATCTAATGCATCCTAACCTAATATAATCTAACATCAACTATACTTCTGGAATTTTTCATATTTAAGCAACGTTGGGTCTGGTTAGTACTTGGATGGGTGACCGCCTGGGAACACCAGATGCTGTTGGCATCCCTACGTCAAGTGGGGTTGGTGGAGGATTAGTGCCCCTCCCTGTAAAACAATTAACTCTAAGCCCTTGGCCACCCTGTCTGGGATACATGGCATCTGGCAATGAATGAATGAATGAAAAAACCTTACCTTTCTTTTTTAAATGAAATATTTCCATGTGTTTTGAATTTTTTTGATGGTCACAGCTATCAGAAATGCCTCATTTTGCTATTTTCAACCCCACTCCCATGTGTAAAAAAAAAATTATGATAAAAAAATCAATTGAAACACAGGAAAACCCCTTTTTTTAAAGTACCGGTAGGCTATATAAAAAAGGGCCATACAAAAACCGGGTACCAAATGGGGGACCTTTCCCTCGCCAGACCACTCCCATAACATTAACCATCACGACCACCATTAAACCTAACCTTGAAAGCCACTCAAAAATTAGTCACCTACCAGTACCTTAGAAAGCCACAGCTGTGTCAGTGTGTTCGTCCTGTTCGTCTGTGTAAATTCTGGCTGGCATAGGGAAGCCTCAAGCCTGATGCACATGTGGTTTTAGGGATCATTGGACTCCCAATATCTCTCATCCGCATTATACCAGCACACCGTATCACACTTACCACAGATACCATAGACGTTGTACCAGAGGATGTTCAAACCTGTGGCTCCGGGTCCCCTGGGTAATCGTCACCAAACCTAGTATGTCTTGGGTGGCAGGCACATGTGGTGGATATCTGATCTTTATAGCTAAATCTGTGACTTCAGTTCTTCCAAAATTTGACTATGCGTACCTCAAGCATTTCCACTGTATCAGTGTTTTTTGCCCAATCAGGAAGGTCATTCCAGCTGTTCACCCATGACAAGATAATGCAAGCAGAGTGAAAGAAGAGTTCTGGGCAAATGTGGAAGCATGCATGGAAAAGTTTGAGAGGAATGAGAGAGTGTTTTTGACTGGAGTTATGAATGGAAAAGTACCGGTTTGCAATGTGAACGTGGATGGAGTAGCTGGAGAGAGAGGTGTGCCTGTAGAAGTGGATGAGAATGGCAGTGCTCTAGCGGAAATTTGTGCTGGGAGGGGGTTGATGGTAGCCAATACCCTCTTTAGGCAAAAAATGATCCACAGGCGTAAGTGGCAAGTGATGAGAAGGGTGGGTGGTGAACGGAAGGCAATAACTGATTATGTGTGCGTGGATGACAGAATGAGAAGGTATGTGATGGATGCAGGAGCATACAGAGGCTGGGGGAGTGGACTTCCGAACACCACTTGGTGGTGGTGAAAGTCAAGGTTCAAATCCAATGGAGGAATAGCAGGAGGGAAACGTGATGAGTAAGGATGGAAGTTTGGAGGACGAAGTGCTTGAAAGTGTGCAACAAGGAAGAAATGCTGCTGGTTCTTTGAAAACAGTGATAAAGGACAGGGAAGAGGGCATGGAAGTAAAAAAGTCACTGCATGATAGTATTGTGATACCAACTCCAACATAAGAAAATGAAGTCTGGACCTTGTTGGAAGGACACAAGTCAAGAATGAGAGCAGTCGAAATAACTATCTGAGAGGAGCATGTGGAGTTACATAGGGAGAAAGACTGACAAATAAGGAAGTGAAGGGGCATTGTGGTTTGGATGTGATGTGACAGAAAGCATCAGGAGAAATAGACTGAGGTGGTTTGGCCATGAGGAGAGGATGGAAAGCAAGCGACTAACGAGGAGTGTATGTGAGTGAGGTGGAGGGGGGGAGAGGAAGGGGTAAGCCGAGGATGAGATGGAGGGATGGAGTGGAGAGGTATATGAGGGGGGGGTGGGCTGAGGGAAGGGCAGTGAATGGCGGGGGACAGGGTGACATGGAGGCGATTTGTTTGTGGCCACCCCTTATGGGACAGAGGCATCTGGCAATAGAGTGACAGATAGGTTCTTCCAATATTCTAACAACGCATCCCTTAAACGTTTCTACTGTATCTGTGTCTGTTGCCCAATCAGGAAGGTCAGTCCAACTGTTTTCCACCTGAGGTGGAAATGAACATCTACTTCCTTAAAACAAGACTTGTCCAGCATCTTGCTGTTTCCCCTGGTGATGCCATCCCCCCTTAGGACACTTCACTTCAGTAGATATAATTCCGTGATTGTGAAAAATATATAGGCTTGCCACATTATTTTGAAAACACCACTGGACTATGTCCCACAGCACTGAAGCATAAACATCCCACAATGAATGTGTTTGAAAAGACGCACATGCTGTTGCAGGCAGAAGGGGTGCTACCCATCATCATATTTGGATTAGGAATTAGTCAAACTTCTCTCACTGCTTCATTCATAAAAGGTTAAAACTGAAGGAGAGCTCTCATGAATAAAATTTACAACTATTTTTTCTCAAAAAACTATAACATAATTATCTATAACAATTATCATAATGAAAGCTTTAAGAAGTTGCAGAAAGGAGTATTCTGAAGATATCAACTCTAAAACCACCAGTTTCACATGCAAACCATGGCAGAGGCCACCCGCCAGGTCAGACTTTTAGGTTTAATCGACTCCATAGTCAAACCATCACTAATCATTCATCCCTTTTAACCTTTCATGACCAAGCCTAACCCAACCAAACCTAATTCAATTTAACCTACCTAACCTGAACAACTTGGAGACAAATGAGTTTCAGACCCGAATCAACCCCATGCTCTGTAAGACACCACTGCCGACACCAACAGATCTACCTTCGTGATCTTGGGTAACACAATATTATCACAGATTTTGGGTGTCACTCATGAATTATGCAGTCTTTAGTACAGTAATATGGGCTAAATGAAATTTCCACAGAATCTAGGTTTCCTGAATTATGCAGCCATTAGTACAGTAACATAAATGATATTCCCACAGAATCTGCGTCATATTATTTTACAGTTATGAAAAATAATCCCTGTCAAAACAATTTAATTTCCTAATGGGAGCTCTCCTGCAGTTTGTCCAATAAAAGATTCATGAAAGATTGTTAGGAGGCAACACAGAAGGAATAACAACCAAGAAGACTGACAGATGGATTTGCATGGTGGTAAATCACTTTAAAGCAGCTCCCACAAGATCCAAATCCCCGCTCCATAGTCATGGCAAGTAATTTTCATAACGATCATGAAACACCTTATATACTCATTTGCGACAAGTGCCATAAAGACGACCACCTATATTTAAGAGAAAATGTCACAGAATGCACTAGTGACTCTGCTGGGCATTGGTGATCTAACAGAAATGAAATCCGGATAATTTGCATTTGTGGACAGTCAGGGTTATTCAGATTTTTATTTCTAACCTACTCTACCTTACCCACCTAAGTCAACCTAACTAAACTATCCAAACTGATCTAACCTAGCTACCCTAACATATAAACTAACTTAACCTAAGCTGCCAAAGTGAGGGATGCGACTCTCCAAAACTGCAATAATAACGACAGTCCAACCTCGCCATATGAACAAATGAAATTTCCGTATATGAAGAGGAATGTGCTAACATACACGAACACAACTGTTCACGCAGCCGTATGCTGTACATAACATTTATCGAATATCTTATGTATCAGTAAAACAACGTACCTATTAGCCAAAAATGAGCTTCATGGCCAGTGTGGGTCACTGCTTCTGATTTGTTTACATCTCGCAGGCCTGCCAACAGCCATCGTGAAGACTTCTGTCAGTGCTGCAGGTGACAGAACCCTTGCTACTCACATGTACACTTTATTTGAAGCAGTAGAAGCACCTTACGAAATCAGTTCTTCTTCCTAATAGTCTCTTAAATTTTTCTGATTATTTCAGGGGTGGTAAATAAACGTTTCTTGCGAAATTTATTTCCCCCGTTGTTTTTAGCATCCGCTGTCAACTCGTTTGATTTGTCAAGCGTAATGGTGAAAGCCAAAGTGAAATACCCACCCAGCGGAACGAGCCCGACACCACCACCAAAGGAGGAGGACATAGGGAGGTAGCCCCCTCCCCACTAGGAGACAATGGGGAGGTACACCAGCATTCCACGCGGCAAGGACATATATCCCCCGTGACCCGACGCCCCTCTTCCACGTAGTCGGACCACTATACAAATATGTTCAAGAGAAAGCTAGATATTTGTTTGACAGCTATCGGCGTTGGCTAGGGAAAATTTGGGTGTCAAGTACGGGACTCCTAAACCATCCTCAGAGGCGGTAGGATTGGCTGTCCAGTACTCAGATCGAGTGCGTCAGTTTCCGACGGAGAGAGCACCCGCCAGAATCGGGATGGGACTTCCCCTAGGAAAGTTCCAAGTAGGCCCTCGGATGCAGAGTCCACCGGACCTGCCTTCAAAAGAGGACGAGTCGCAGCTATCGCTCACAAGCCTACTTCACCCCAGGGGAGCAGTGGCACAGTAGTATCCACCGGATCTATTGTAGGAGGAGCGTCCATCGGATCTCCTCCTTCTGCCACCCACCTCCGGGAGCCAGTGTGTTGGACCATCAGACCGACGACGTTTGCTTGTGCTCCCCAGGAGGGCAACGGGCCCCGTGGTGGTATCCACAAGATCTGCCTCAGGGGGAGAGACCATCGGTCGTCCCCCAGCTGCACTATCCCCTGATGGCAGGTGGGCAGCAGAGTCCACCAGACCTGCTGCAGAAGCCGGAAGGCCTGATGGGATTTCCCCTCTGGTTGTCCCCGTGACGAGTGGTCCCCCGGCAGTGACCCCGGGTCTGCCAGCCCGAGGGAGTATCCACCAGATCTCCCTCGACCACCATCCTGGGAGGGAGCCTGGGCAATGTCCTCTGGACCTATCAGGCAGAAGGAGTGTCCTCTGGACCTCCTTCCTACGCCCCAGCACAGAGTTTTGGCAGGGACCGTCAGGCCCGCCAGGCTGGGGAACAGGCCACCGGTCGTTCCCCCCTCCCCTACAAAGGTGACGTCTCTTGCTCAGCCTGCCCTCCTGTGGCCGTGCGAGATGCCCCTCCCGCCTCCCCTCCTTCACGGAGAGTGGAGACTGCTCTCCCACAGGATCCCCGCCAGAGAGTACCAGGGATGAGACCACCCTGAGGCCAGGTGTCCTGTCACTGCAATACAGCCACCAATGCCTGCCGCCGCTGACGGACTCCCCCAGAGCGAATGGCCGCCATCTACCCCTGTCGGCCTTCTCCTCCAGGCAAGACCGCAGGCCCCAGGCAATGGCAGGCACTTCACAGGGCTGCTTCCAAAGCCCCCAGCAGCTGCTGGACTCCCCCAGTGCAGGCAGCCGCAGCCAACTCCTGACAGCCTCCTCCTCCTGGTAAGAGGGCAGCCCCAGGGCAACAATGAGTGCCCCGCAACCAACCCCAGGCCCAGGTCCACCCCCGGGACTCCCACCTCCGCTAAGGGTAGGAGCTGTGCTGATCGCCTCTTAGTCCTGTTTGGCCCTAGCCCAGAGAGCCACCACACCCCCAGGGCCCCCACCAGGAAAGGGCCACTGATCCGCTCTTCAGCTCAACCCGGACCCCAGACCACATCACCTGAGACTCGCACCGGGAGCACACACCAGACAGCCCTCTTCCCACATCTGCCCACCACGTACGGCTGCTTGCGTAGTGGCCCTAGGTGCGCCCTTCATGCCCACTGACGACCAGCTACACCATGAGTTACAGTGCTACAGACCCTGTGTATACACCCCTCCCCCTTACCCAGAGTACCGCACACCTGTGTGTGACTTTCACTTGTGCCGAACCCTCGCCACTGTGATCTCCCCCCTTCATGTACGCCCTTGTGTGCCCCTTACCCCTCACAGTGAGAAGTTCCCCTGTTGCCTCATAAGTGACACCCCCCTCACTCCCCTGTGCAATACCCCGACCCCCCTTGTGTGCATCGTGCCCCCTAGGCCTTGCAAGTGGTGACATACAGTGACTCATTATAGTGGAATTGCCAAACCTGTCCCCATAACATACTGTTGTAGTATACCTCAGTGCAGCCTTGGTGTAGCAGACCACCCCTGGGTTGTCAAGCATGTTGTTCCCTCCCTGTGCAATACATACCCGACCTGACTCTAAGTTCCGATATAGAGTTTAATGTTATATTGTGTCTGTACCACATGGGTGTGTTTTATTGTGATATACAGTGCCTGTTGATACATCACGCTCATATCACGCGCGTGTATTGCATGGTGATATACCGTGTCCTACGCTGCATTGTGTTCATGTCACGTGTGTGTATTGCACTGTGATGTGCCGTGTCGTAGGTTATACTGTGTTTATGCCCCTATTTATTTTTTATTGTGATATATCTAGTGTCGTGTGTCTTATTGTATTCAGGCCCCCTGGGTGTATTGTATCATGATATATAATGTAAGTGTGCTTTATATTATACTGTGTCATATAGTATACGTGTTCTTATGCTAGGTGTTTTTAGGTCGGATTCCCGTCCTAAGAACACCTAAGGTATAGCTGGGTTCCCTTTCTAGACCGGCGCTTAAACACAGTGTGAGAGGAACAGGGCATAAAAACATAGAGCAACAGCCTTACACGTATATTACCAAATTCTGAATACAGGAAACTAGACTCTGTCCAAAGGCAAGAAACTGGAATGGACAGGTGTTTATAAGTCATAGGTATCTGGCAGGATATCTACAGACAGACACTGCACTTAAGGGAAGATGTGATTACACTTTGTTTTAGGGCTGCTGGTTCTTTATAGTATTTCTGTATCTGTCCCGCATATACGCTGCAGGGTTGTGTCTCTTATCACTTTTCACTATAGTTCGGCTGCTCAGGCACTGTCACTGTACTTTACACTCATGTAGTCACTTTCACTTTCACTCACAGGCAGAGAAATCACAGTCACTATGGGGATATGGGGCAGGGAAGCGGGCCAACCAAGGGAGGGGGGACTGGCAGCTCACAGGTGGCGGCCCAGTGTCGGCTGCATACCCTCAGGTGTCCTCTCGTCGAGGGGCCACAGGACTATCCATTGGGGTGTCGTCCTCCGGGATGGGCTGTGGTCAGGCGTGTTGAAGGGCCCTGCACTGGAGGAGCTTGGCACGGGGGTCTGGCCCTCGGGACTGGGGCCAAAGATTCTCTGAAGGTGCGGGAAGGGCGTCACTCCTCCTCCAGACTGGAGAGGTCATGCCCTGGGGTGCTGGGGGCGGTGTGGAGAGCCCATTGGCTGCGGTCTCGTTCCCACTGCTTCACCGTCGGGGTGGGGCTGCGGCGTTGCAGGCAGCAGGAGTCCAACAGGTGTGGGTTTCCCTCTGGCGCTGGCTGGATGGAGTGTAACCCCGGGGTCAAGATGGGTCCTCTCCACCAGTCCTGGGTGGAAAGGTGCTCCTCCTGGAGGCTGCCTCGGTCGGGGGAGCCGAGGGTGGGACTTGCTCTATCACCAGAGGGGCGGCTCGAACAGGGGCCCCCCTCGGGTAGTAAAGTCGAAGGGGGTGAGAGGCTTTTAAGGTGCCCCTCTCTGGCATGGCTACCGGCTGTCGCCGAGGTCCCTTGGGCAACAGGAGGAGGGCAGCTATAGACCATCCCTGTCCCATCAGTGCGGCAACTGGCCATCACTGGGGCCTGATTTCCAGGGTCTCCTTCAGGTTGTGGAGTCACAGAGGGCGAGGGGCTTTCGAGGCGCCCCTCCCTGACACAGCTACTGGCCATCGCCGAAGTCCCTTGGGCAACGGGAGGAGGGCAGTTACAGGCCGTCTCTCCCATCGGTGTGGCAACTGGCTGTCACCGGGGCTTGACCCTGACGGGACCGCAAACGAAGTGCGGCTGCTGGCCGTCACCTACCTGCAGGTGCGGCTACTGGCCATCGCCGAAGTCCCGTATGGCGGGCAACATAGGCGAAGGGCGGCTACCAGCCATCCCTTGCCTACTGGTGCAGCTGCCGGCCGTCACCTGTGTCGTGGCCCTTGAGGCAACTGCAGAAGGAGAGAGGGCGTACTGTTCTCTCCCCGCATGCGGTAACCGGCCGTCATGGGGGTGAGCAGCACTACGAGTGGCTACTAGCCTTCTCTTTAGGGCGCGGTTACTGGCCGTCGCTGTTGCAGGGGCAAGGCTACTGGCCGTTGCTTTAAGGGTGCGGCTACTGGCCGTCACTTGGGTGCTGTTTGGAGCTAGGTTTCTAGCTCCACCCTGATCCTGACGCAGGCTGGGTCGGTGAAAGGGTAATGCACCCGGACTAAGGTGTTCGCGCCGGGTGCATTCCGGGGAATAGGGGCGCGCGGCTCTATGGGACTTACGTCCATATCGCACGGACGTCGCGCGAGCCCTGTCTACCCTTCTGTTGTCGCCTCCTGGGGGTGTCGTGATGCCTTCTGTTGTAGTCATTTCACTGGTCAACTATTGGGCTTAGGATGGGCTTCGAAACTTCCATCTATCTATCGAAGAAGTTAATGAGTGATCTCTAACCCCTCCACTTCGAAAAGTCTCCCATAAACAGAATTAAATCGTCCAAGTAAAGCCAGAAAAAATAAAAATGCGTAATCGGAGTGAAAGGTTAAGGGAAATCCTTGATACAATAGCGGAAGGTAGTTACGTCAGAACAAAAATTGATGGATTACACCGTGATTTTAGCACTTTATCATCATATAGATACAAACTATCTCATATTCTACTTTTATGCCTGGCGATTACGAATATTAAGATTGTATATTTCATTTTTTCAAACCATATTGGCTAAAGAGTGCAAAAATTCTCACACGTGCATGTGCCGGGGTCCGAGGGTCGTGTTGTTGTCACCTCCCGTACGGTACTCCTATTGTCAGGACGTTTGGGCACTCTTGGTGCTGCCCAGTTGGTTTATATTTATCCTTGTCCCACTCCATCAGTATTCAGTAAGTAGCCGTTTATGGCATGAGGTTGTCAGTCATTAAGTTCAGGTGGAGTAATTTGGTATCCAAAGTGTGATAGACTCCAGTTTTAACATGACATCTGGCTTGACATTTTTGTAACTGAATTTAGTCGACTGACCCGCACCACACAAACATCACTTTAATTCTGCCTGTAGTGGTATGTAGGGAGCTATTATAGTTATATTTTGATGAATTTGTGTTTTTATTCAACAAACGAGATTTCCCTTGCCAGTCAGTGCATATCAGATTTCTTACCTGTTAAATGTTACCTTGGTAAACAGAAGTGAGTTTTTGTCGTCTCATTTCTAAGACATATGTTACATAGTATTTTGGTTGATACAGCCTGCAGTACTGGGTAACATTTGTTGGTCAATTTATGCTTTCAGAATCATTATTATTTGGGGGATCTTGTTCCAGTTATACTGTAGAAAACTCCTGGAAGAGGCTAACAAGCCTGTGAATCCAGCTGTGCATAACCAGGGGTGCACCTGGGGGGGGGGTCCTGGGCCCAGGTCCCCCTTTAGCTCTCTGGGTCCTTTAAAAATTTATATATATTTCGATAACAGCAAAACATGAAAAATTGGCAAGTACAAACAAAGAGTAACACACGAGCCAGCAGCTCTCTGACTCTAAACTTGCATATGACCTCCCAGTAATTATCGGATTACCTGACCTCACCTCACTACGGGCCCCCCCCTTAGAAAATTCCTGGGTGCGCCCCTGTGCATAACTAGTCCTTGGTCTTATGGTGGTGTGGTTGTGATTGGGGAGACTGTGCTCGTTAATTTTACAATAGTTCACATTCAGTTTCTGGAGTTTCCATTTTTTTTTTTTTTTCCCCCAAAGTCCAGCATGGATCTTGCATTCATCACTTCTGGTAGAGTGATCCAAGTGTTCACTATTCTATTACAGAAGGCATATTTTCTTATATTTGTCCATGGCCGTCTTTTGAAGAGCTTCTTATCATGTCCCCAGGTTACCAAGTTGATCTGTTCCGCGAAGAGTCCCTCACAACACTTTCATTGTAAACACCACTCATGATCTTGAATGTCTCAGTCAAATCACCATGTGCACTTGTATATGCCAAAGTTGGAAGGTCAAGCTTCTGTAATCTTTCATGGTATGACAGGTTCCTCAAGGTTGCTACTAGTTTCGTAGCTCTTCTCTGAACTGCTTCTGCTGCCTCTATGGCCTTGTATGTGCACCATGTTTGGTTTGCATTATTATTCAAGGTGTGGTTAGACCAGTGCAACAAATAGAGCCCTGAATATTGACTCGTTTGAATCCACGAATGTCCTTGTGATCAACCCAACCAGTCTGTTTGCCTTATTCACTTTTTCTGCAAGGTGCTGTTTGAACTTTAATTCCTTATCGATATTGACTCCCTGATCTGTTTCTGCTTCGCTTTCGTTCAACTCCACATTCATGACATATTTAATTTTTTCCACATTAGATTTCCCTGTTCTTATCACTTTCCATTTGTTAGGGTGGAATCTTAATAACCACTTTTCACACCATTCTCTCATGCTGTCAGGGTCCTTGTGTAGTTTATCACAGTCTTTCCTCTCAATAGTTCGCCTGAATACTCTAGATTTATTAGCATACAGGATTATATCATTCACCTGCTTAGAGTCTTGTAGGCTAGATCATTTATATATATGACAGAGTGGAGGACCCAACACCAAGCTGTGGGGTACACCATTTATCACATCCTGCCATTCCAATTTTTCTCCATTGACAATCATCCTGTTTCTCTCTCCATCTTTGCACAAGGCCATGTGTAAGTTTATGTATGGGAGTAGTGAAAAAATTATTATTTATTTATTTTTTTTTTTTATAAACTTGATAAACATCCAGGGCATCATCTGGTGAAAAGAAAAAAATCTCTCTCTATCTCCATCTTCGCTTAGCGCCTTGCGTAAATTTGCATCCGGGTTGAGTTGTTTACGGTGATGCATGGCCAGCACAGCCAGAGCTGTTGCTCACAACGTGACACTACCCAGCCTGAGCTCTGGCTCGCAATACATGGGTTAAGTCACAGTATGTGACATCCACTGCTCCACCTTCATTCAAGATTTTAGTCCATTTTTCTAGTACTGTTGCTGCAGCACAGTTGATCTTCCAAACCATGAATCTGTACTGTCTGTTGCTAAGTAGTTTCTCTCAGATGCCCTGGAATCTATTCTCAATTATTGTTTTCATCTTAATTATTGCTTCCATTATTTTTCAGATGATACAGGTCAGGCTCACTGGCTTATAATACCCAGGATCAGTATTATCCCCCTTTTTGTAAATGGCTGTAATATTTGCATTTTGTGCATTCTTTGGGTATTTTTTGGTGTTGTAGTTATTGAGTGAAAATAATCCTGAGTGGATAAGCAATAACGGTTTTCAACTCCTTAATCACTCCTGGGTGGATACCAGCTGGTCCGGGAGACTTGACTCTTTTCAGTCTGTCAGTGATTCTACAGATTTCTTCACAGGTAAATCCAGTGTTAGAAAGCATAGGAACATTCTTGATGGAAATGTTTGGCATTGTGCCTGCTGGTTCCTAAGTAAATACTGTATTGTAGTACTCCTACAACACCTTTGCCTTATCATTATCAGTTAAGGTCTTGACGTTTTTTTTCTGCATTTATGTACAACCACTTGTGGTTTTCATCTTTGATTTCATATATTTCCAAAAGATTTGGGGGTTAGATTTCACATTCTCTGCAATATTTCTCCCAAGATTTCTCATTGTATATCTTGTCTTTCATCTTACTTGGTTATTTATTATTCTATATTCCCCATGAACCTGATTATGCAGTATTCTCTTAGACTGATATCTCAGTCTTCCTTCATCTTTATTAACTGCACCCGTAATCTTTGCATTTTCTTTATCTTAGCCCACAACTTTTTATTTATGGGCTGGTCACTGTTTGTTCTTTTTCTAAATACAGTATAATTTTGCCCTTGACATCTCTCTGTGGAATGCCTTTTGCACTCTGTAAATGCTTTCTTGCAGTTTCTTCAGTATCATCAGTATCCAAGAACTCATCCCAGTCGTGGTTAAAATCCTAGTTAATTTTTTTAAGTCTGCCTTTTCATAAAGATAAACAAGCCCTTTACTTTTCTTCATCCCTTGGTGCTGTCACATTTGAAGAAGACATGTCGGTGGTCACTCTTACATAAAGGCTTCATAATCTCAATATCATTAACAATTATGTCATCATCTGTGAAAACCAGATCAAGAGTGTTCCCACCACTGTTCCTCTAAACCTTGTAGTTTCTTGAATGTGTTGTATGAAGTAGCAGTCTCGGATCCTCTCAGTAAAAGTTTGACTGATGTTATACTCGCCAGACACACATTAAATTCTCCCATTTTGCATTTGGTAAAATAAAGTCTCTGTCAATCACGTTGTGTCTTCTGTTATATTCACTGATTTCTTGTAATAGTTTCAAAATCTTATCATGTCTCTCATTTCATTATTTGGACTTCAATATATTGATCCAAACAGAATATTAGCACTTTTACATTTGGGGATGAGGAATTTGGAAGGAACTTGAGTGTAAAGTGGAGGGACTGTAAGAAAATGTTCTGGAAAGAGGTGAAAAGAGTAAGACTCGGTGGAAGTGAAGTTAGCAGGGGAGTGAAAGATAAAAACGGTAGATTACTAGTGGAGAAGGGAGAAAAAGTGAGCAGATGGAGAGAACACTTTAAGGAATTGTTAAACATAGAGGATGGAAGTAATGTGGGTATAAGTGGCTGGGGAATGGCTGGGAGAAGGAGGGCGGTGAGAAGACAGGAAGAAATCAGTAGGATAGAAGTTGTGGAAGCAATGAAGATAGTTAAATTGGGGAAAGCCCCAGGGATTGATGGAGTGTGTGGTGAAATGCTGAAGTATGGGGGAGAGATAGTAGTAGAATGGATGTGGAAAATGTGAAGATTGGCCTGAGAGGAAGGTAGAGTCCCGGAGGATTGGAAGTCAGGTATAATTATTCCCTTGTACAAAGGAAAACGGGAAAAAGAAGTGTGTGGTAATCATAGGGGCATCTGTCTTCTTAGTATAATAGGAAAAGTGAATGGTAGGATACTTATTGACAGAGTTAGAGAAAGAACAGAGGAATTAGTTGGAGAAGAACAGGGAGGCTTTAGGAAGGGAAGAGGTTGTGTAGATCAGATATTCATTCTTAGATCTTTAGTGGAAAAGTTTCTAGAGAAGGGAAAGAAGTTGTATGCTGCTTTCATGGATTTGGAGAAAGCATATGACAGGGTGGATAGACAAGGATTGTGGAAAGTATTAAGAATATATGGAGTAGATGGGAAGTTGTTGAATGCTGTGAAGAGTATGTATGATGGTGCTAAGGCTGTAGTGCTTGTTGATGGTGAACTGAGTGAATTTTTCTCTTTGAAAGTTGGGTTGAAACAGGCATGTGTCATGTCTCCATGGTTGTTCAATATGTACGTTACATGGAGGTACAAGGTAGGGTAGTGGATGTTGGAGTGGCCCTGGTGAGAGAGGGTTGTGTTTGGAAACTCCCTGTACTGTTGTTTGCAGATGATACTGTGTTGTTGAGTGAAGACGAAGGAGAGCTGCAAGGCTTGGTGGATGAGTTTGGGAAAGTGTGTAAGAAGCAGAATCTAAAGGTGAATGTAGGGAAGAGTAAACTGACGGTCTTCGAGGGAGGTGAAGTCAGTGAATGTACAGTGATGTTGGATGGTGAGGAATTGGAAAATGTGAGGACATTTAAGTACTTGGGTAGTGTGATGAGTAAGGATGGAAGTTTGGAGGGTGAAGTATGGATACAGCAGGGAAGAAAGGTTGCTGGTTCTTTGAAAGCAGTGATAAGAAGCAGGGAAGTGAGCGTGGAAGTGAAAAAGTTACTACATGACAATATTGTGATACCAACTCTAACATATGGAAGTGAAGCTTGGACGTTGCAGGAAGGACACAAGTCAAGAGTGAGAGCAGTGGAAATGAGTTATTTAACCCCTTAAACGCGGATCGTCGCGTTTGCGACGCTCAGCGAAAAGGACATAGTGGCGGGTCGTCGCGTTTGCGATTCTAGTAAATTTTGAATAACCGCGGGCAAGCAGGCTCCAGCTGGTATTGTCTATCAGTACCACCACCCTCTAGCTACAACTAGCATACTTTACCTTTGTACTACTGACCTCAGTTGTTGCCAAGTATCGCGTTTTCCCCCCGTCCCCCCCCACCACTACGACCCGGCCAGCCTGGCTGTGATACATGGCAGCGCTCTGAGCGCTCAGAACTGTAAATCTGCGCTCTCCTCTCACAAGCAGTTTATGCTACTAGGAAACGCTTGTTTCCCCAGTTGTAACACTAGCTTTTTTTCTCATGGTTTGCCCCTGTTTAGCGTCAGTTTACTGCAGGCTTTCAAAGTGACATTATGGCGAGTTCTAGCTCTTCCCAGTCAGTGCAAGCGGCCGACAGGAACGAGAATAAAGTGGTGGGTGTAAGGCAGAATAAAAAGCGCGCCATGGTGATCTTTTGGGAAGTAATATGATTGAAAATAATGTAGTATACATGTTTTTAGCTGTGAAAATGGAAATGTTTGTTGAGTGACGGGAAGACCGCCGCCACAGTGCATGTCGGCCGTACGCTCCATTGATTTTAGCCTTATTTTCAGTGCTTATTGTACAAATACGGAATCCTAACTACCTTTACGTTGTAGTATAAAGTTTACTGTGACAGAATGAGGCTGTGGTAGAGGGGAAACCGGGTTTCTGGAGGTGTGAAAGTGAAGATTTGGTTACCCAACTTTGCAAGTCTCCACAAGTCCTTGGGTAGTCCACGAAGGCTCAACACCTGTCTCTGGAGAAAGCTGAATGTAAGTACTATCTGCCATACCAAGTATAATGTTCTAGGGTTAATCTCTGATTTTTGGCGAATATTTTCCTACAGGTACTCAGACCGCGATACAACCCCGCCACTCGGGGGGGAACGACTGTGCACGGCCGCGTTTAAGGGGTTAAGAGGAGCCTGTGGAGTCACATTGAGAGACAGGCTGACAAATGAGGATATAAAGGAGCATTGTGGTGTGGATGTGGACGTGATAGGAAGCATTAGGAGGAATACACTGAGGTGGTTTGGCCATGTGGAGAGGATGGAGGGTGAAAGACTGACGAAGAGAGTGTATGTGAGTGAGGTGGAGGGGGGAAGAGGGAGGGGGAGGCCGAGGATAAGCTGGAGGGATGGGGTGGAGAGGTATATGAGAGAGGGGGGTGTGAGTTGGGAGCGGGGCAGTGAAATGGCGGGGGACAGGGCGACGTGGAGGCGATTTGTTTGTGGCCACCCCGAACGGGATTTAGATGTCTGACAATAGATAGATAGATAGACATTTGGGGGAGGCGGTGGCTCAGTCGGTAGAGAGATCTACCAGAAGACCCACCGACATGTCGTTAAAATACCCCCGCTAATACAAATACACCAGTCCTGTGTAAGACAGCCCTAGCATGTATTCAGTATGGACGGTGGGTGTTAGCGCCGAAGTGGTGACATGTAGAGGTGTGCGGTACGTAGGAGGACTACTGGGCCTTGAAAGCTGGCTGTGAAGCCTATGCCCAGAGTCAGTCACATAAAACAAAAAAAAAATCCTTATGGCCATGTACCTCATAGCAGCATTTTCAAATATGGTACCAGTACCAGATTATCATACGGAGTCCTGTTCCATCCTCATTTTACCTCAGGTTGTTTCCAGAGCATTCGTATCCTTCAATGCTGTATTCCACAATATCTCTTTCAAACCTGAAGTGTTTTGGTTTAGCCTCTTTTCTACTCTGATGGCTCTGTAGCTATGTCTTCTAATAAAGGAGATCTCTTCACTCAGACTTTCTCCTCCAGTTCCACCTTAGACAATATCGGTGCTGTTCCTCCATCACTTCCCCCTCTGATTTCCTCATGGCTGACATTAAAATTTCTCCAGCTGATGTATTTTCTGCCATCACTGACCTCAGTACTTGCAAGGCATCTGGGCCTGATGGGACTCATGTTGTCCTCAAGAACTGTGCTTCTGTGCTTACACCCTGCCTAGGTAAACTTTTTCACCTTTGTCTGTCAACTTGTACCTTTCCTTCTTCCTGGAAGTTTGCTCTCATTCAGCCAGTCCCAAAGAAGGGTGACCATTCCCAACCCTCTAACTATTGTCCAATTGCTTTAACATCTTGTGTCTCAAAAGTTTTCAAGTCAATTCTTAACAGAAAAAATTCGAAGCATCTTTCCTATCACAACCTTCTTTCTCATCATTAGTATGGGTTCCGACAGGGATGCTCTACTGGTGATCTTCTCACCTACCTTTCAGACTCCTGATCATCCTCCTTTTGGGACTTTGGTGAAAGCTTTGCCATTGCACTTGACATCTCAAAGGCTTTTGATCAAGTTTTGCATAAATCTTTAAATTCCAAACTGCCCTCCAATAGTTTCTATCCTTCTATCTGTGCCTTGATCTATAGCTTCCTTTCTTGACGTTCTGTAGCGTCTGTTGTAGACGACCATCGTTCTTCTCCTAGGTCTATCAACAGTGGTGTTCCTCAGGGCTCTCTCCTATCACCAACTCTCTTCCATTTATTCATCAATGACCCTCTGAGCTGTACATCTAACCCTATCCACTCATACACTGATGATTCCACCTTTCACCTTTCCATTCGGTTCCCGCAACATCCATCTCAGCAGTTACTTCAGCAAACAAAGGATGAGGCTATAGCACACCTAATGTCTGACTTGGCTCATATCTCTGACTGGGGTAAAAATGATCCTGATTTTAATGCATCATAGACTCAGTTCTTACACCTATCAACCTGACAGAATCTTCCACAGGAGTTCCCACCAATGTTTAATAATATCCAATTCAGTCCTGCATCATCCTTGAACATGCTTGGGGTTTCATTCACTCAGGCCTTATCTTGGAAGGAGCATATTACATCTCTTGTATAATCTGCTTGCAAGAGATTAGGTGTGCTAAGCCGACTCCGTACCTTCTTTTACCCCTGCGCAGTTTTTGACTTTAAACACGGGTTTTATTCGCCCCTGTATAGAGTACAACTCTCATATGGGGGGAGGCTCCCCACATACAACTCTTCTCAATAAGGTGGTGTCAAAGATTTTTCATCTCATTAACCCTCCTCTTCTTACTGGCTCCCTTCAAACTTTGTCTCTTTGCCGCACTGTTGCATCCTTTATCTCTTTTCTGTTGCTTCTTCAATGGTCACTGCTCCGCTGAACTGTGCTTGCATCTCTACACCTCTACAGCGGGCGTGTAGCACCTGTCTAGCAACAAACTCTCATCCCTTTTCTGTCCAACTCTCTAATGCAAGAGTTAATGTTACTCCCAGTCCTTCATTTATGCAACAGGTCAACTCTGGAACTGTCTCCCTCTGTATTTCCCACTTCCTATGATCTCCAGTCTTTCAAATGCAGTGTGTCCAGTCATCTCGAAATGAACGGATCTTGAATTTGGCTCTCTTTTGTATTGTTTTTGTTTTTTTCTTGGAAGGAACAGTTTATGGGCCCCTGGCCTTTGGTTTCTTCTTCTTTGCATTAAAAAAAAAAGAAGAAAACTTGCACAGCTATGACATGTGGTGGTGGCAACATTCATCTAATTATAGCCTTTAATTCATTCATTTTGTATGCTGTGAATACACCCGGAGGATTGGAAGTCAGGTATAATTATTCCCTTGTACAAAGGAAAAGGGGAAAAAGAAGTGTGTGGTAATCATAGGGGCATTTGTCTTCTTAGTATAATAGGAAAAGTGTATGGTAGGATACTTATAGACAGAGTTAGAGAAAGAACAGAGAAATTAGTTGGAGAAGAACAGGGAGGCTTTAGGAAGGGAAGAGGTTGTGTAGATCAGATATTCATTCTTAGATCTTTAGTGGAAAAGTTTCTAGAGAAGGGAAAGAAATTGTATGCGGCTTTCATGGATTTGGAGAAAGCATATGACAGGGTGGATAGACAAGGATTGTGGAAAGTGTTAAGAATATATGGAGTAGATGGGAAGTTGTTGAATGCTGTGAAGAGTATGTACGATGGTGCGAAGGCTGCAGTGCGTGTGGATGGTGAACTAAGTGAATTTTTCTCTTTGAAAGTTGGTTTGAAACAAGGATGTGTCATGTCTCCATGGTTGTTCAATCTGTACATGGATGGGGTAATAAAAGAGGTACAAGGTAGGGTAGTGGATGTTGGAGTGGCCCTGGTGAGAGAGGATAGTGTTTGGAAACTCCCTGTACTGTTGTTTGCAGATGATACTGTGTTGTTGAGTGAAGACGAAGGGGAGCTGCAAGGCTTGGTGGATGAGTTTGAGAGAGTGTGTAAGAAACGGAACCTAAAGGTGAATGTAGGGAAGAGTAAAGTGATGGTCTTTGAGAGAGGTGAAGTTAGTGAATGTACAGCAAGGTTAGATGGTGAGGAATTGGAAAATGTGAGTACGTTTAAGTATTTGGGTAGTGTGATGAGTAAGGATGGAGGTTTGGAGTGTGAAGTGCTTGAAAGGGTACAGCAGGGAAGAAAGGTTGCTGGTTCCTTGAAAGCAGTGATAAGAAACAGGGAAGTGAGCATGGAAGTGAAAAAGTTACTACATGACAGTATTGTGATACCAACTCTAACGTACGGAAGTGAAGCTTGGACATTGTTGGAAGGACACAAGTCAAGAGTGAGAGCAGTGGAAATGAGTTATTTAAGAGGAGCCTGTGGAGTCACGTGGAGAGACAGGCTGACGAATGAGGATATAAAGGAGCGTTGTGGTGTGGATGTGGATGTGATAGGAAGAGTTATGAGGAACACACTGAGGTGGTTTGGCCATGTGGAGAGGATGGAGGGCGAAAGACTGACGAAGAGAGTGTATGTGAGTGAGGTGGAGGGGGAAGAGGGAGGGAGGCCGAGGATGAGATGGAGGGATGGGGTGGAGAGGTATATGAGAGAGGGGGGTGTGAGTTGGGAGCAGGGCAGTGAAATGGCGGGGGACAGGGCGACTTGGAGGCGATTTGTTTGTGGCCACCCCAAACGGGATTGAGGCGTCTGGCAATAGATAGATAGATAGATAGAATACACCTTCACTACTAAATACAGTAAGACACTAAGCACATTATCATTATGTACAGATTTACTAGTGTTGGATCAGTATTGACACATTGTACACTGTATTTTCTCCCTTGATCTTTGTGGTTCATATTTTGTAGTTGTTTGGCAATATCTCATATTCTGCTAACTACAGTATTCTCTTTTAAACATACTCACAAATCAATCTTTGGAATTCTCTGCTGGATGATGATGTTGCTTTAGAGTTGGTTGGTGAGTTTGTCAGCCCTACACAAATCACTGGGTTCTCTCCTCATTCAATTTGTTGATTCAGTTCCCAACAACATCTGTATCATTCCAATTATCTATCTGTCTATCTATCTATCTATCTATTGCAAGATGTCTTAATCCTGTAAGGGGTGGCCAGAAACAAATATCCTTCATGCCACCCGGTCCCTCGCCATTTCACAGCCCTGCTTCCAGCTCACACCCTCCTCTCTCATATAGTCTGCCTCTCCACTCCATCCCTCCATCTCATCCTTGGCCTCCCCCTCCCTCTACCCCCCTCCACCTCGCTCGCATACACTCTCTTATTAATCTCTCACTCTCCATCCTCTCCTTATGACCAAACCACCTCAGTGTATTTCTCCCAACTCTTTCAGGCACATCCACATCCACACCACAACACTCCTTCACTTCCTCATTTGTCAGTCTGTCTCTTCATGTAACTCCACATGCTCCTCTCAGATAACTCATATCCACTGCTCTCACTCTTGACTTGTGTCTTTCCAACAAGGTCCAAGCTTCACTTCCATATGTTAGAGTTGGTATCACAATACTTTCATGTAGCAACTTTTTTACCTCCATGTTCACTTCTCTGTTCCTTATCACTGTTTTCAAAGAACCAGCAACCTTTCTTCCTTGTTGTACCCTTTCAAGCACTTCACCCTCCAAACTTCCATTCTTACTCATACTACCCAAGTACTGTACTTAAATGCACCCACATTTTTCATATCCTCATCATCCAACATCACTGTACATCCAGTGACTTCATTTCACTCAAAGACCATAACTTTACTCTTCCCTACATTCACCTTTAGATTTCGTTTTGTACACACGCATGCAGACTCATTCACCAAGCCTTGCAGTTCCCCTTCGTCATCACTTAATAATACAGAATAAACTGCAAACAACAATACTGGGAGTTTCCAAACGCTGCCCTCATTCATTAACCCTTAAACCACGGGCTTGTTTTGCTTTGACTTGCGGCTCCCACAGGCATATTCGCGCTCCGACAGACTCTCTAAAAATATTTGCCAAAAATCAGTTATTAGTCCTAGAATATTAAAATCACATATGCTTATGGCACATACCTTCAGCTTTCTCCTGGGGTGTTTGTTGAGCCTTTGTCGAGTACCGTAGGACTTGTGGAGACCTCTGAAGTTGGGTAACGAAGTATCCACTTTACACTTCCCGACAACTCGTATTATGATTACCACAGCCTGATATTATCACTAGAAAAACTATTCTGTGATTCTCAAATAGTTTGGAATCCATACTCCAAAAAAAAAAAAAAAAAACTGTGAAAGCAATGAAAATTACGAGGGCGTATGACCATCCCACTTCCGATTGTTCGCCGCTGGTGGTGTCATTTATTATTCATAAAAACACTCACAGTTTATATTTCTGTTTCTATATAACACTTATATACAATATATTTACAGTCTTTATCCATAAGTTTCCTTCAGTAATAGTAGTTTATTGTCACTGTAGGGATTCAATTTCTTTCAGTAAAATATGTAGCATTCACTTTCCCGTCCTGTATACTAGCATTGAGAGTGAATGTCACTTTAACCTTCACTTTCATAACTCATAGTATTCATACATGCTAGAGTGAAACTTTCACTTCCATTACTCCTAGTATATATACACGTATTCTTGTAATACTACTCATTTACATTTCTATTTATGTTCTCTATGTTTTTACATTATTTACATTTCTATTTTATTTACACTGTGTAATGCACTGTCACTTGAAGTAACTTATAAAACTATTTTCCACTGTTCACTTATATGTACATTCATTGCTTTCACTTGCTGTTTACACATTATTTACAATTCCACTTGCATTGTTTTACTCAACAGAAAGATCGTAGTCACTCTCTTTCAATTGTCAGGCCATTACCTCTTTCCACACGAGGTTTAGTAGGGGGTAAAGGTCACAGGGCCCTTTGCATGGGGCTAAAAAGCAGCGGAAGTTAGCAGGAGTGAATCCGACATACCTTCACCTTGAAAGGCAACAGTGAACTGATAGTGGTGGCCTCCTGCTGCGTGGCTAGGGTGAGTGCAAAACTACCAACTTCAGCCTTGTGAGACCTGCTAATATATAGCAATGAAATGATTGGCAGGAAACCAAGACAATACATAATAAATTAGGTAGTTCCAGGTGAATGTAAATATCACTTAGGCTTCTCCCTTCCTTTCTTATGTATATTTTTATTACGAAAATAGATTATACGGCATATTTCAAGGGGAAATAAACAGCGAAAATTAGCGAACAAGTGCGCGTGAGGTGTTGTCAGGTGATAATTAGCCAATTCTAGGTGTATGGCACTCTCACTTACCTTATTTCTTTCTTGTATATATTATTTGATGTAAGAATAGGGCATAGGGCTTATTTCATTAGATGAAATCAGTGAAAAATTTCAGGGAAGATTTACTTAGCGTTGCACGGTCGGGCAGGCGAGAGGATAGTGTAATGGAAGGGAGGTAGGGAGGGAAGTAATGAATGGGGAGAAATGGCTAAATTGTCAACAATGGATGGGAGTACAGATGAGATTAGGAGTGCTGACTAGTGTTGGACATTGGCAGTACTAATAGATGATACAAGCCACCACTTGAAAGCCCGGGCGAATGCAAAATTACACAGAATCACAAAAGTGACGCCCCGCGGTATGATCCCTTGCTCCCAAGCGTCACGAAAGTGACCCCCCGCAGTTAAGGGGTTAAGGGTGCTCCAACATCCACTACCCTACCTTGTATCTCTTTTACAACCTCATCCATAGACTAGATTGAACAGCCATGGAGACATGATACATCCCTGTTTCAATCCACCATTCAAATAGAAAAGTTCACTTAATTCACTATCTGCATGCACTGCAGCCATAGCCCCCCCCCCCACCCCTCCATAAATACTCTTTATGGCATTCAGCAACTTCCCATTTACTCCATATATTCTTAATATTTTCCACACTCCCTGTTCATCCACCCTGTAATATGCTTTCTCCAAATCCACGAAGTCCACATACAACTTCTTTCCCTTCTCTAGAAACTTTTACACGAAATACTTAATAATGAATGTCTGATCTGTGCAACCTCTTCCCTTCTTAAAACCTCTCTGTTCTTCACCAACTAATTCCTCTGTTATTTCCATAACTCTGTCAATAAGTATCCTTTTCCTGTTACACTAAGAAGACAAATGCTTGTATGATTACCACACACTTTTTCCCCTTTTCCGTTGTACAGGGGAATAATTATACTTGACATCCAATCCTCCGGGACTCTACCTTCCTCTTAGGCCAATCTGCACATCTTCCATATCCATTCTACTACTATCTTTCTCCCATGTTTCAGCATTTCACCACACAGTCCATCTATTCCTGGGGCTTTCCCCATTTTAACTTTCTTCACTGTTTCCACTGCTTCCTTCTGACTGATTTCCTCCTCTCTTCTCACCTCCCTCCTTCTCCCTGCCATTCCCCAGTGACTTATCTTTGCTTCGCTTTCATTCTGTATGTTTAACTGTTCCTGAAAATGTTCTCTCCATGTGCTCACTTTTTTTCTCTTCTCCACTAGCCATCTTCCATTTTTACCATTCACACCCTGACTAACTTGTTTATCACCCTGTCTCTTTTACCTCTTCCCAGAACATTTTCTTACATTCCACTTTACACTCGAATTCCTTCCAAAGTCCTCATCCAGTCTCTTCTTACTCTCTTGTACAATCTTTTCAACTCTGTCTTCCGTCTCTCAACTTCTACGACCAGCGATGAAAAAAAAAAAAAAATCTATCTATTCTATAGCCCGAAGCCCTAATCCCGCAAAGGGTGGCCGCAGACAAAATGCCTCCAAGTCACTCTGTCACCCACCATTTGACTCCCCTCCCCCCAACTCACCCCCCCCTCCCTCATATACCTCTCAACTCCATCCCTCCACCTCATCCTCGGTCTACCCCTCCCTCTCCCTCCCTCCACCTCACCTACATACACCCTCTTAGTCAGTCATTCATTCTCCATTCTCTCCACATGTCCAAACCACCTCAGTGTATTTCTCCTAATCTTTTCAACCACATCCACATCTACCCCACAACGTTCCTTCACTTCTTCATTCGTCAACCTGTCCCTCCACGTCACTCCACATGCTCCTCTCAAGTAACTCATTTCCACTGCTCTCACTCTTGACTTGTTCCCCTCTTGCAAGGTCCACGCCTCGCTTCCATACGTCAGGGTAGGGATCACAATACCATCATGCAGTGACTTCTTAACTTCCATACTCACCTCCCTATTTCTCATCACTGCTTTCAGTGTACCAACAACTTTTCTTGCCTGCTGTACCCTTTCACGTACTTCATCCCCCAAAGTTCCATCCTTACTCATCACACTACCCAAGTACTCGAATGCACTCACATTCTCCATATCCTCACCATCCAACCTCACTGCACACTCTGTAACTTCATTCCTCTCAAACACCATAACTTTACTTTTGTTTACATTAACTTTCAGCTTCCTCCTCCTACACACTGTCCCAAATTCATTCACCAAACCTTGAAGCTCCCATTAATCTTCACTCAACAATACTGTATCATCAGCAAACAGCAACACCGGAAGCTTCCAAATCTCACCCTCATTCATTAGGGCCACCCCCACATCCACTGCCCTACCTTGCACCTCCTTTACAACCCCATCCATATATATATATTAAACAGCCATGGAGACATCACACACCCCTGTTTCAGTCCCACATGTCATGTTAAAAAAAAAAAAATTATAAGATTTTTGGTGTTGTTTTTTATTTATTTTTTTATTTTTTTATTTATTTATTTTTTTCCTAGTATGAATATTTGATAATTCTTATACCATTTTCTATGTCAAAAGTTCATATTTTTTGGGTCAGACATTAGTCAAACATTCTGACAGTCCAGGAAAGAGTAAAAATACAATAAGTATTTCTCCTGTAACCTGGATGAACTGTGTTGACAAGGTGTTTATGTATTCCAAAATTTGCATGAAATTAACCAAGTTTCCTACTCCACATTAGAGGAGGTAGAAGGGCCAGGAGTCAGGACTAGAACTTATGACACATCTCAGTTAAGTATATCAGTAGAGTGATTGGTTCTAATTCTATTACACACAAGCTATTTTGACTTAAGGAACTCTTATATTGCTGTAAATTTCTGTAATAACCTTTAAAAGATATATTTTTGCTTATTAAAAATACAATGATTTTTGCATCACTACTACGATGCCTCTGCTTCCCATCTACTCGCTATATCCATTCTTTTGTACCACAGCTTGTCTCACCTCTTCATTCCACTGTGCTTTTCCTTGCATCCCTTTTCATCTTCACACCCCACACACCACCTCACATACTGCACAGATTTCTATCTATCTATCTATTGCCAGACGCCTCAATCCCGTTTGGGGTGACCACAAACAAATCGCCTCCAAGTCGCCCTGTCCCCCGCCATTTCACTGCCCTGTTCCCAACTCACACCCCCCTCTCTCATATACCTCTCCACCCCATCCCTCCATCTCATCCTCGGCCTCCCCCTCCCTCTTCCCCCCTCCACCTCACTCACATACACTCTCTTCGTCAGTCTTTCACCCTCCATCCTCTCCACATGGCACAGATTTCTTTTGTGAATATCTTGCACACCCCTTCCACCTCCCCCATGTGCTCCACATCATATTTACACAATTGCTCCTTCACTTCTTTCTTATATTCTGCCTTTTTTTCCATGGTCTTGCAGCCTTTCTACCCTTGTTATATAGATAAAAAAGAGTTTATTAGCATTATTGGCAGTTTAATTTATGCCTATTGTTTTTTCCCCCTATGAGTAAAGGTTGAAAAAAAAAATTGTTTGTTTACATATTTTGTAGAGAATGCAAAAGTAGATTGTGATATTTATCAACAGACAAAGGAAATCTCTGAATTTGCTGGTTGTTCAAAGGCACAAATTGATCCATTTATATAATGATACATACGAATATGCTTTCAGTTGAATATTAACAACAGTGTAATTATCACTGAAACAGTACCCACAGGCCAGCGTTACACATTGGTAAGGATGAGTATACAGGTATATAGCTAACATTTGATTTGGTTATGTCTGGTTATGTTAGATTCGCATTGGTTTGGACTCGATAGGTTTGGTTTGGTTAGCTTAGTTAAGTAAGGATAGGTTTAGGTAAGATAGTACAGTAACTTCTCAGTTTACACAAGAGATGCATTCCTGAAGAGGCTGCATAAAGAAATTTTTGGATAATTTAAACAATTGTCATAAGAAATTAAGGAAAGTGAAAGGGATATATCCTTTAATTGGTGCAAGATTCATGTTTAAATGGCTTCTATACTGTACATTTACCTGTACACTAGGCCTGTACTCCTGAAAATTATATAAAAGTATATTCATCCATGCACACAGATATGCACATAAACATGCATGCAGATATGCCAGTTCACTGACTAATCTTCTCAGGAGGCAATGGTGACACTCTACAGCCATGCAGTAGGCTAACACGCACAGGCTTCCATACACTTTACTCTATGTCATCTGCCTTAATACTGGCACGAATTTTGCTGGCATTATCATGAATTGTGCATAAGGTACTATGACTCAGTCCAGTGGCATGACTAATCACCGATGTTTTATGGCCTTTATTGTATCTCTCCAGTACTTCAAGCTTCTTCTCCAAACTCAGTGCTTTCCTTTGTCTATTGAATGCACTACCAGTTTTACTTTCACTAGCTGAACACTTACCAGCCATGATGAAATTCTATCAGAATCATGTACCAAAACAAACAATTGGTGGGATTGGGAGAGGCAACCATGCACGCTGCCTCATGGCAGCTGGCAAAGCTTACGCTGTGCGGTGGGAGCTTCAGATTCACATCTGGCGTAATTTTTATTAAACTGTGCGATTTAAGTGGATTTACCCCATTTATGACCACATTATTTAAAAAAAAAAACATAACACGAATTTACTTATTAGCAGTTTGCTGATGATTGAACTGCAATGCAAAACAATGCTTCTGAACCATGTATTTGCATCTCTTTCATAATGACAGGTACACAGCATCCATCTGGCAACATTCACCCAAACAAATCAATGGTCATACAGAGTCAGACTATGCTGATTGTTTGAAGATTCTTGACCTGTACTCTGTGCAAGGTAGACTACTTCGAGCAAACATACTTTATCTGTTGGAAGGTTAACCACCATCACTCTTCCATTTCTCCTTCAGATGTCATCACTCTGTCCCTTGTATCTGATACTGTACAAGGTGCCACAGAAAAAGACATGAAAACCACACCTTTCTTGAATTTAGGTACCAGGTACAGTTTCTTCAGTGTTAGGTGTAAAGATCTCTGGAATTCTTTGCTGGACATCGTTAGCATCAGTTGAATAAACTCAAAAGGGCTCTGCATTTGTCCTGGGGAATGTATTGTTCAGTTATATAGACTGAACTACCTATTGATGTGACACTTGTTAAACTAATCAGTACTATATATTTTGTAATTTTGTTCTATTTAATTTTGTTTATAAAGGCTCCAACATGCTTGTATGCATCCATTTTTGTTATGTTTAATTTTGTTTATAAAGGCTTCAGCATACATGTATGCATCGGCTGTGGACACGTGTTGGGGGCATTCCATGCTGTTCGATCTCTAGCAGCAGCATTATTCAGTCCCATATCACTGAAGTCACACAGTGACGTTGTTCCAGGTCTTTTTTTGGAAGGTCCTTGCCCTTTGCATCCTTATGTCATTGTCCATCCTCTCCACATGCTTAGACCATTTCACTCTACTCCTTCTAATCACAACTCTATATTCAAATCCAAAACTTCCTCTTAACTCATCATTTGAAATCCTAATGCCTTCCCTGTCATTCAAGGATAGACTATACATCCATCTGGAACCATCTCCTTCTGTCTGTTTTTCCACTTCCTATGACCTCCAGTCTTTCAAACGCTGTGTCCATGTGTCCTGGTATCTCGAACGGATCTTGAATTTGGCTCTTTGTTGTATTGTTTTTGTCTTTTCTTAGAAAGAACGGTTTGCAGGCTGCTGGCCTTTGGTTCCTTCTTCCTTGCATTAAAAAAATGAAAATCTAATCATTATTGTCTATCTGTGAGTCTGTGAATGTCCTCTTTCTTCACTGCACAGATTTCACTACCCTGCAACAATACACTCCTAACACATACTACGTACACGGACCCTCTAGCATAGAAGGAGAGCCCTCACAATGTTAGAAGTGGCAGCAACTCCCTTAACTTTTTCCAGACATTCCTTACTGTTGCCACAGAGCTCCAACCCCAACCCCAGCACATATCATGTCCCCCATACACTTAAGACACTCAAGACACTCCAGGTAGATTAATCCTTGCCTACCTTTCTGCCTCAGTGTCCTCTTCCCTACACATTGCAAACACAGAATCTGCCTATGACCACACTCCCTCAGCTTTGTTGGTACCACTACCTGCCCTAGATATTATAATTACTTTTGTTTTATCCATGTTTTCTCTCAAACCCATGTACCCCATTCCATCTCTCCAGTTCCTGTTTAAAATTATATTTCAATTCAAACATTTTTGTGTATAACCTGTGCAATCTGAGCTCCACAAAAAGTGTTAGAGTGTTAAGTGAACCAGGCTACCAGACCTAACTGTAGAAGCAACTTCTTTGACTTTAGTCTTGATAGTCAGATCTAAATGTAGTTTTTGGATTAGGTCTCTTAGCAGGGTTATCCATTTGTCAGTTAGAAACAGTGAAAGAATGTAAAAATTTGACCTCCCTTCCTAGTGATACCTAGTTGAGATGTCCAGGACTTGTTAATTCCTCTTATTCAGTGTTGGTGAAAGAAAAAGAAAAGAAAGTACAGTACTGTATTACATACATGCTGGAGCACATGGCCTTAATATGAGAGTGGAGCGCCTGGTTTAAAAAATTCTTAGTGAGTGACTGACAGATAGGCTTGCTGCTAGAGATGCTCCTGCATCAAAAAAGCATGCCATAAACTACCTAGGACAATTTGCTGATGTAAATATCGTCATAAATGTTGTAAATATTGTTATAAATTTATAAAATTCTGATTATAAAAGTTATAATTGACTAGAGAACCTCTCAAATTGAGTGAAAGGAAGGCAATGATTGATTATGTGTGTGTGGATGAAAGGATGCGAAGATGTATATTAGATGCAAGAGTTTATAGAGGTTGGGGGAGTGGACTTTCTGACCACTACTTGGTGGTGGCCAGAGTTAAAGTTCAAGTAAGATGGAGGAATAGAAGAAGGGAAAGACGAGAGGGAGTAGTTGCAAGGAGAGTGGAAAGGTTACAAGAGGATGAGAAAAAGGCAGAGTATAAGAGAGAAGTGGAGGAACGATTGGGCAAATATGAGTTGGAGCAGATGGGGGACGTGGAAAGTGTGTGTAGAATATTTACAGAAGAAATATGTGCAGCATGTGATGTGGTGTGTGGAAGGAAGAGAAGACGGAGGGGGGTGCAAGGAACAGCGTGGTGGACTGAAGAGGTGAAACAGGCTGTGGCACAAAAGAAGAAAGCATACAATGAATGGATGAGAAATAGGGGCGTGGAAGAAGTTGAGAGGCAGAAGAGAGAGTTATATGTAGAAAGAAAGAGAGAGGTGAAAAGATTAGTAAGAGAGAGTAAGAAGAGAGTGGATGAGGAATTTGGAAGGAATTTGAGTGTAAAGTGGAGGGACTGTAAGAAAATGTTCTGGAAAGAGGTGAAAAGAGTAAGACAGGGTGGAAGTGAAGTTAGCAGGGGAGTGAAAGATAAAAATGGTAGATTACTAGTGGAGAAGGGAGAAAAAGTGAGCAGATGGAGAGAACACTTTAAGGAATTGTTGAACGTGGAGGATGGAAGTAATGCGAGTATAAGTGGCTGGGGAATGGCTGGGAGAAGGAGGGAGGTGAGAAGACAGGAAGAAATCAGTAGGATAGAAGTTGTGGAAGCAATGAAGAAAGTTAAATCAGGGAAAGCCCCAGGAATTGATGGAGTGTGTGGTGAAATGCTGAAGCATGGGGGAGAGATAGTAGTAGAATGGATGTGGAAGATGTGCAGATTGGCCTGGGAGGAAGGTAGAGTCCCGGAGGATTGGAAGTCAGGTATAATTATTCCCTTGTACAAAGGAAAAGGGGAAAAAGAAGTGTGTGGTAATCACAGGGGCATTTGTCTTCTTAGTATAATAGGAAAAGTGTATGGTAGGATACTTATTGACAGAGTTAGAGAAAGAACAGAGAAATTAGTAGGAGAAGAACAGGGAGGCTTTAGGAAGGGAAGAGGTTGTGTAGATCAGATATTCATTCTCAGATCCTTAGTGGAAAAGTTTCTAGAGAAGGGAAAGAAGTTGTATGCAGCTTTCATGGATTTGGAGAAAGCATATGACAGGGTGGATAGACTAGGATTGTGGAAAGTGTTAAGAATATATGGAATAGATGGGAAGTTGTTGAATGCTGTGAAGAGTATGTACGATGGTGCGAAGGCTGCAGTGCGTGTGGATGGTGAACTAAGTGAATTTTTCTCTTTGAAAGTTGGGTTGAAACAGGGATGTGTCATGTCTCCATGGTTGTTCAATCTGTACATGGATGGGGTAATAAAAGAGGTACAAGGTAGGGTAGTGGATGTTGGAGTGGCCCTGGTGAGAGAGGATAGTGTTTGGAAACTCCCTGTACTGTTGTTTGCAGATGATACCGTGTTGTTGAGTGAAGACGAAGGGGAGCTGCAAGGCTTGGTGGATGAGTTTGAGAGAGTGTGTAAGAAACGGAATCTAAAGGTGAATGTAGGGAAGAGTAAAGTGATGGTCTTTGAGAGAGGTGAAGTCAGTGAATGTACAGCGAGGTTGGATGGTGAGGAATTGGAAAATGTGAGTACGTTTAAGTACTTGGGTAGTGTGATGAGTAAGGATGGAGGTTTGGAGGGTGAAGTGCTTGAAAGGGTACAGCAGGGAAGAAAGGTTGCTGGTTCTTTGAAAGCAGTGATAAGAAACAGGGAAGTGAGCATGGAAGTGAAAAAGTTACTACATGACAGTATTGTGATACCAACTCTAACGTACGGAAGTGAAGCTTGGACGTTGTTGGAAGGACACAAGTCAAGAGTGAGAGCCGTGGAAATGAGTTATTTAAGAGGAGCCTGTGGAGTCACATGGAGAGACAGGCTGACGAATGAGAATATAAAGGAGCGTTGTGGTGTTGATGTGGATGTGATAGGAAGCGTTATGAGGAACACACTGAGGTGGTTTGGCCATGTGGAGAGGATGGAGGGTGAAAGACTGATGAAGAGAGTGTATGTGAGTGAGGTGGAGGGGGAAAGAGGGAGGGGGAGGCCGAGGATGAGATGGAGAGATGGGGTGGAGAGGTATATGAGAGAGGGGGGTGTGAGTTGGGAGCAGGGGAGTGAAATGGCGGGGGACAGGGCGACTTGGAGGCGATTTGTTTGTGGCCACCCCAAACAGGATTGAGGCGTCTGGCAATAGATAGATAGATAGATAGAATTACTACAAATCTAGATACAGTACTGTTGTTCCTGATTCTTACAGTATTTTGTCCGTGGATGGTGATAAATTGAACTAAAATACCATCACTGTACTGTACTTCAGTTTGATCAAACCCTGATGGTACATTTTATTGATTGGTTCTTCCTTCCTTCAAATGATTTTATTAAGCATTGGAGGTCCCTCTTATAATGAAGGGGTAAATGAAAGCTCTATGTGTCCTCTCCAGTTCAGATAGTTTCTCTAAGACTATGTAAAGTTGTCTGGAAATACTGTATCAAGAATATGCTAAATTGAAGTCACATCTCTGTTTGAGTGACAGTAAGTCAGTCTTTGCAACTTGACAAATTACAGTAGTATTCCACAAATTATGTAATAAAGTATAATTTTTAAATGCAATTTACCCTACTACATTGCAGTATTTAATTTGCATGTTAAGTATTTTTTATTACTTTTCATGACTGGTGATGAAACAGTAGACTTAACTTTTAGTAGAAAAACAAAAAATTATATAAAATCCATTTCTGACACTAAAATTTTTAACTGTATACCATACTGTATTTGCTAATGTACACATTTTTTTTTCCACTTATCTTTGCAGCTGTAGCTAATTTCTAGTCTATATTGATTGCACTCTAGTTATAAGGTCTATTTAGGATAGATTTCATAAATAATTTCTGAAAGAAATACAGGTATGTATTCATATTATAACTTAAAAGAAATTGTTAGTTGAAACAAGTAATTGTTTGAAAGCACCTCAGTTAAATCTTTAATATTACTTTATTTCTCACAGACATACACCAGCATGAACCCTGGCTCAACAAACATCACAAAGAGGCAGTGGTCAGTCAAGGTGCAAGCTCTGCAAAAAGTGGTTATACCTTTGCTGTACCTGTCTGCCTTCACATTACACACACACACACACACACACACACACACACACACACACACACACACACACACACACACACACACACACACACACACACACACACACACACACACACACACACACACACACACACACACACACACACACACACACACACACACACACACACACACACACACACACACACACACACACACACACACACACACACACACACACACACACACACACACACACACACACACACACACACACACACACACACACACACACACACACACACACACACACACACACACACACACACACACACACACACACACACACACACACACACACACACACACACACACACACACACACACACACACACACACACACACACACACACACACACACACACACACACACACACACACACACACACACACACACACACACACACACACACACACACACACACACACACACACACACACACACAGGAAAAAATATATATTACTCTTAACCATTTGGTATAATAAAAACCAAGACCACAGAATTAATCACCTTCCACACTTGTGACATTGACTTACTATGGGTATAGCTTTAATACAAGAGACAAAACTCCCAGTCATATTCAAATAATCCTTTGGATACTGCAGACTGGGCAGAACAAATAGTAAAGTAGGTGGTCTTATTACAGTACATATTCACATCATTACTGCCTTCATTGTCATCACACATCCAGCAAATCAAACACATATTTTACAGCACTACTTATATACAATACCATCATTCCAAAGCAGAACTTAGAAGGAAACATGTAGCTAGGACTTCTGTATGCATCTTTCACCCAAAACACAGTAGTTGTTAGCAGCATTCAAGGAATTAAAGATCCATTTCAATTCCTCAGCCCTTTCCCTCCAATAGCCTGCTTTATTGAGTTATTCTAGCTGACTTTAAATTACAGTACAGTATTTCATTCAGCACAGGGTAAATGTGTTGTAATAAGGGGTAAATAAATACTATACTATATCTAACCACTATTTTTAAAAGTCTCTGTATAGCAGGAGGGTGGGAGGGGGAATTTCTGGGGATGGCATGAATTTTATGAAAAATGCGGTTATCAGATTCAAGGGGTTATTTGCCTTTAGTCAGGTGAACTACTGTATGACTTGACCTACATCTCATCTGAGACTTTAATGTGGCAGTATGAGGACCCCAGCATCAGGGTAGCACCAGTACCACCTCAGGCTGATTTCTTCCTCTGTATATAAAAATCCAAAACACAGCACTCCAAAAAAAAAAAAAAAAAAAAAAAAAAAAAAAAAAAAGTGAGGTACAGTCCATTAAGAAATGTAGGCGAAAACATAAAAATTAGGAAAATTATCAAACACAGTGTTCAGTTAAATGGTGCACACAGTCATTCCCACATTATTCATACTTATGATTAATATATCTGTTCATCATCATCATCATCCGGACCTCCTTTCCCACCAAAGGGCAGGATGAGGAGTAGCAATGTCCAGACAGCCCAAATTTGCCCAGTCCAATGGGCCACGCTTTCATTCACGCGCATTCAAGCCCCTAGAATCCTGGCTCTATCAGATATGCCAAAAACATTCACCACACTCTGTAGCTTCACATAAACCTGTCCAATTGAGTCAATCTGTTAAGAAACAAAACCTCAGTTCATTGAATATTATTATGCTTTCTCTGATCCCGAGCATTACATTAGAAATATAAAATGCTGTGAGAGGAATGAAGAAGGGTAAGGGAAGATGTGATGATGGTCTCATCTCTGATCATAATAAACCCCTTCAATATGATAACGCCTTTTTGTCATCATGGCATGGTCCATGTCATATCCATTGTCGTCTGTTTGTCATTTTAACTTTTTACCATACTTGGGAATGATCCACAATGCCACATTTGTTGCCAGAGCTTACCAAGTGAGGGTTGGGAATCATCTGAACTCCTCCCAACTCTATCTCATTAGCCAGTCCAGTTTAGGCAAGTGGGTTTGTACTTTAGGGAGCATATGCCACTGTTATTCTCTTTTTCCTCCTTCATCCTCTTAACACCATCACTGCTTTTGTATAATGAAGTATGGTAAAGGTACCAACACCATACTCTCCTGTCCTTCCCCTCCCACTCCTCCCTCCATCCTGCTTTCCAGCCAGAAAATTCCACTAAAGAGAGGTTAGGTAAGATAAAAATTTCACTAGACTGGGATGAAAAGAAAGTTAATATCAACAGTCTTAGATTTTGCTAATGCCATAGTTCTTTCCAGTGATGCAGGAGGAACTACAAGATATTATTGCTGATTAGAAATGGTTGGCTTGAAAATGAATACTGGATGTGAAAAAGAAAAAACAAATTTAAACAGACTTGTTCATGCCTCTCCAGTTGTTGTTGTTGCTTAATCCGTGTCTGTCTGGCCAAGCAGACCCATTGACTGCAGCTAAACAACTGCCCATATTGGGATTTTCCTGTGAGTTCCCAACACCACTGATGCATCTGCATCTTATTGTGGCATGTGCTATGCAGTGTTTCATTATGTGTATTTTGGGGTGTATGGGTCTGTTCTACAAATGGGGCATGTGTTGTATATGATTCCACCCAGCCCAGGTCTGAGCTGGCAGCTGAGGAGGACTGAGTGATGTCTTGATCAAAGCCTAATTATGTGAACTCCATGAGCTCTAGTTTAGGATACCTTTGATGGTTGGATGTTGAGGGGGGGAGGGTGAAGGGTTCTATCAAGGTGTTGTATTCCCCTGCACATGAACTGAGTAAGTACTGTAGGTGTTTCTTCATTGCTGTGCTAGTGTTGGAATGTCTGGAAGTGGGATGTTGTTGAAGAGGGTCTGGTAATGTTTGCTTGGGGGATTGTTTTATGTGCATAGTTTTGTTGTGTGGCTCTGTTTCATGGTTACAGGGAAGTTGCATGTTAGCTCAGACTGCCACACAGAATTGTTTGCCTTCATGCCAAGATATTCTCTTACAGGTAGGACTTCTGTTTCATAATGTAAGTGAGCTGTGAGAGTGGTATTGGTGCAGTCAGTGATAATGCATTGAGCATTGTTTTGTATGGTCTGTCAGGTGTTGTGGGCATTAGATAGCATAAGGGTCCATGCTAGGGAAATTTAGGATATCACTTATCTGATATGTTGTTTCTACAATAGAGTAGGGCAAACTTTTCTTTTTTGATGCAGATAAAACAAAAGTGATGATATCTAGGGTTGGTGGTGGTACTGTCAAAGACGAGGGAGAGTGGCCATGTGCAGTTTGCCACAGGGGCGTTGGAAGTAATTCCATCTTGTGCTGTGTGTATGATAAATGGGTGCATAAGAGATGTAGTGGTATCAGAGGTAGACTGCGAGATAATGCTGATTTTATGTGTACGGCGTGTCGGGGTGAGCAGGTGGAGATTGTCAGCCGTGAAAGGATTGAACTTGCTGGTGAATCTCTTGAGTGTGTGGAAGAGTTTTGTTATTTGGGAGACATGTTGTGTGCTGGAGGTGGGGCTAGAGCTATCTCTGTGGCTAGGGTGAGAAGTGGTTGGAAGAAGTTCAGGGAGCTCTTGCCTCTCCTGACATTGAGAGGACTCTCCCTACGTGCTAAGGGGTCTTTGTATGCAGCATGTGTTAGGAGTGTAATACTGTATGGTAGTGAGACCTGGGCAGTGAAGGAGGAAGATATTCGCCGGCTCAGATGTACAGAAATGACAATGATTAGGTGGATGTGCAGTGTTTCCCTGCGTCCAAGACCTGGAGGGGCTGGGTTTACGATGGAAGAGTTGAGAGGTAGGATGGGACTGGAGTGTATTGGTGTTGTGATGAGGAGAGGTAGATTGAGATGGTTTGGACATCTGGAGAGGATGGAGGATGATAACTGGGTGAGGAAGGTGAGAAGTGTTAATTTTGGGGGTGGGGTTATGAGGGGTAGACCGAGAAAGACATGGGACGAGGTCATTAAGTGTGACCTCAGGGTTAAGGGACTGATCAGGGAGGCTGCAGTGGATCGTGCAGCGTGGAGAGCAGTCTTTAGGTGACCAAGGCCGACACATGCAAGCATGTTGGAGCCTTTAAAAACAAAAATGACACCCAAAGTCTATCCCTGTAGGTGTCAAGAGTGTGTTGTGGCCGGGGCTGCACTGCCTCATGGTATCTATATGTGTTGCTTGAAGGGTAGTCCATTGTCATGTGTTACTGCAAGGATCTTTGTGGAGGATGTGTGAGTGGCACAGGTACATTGTTAAGTATGGTGTTAGGGCTGTACCTATGCTTCTATTTGCTGATGGCGATGAGTCTGATGGTGGATTTGGCTATAGTGTTCATCAGTGTTTTTGTCCTTGACCAATGCCTAAAGTTTGCTCAGATAGTTTTGTAATACCATACAGCTGTGGCTGTAAAGTGACGTGTGAATGTTATGGTAATGTCATCTGCATATAAGACAACATTTGTGGGTGGTTGGGGTATGAGAATATCATGCATCTACAGGTTGAAAAATGTAGGTAAAAGAATGGAGCCTTGTGGAACTCCAGTAAGAAGGTTTCATGATGATGACTTGCCCTGGTGTCTTCATCTGCCAAAAAAGTAGTTGACAGTCAGGTGTTTGATGTTGTTCTGCATGTCCATGTTGTAGATTTGGGTGGTTAGTTTGCACTGGTGGATGGTATCAAAGGCTGTACTAATGTATGTTTTTTTGAGAAATTACATTTATATTACAGCTGATGCTGTCAGATAGATGTAGTGCTTTAAAGCCATGTGAGGGAGCAAGGAAGACAGAAGTGTGGCTGTTGAGAATTAGGCGTTTGTTAATCTTGGGTTGCATACAGAGTATGGCACAGTGCTGTTGTGGTTCAGTACAAAGAAGGGTGTGTTGGGTCCATTGTTGGCTTAAGTACTGTATAGTCATGATGCTCTTTGTTTCCAAATGTTGGGAATGTTACAGTGTGTGGATTGGACACATGGCATCCAATAAAATCCTTGGAATGTATACTTAGGAGTGCTTAGAGAGAAATGGAAAGAATTATAATAGGGATCATGTGGAGAGATAAAAGTGAACTTCCTGGATAAAAGATCAGATGAGAGTAGAGGATATAATTACTGCAATAATAAAAGCAAAAGTGGGTCTAACAGATAACAGTTGCACAGCCAGGACAACAGAGTGGCAAGATAAGATAACAAGATGAGGTTCAGAGTTTTCCAATGATTGGATGAAACAGTCTGGTAGCGCTATTAGTTCAAAGTAGAAAATGATGCAAGAGACCTGTGTCTTGCAGTAGACTGACTCAAGTTGCCACTGATGATAATGATGATCTGCGTGACATGCCATATTACGGTTTAAAAGTACTTGCTATTGCACATCATTAATATATTTATACTTTGCACCAGCCAGTTTGTCTGTAGGTTTAACCCAGGCTCAACGCTTCTCAGTCACCTGTAGTTGGCCAATTTTCTTCGTTTGACAAAATGGCAATACTGTATGTTTCATACAACATGTTTAATAAGTTCGCACTCACCTTCCATGAGTCTTGGATGGTGGCCATGAAAGTGCAGCTCTACAGGCAAGTTGGATGTTGCAAAGTAGTTGTTACTCTGCAGAACCAGATATGTTTTTAGCAATTCACTACAAAGACTGTTTTTTGTTTGCAGGCAAAATGAAGAGCTCTGAGGTGCGACAGATGTTCTTTGACTACTTCCAAAAGGAACACCAACACACATACCAGCATAGCTCTCCAACAGTGCCCCATGATGACCCAACTTTACTTTTTGCCAATGCAGGCATGAACCAGTTCAAACCCATCTTTGTCGGAACAGTGGATCCCAGCAGCGACTTGGCTGGACTTGTGCGTGCTGTAAACTCACAGAAATGTATCCGGGCTGGAGGAAAGCACAATGATCTGGATGATGTAGGAAAAGATGTCTACCACCACACCTTCTTTGAGATGCTGGGAAATTGGTCCTTTGGTGACTACTTTAAGAAAGAGGTGTGTGCATGGGCCTGGGACCTTCTGGTGAACTGGTACAAACTGCCTGCTGAGCGCCTTTATGTTACATACTTTGGGGGTGAGCCATCCCTAGGCCTTGAGCCAGATTTAGAATGTAAGCAAATATGGCTGGACCTAGGGTTGAAGGAGGACCGCGTTTTGCCTGGGGACATGAAGGACAATTTTTGGGAGATGGGAGAGACTGGCCCATGTGGACCCTGCTCAGAGATACATTTTGACCGCATTGGAGGGCGACATGCAGCTCACCTTGTCAATCAGGATGACCCCGATGTGCTTGAAATCTGGAATCTGGTGTTCATGCAGTTCAACAGGGAGTCAGATGGCTCTCTGAAATCCCTTCCTAAGAAACACATTGACTGTGGCATGGGTCTAGAGCGTCTTGTGTCAATCCTACAGGGTAAACGTTCAAACTATGACACAGATCTCTTTGTGCCAATATTTGATGCCATTCAGAAGCTGTCTAGGGGCCGACCCTACACGGGGAAAGTAGGAAGTGATGATGCTGATGGTGTTGACATGGCATACAGGGTTCTGGCTGATCACATACGGACACTGACCATCGCCTTGTCAGATGGCGGGATGCCTGACAATTCTGGCCGAGGCTATGTCTTGAGGAGAATTCTCAGGAGAGGTGTTCGTTATGCCTCAGAGAAACTGGGAATGAAACCAGGCATGTTTGCTTCCCTTGTTGATGTTGTTGTAGAATTATTGAAGGATGCATTTCCTGAGGTGTCCAAAGATCCAGAGTTCATAAAAGATGTAATTAATGAGGAAGAACTGCAGTTCTTGAAGACTTTAGACAGGGGTCAGAAGATGTTGCAGCGAACCATAGTAAAATTAGGAGGAAGTAAAGTGGTGCCGGGAGATGTCGCTTGGAGACTGTATGACACATATGGTTTCCCAGTGGACCTGACACAACTGATGGCTGAGGAAAAAGAACTAACAGTAGACATGAATAGCTTTGAGGAGAACAAGAAAGAGGCTCAGGAGAAGTCTAGGGGAGACAACAAGGACAGAGACAACTCATTTAGGCTGGATGTCCATGCAATTGAAGATCTAAAGAACAGACAAGTTCCTTTCACAGATGATGAAGCAAAGTACAAATATAATGCAGGTGAAGCCCCTGATTCAGACTACAAATTTGAGAGCTGTGTGGGTAAAATCATGGCCATCAGGCACAACAGCCAGTTTGTGGAGGAAGTGACCTCTGGCAACAGGTGCAGCCTCATTCTCGACAAAACCAACTTTTATGCAGAAAGTGGTGGACAGTTGTTTGATGAGGGTTTTATGGTAAAGGTGAATGATGAAGAGACAGAGTTCAAGGTGGAAAGTGTTGAGATTAAGGGTGGTTATATCTGTCACATAGGTGTGGTGGAGGGAAAGCTTCAGGTGGGGGATGACCTCAACCTGACCTTTGACAGGGAGCGGCGAAAACTGCTAATGAATAACCATACAGGCACACACATCCTCAACTTTGCCCTTAGGCAGGTTCTGTCTTCTGAGGCTGACCAGCGTGGCTCACTGGTAGCCCCAGATAGACTGCGCTTTGATTTCACCAACAAAGGTGCCATGACATCAGACCAAATCAAGAAGACTGAAGAGATTGCACGAGAAATGGTGAAAAATAATAAGACTGTGTATGCAAAGACTGCTCCCCTTGCCGTGGCAAAGAATATACAGGGACTACGTGTTGTGTTTGGGGAAGTGTATCCAGACCCTGTACGTGTTGTATCCATTGGCATCCCAGTGGAAACCCTTGAAGCTGACCCTCACAGTCCAGCTGGTAGTGTTACTAGTGTTGAGTTCTGTGGTGGCACACATCTCTTGAGAGCTGGACATGCCAGGGACTTTGTTATTGTTAGTGAAGAAGCTATTGCCAAGGGCATTAGACGAATTGTTGCTGTTACTGGTATGGATGCAATTAAATCACTAAACAAAGCATCCATTCTTGAAAATGAAATCAACAAGTTGAAGAAAAAAATTGAACAGAACTCCCTTCCCTTCAGAGAAGTTGTGCGCTTGCTCACTGAAATGCAAAATGACATTAATCATGCTCAAATACAGCACTGGCGGAAGGAGGAACTTCGCAAAGCAGTTGAGGCAATTAAAAAAGTGCAAGGTGATGCTGACAGATCTCGCAAGACAGCAATTTCCAAAGAAGCTATTCAGATTACTAAGAATATTTTGGCAGCCAACCCTGGTGTTCCATATCTGGTAACAGAAATGAGAGCTTTTGCACAGAACAAAGTGATAAATGATGCACTGAAGGAAGTGAAAAGTGGACCTCCTGCCTTATTTATGAGCACAGATGAAGATACAGGAAAGATCCTTGCAATGGCTTCCGTTCCAAAAGATGCTGTGAACAAGGGTCTTAAAGCTGATGAGTGGGTATTGAACCTTAAATCCCTTTTGAATGGCAAGGGTGGAGGCAAGCCAGAATCAGCCCAAATTAGTGGCACCAATGTAAAGGCTTTGAAAGAGGCTCTTGAGATGTCTGAGAAGTTTGCCCAGGAGAAACTTGGTTGTAAACCAGTTACCCTGACACCTCCACAACCTCTAACTTCAAATCCTAGCCAGGTAAAAGAGCCACAGAGCAACAAAACAAAGAATGAGAATCAGTCAACACAGAAAAAAGATATGCAGCAGAACAAGGGAAGCAAAAGCAATCTGGTGCTGCACACTTATCCCAACAGCATCCGTTCCTTCCCAGCACTCATTGCTGCCAAATACTCAGGTGAGGAAGTACAGTTGTCAAGCAACTTTAAACCAGGTGTAACAAACACCAGTAAGGAGTACTCTGAACTCTTTGGGTGTACCACAGTGCCTGGATTGGAAACACCTGGTGGTGTTCTTGTTGGTAGTTTAGGTCCTGCATGGTACTTGGCAACAGATGCTCTTAGAGGTATGGCAAATCAGGCACAAGTATTAAGCTGGATGTCAACTGCTGATTCACAGCTGTTGCCATTGGTATGCTCTGGCTTATTGGCTCAAAAGAAAGACAAGGGTGCCCATGAAGCTGCAATGAAAGAACTAAATAAGCTTAATGTCTACCTTCGTGATCACACGTACCTTGTGGGAGAGAGGGTGTCACTAGCTGATATTGCCATGTTTGCATCCCTTATACCTGCCTACCAGAAAGGTCTCAGTGCTAGTGATCGAGAGCAGCTCCCTAGCCTAACTCGCTGGTTCAACACCATCCTCCACCAGCCCAGTGTAGCTCAGGTTGTGGGTACAGTCACAATGATGTAGTGTTGGTAGATGATAGTTATGAATGTAATCTATCACAAAGGCCTGTTATCATTGGTAAAGAAATTTTGTAACCTCCTCATAAATGGTTTATTTTGCCTGTTACAGTACTCTGCAGTATCCTTTGGTATGTTACTGGTGGAAACTGTGTTGATAATACAGTTGTATAAATATTATACAGGAAGTTGTTAAGGGTTAATATGTAAAGTAAATTGCAAAGGAGGAAATGCTGTCATCTCAGTGTCAGGTTTGTTCCTTACTTCCAAGTAATTTGTATTGGAATTTGTCTTTGATTTACAAGGAAGTAAAAATTAATTCCTGATGTACTGGAAAATTGGTTGTAGAACAATAGTTATTGTGTTTGTGATGAGATGTAAGTATAATAAGGATAGTGCAGTACGAAGTGAATGAAGTATTGTATAATTTGATTAGCTTTATTTTTATTTATTTATAAAAAAATTTTTACTGTGCACTTGGTTTTTAGAGTACCATATTATTTATTATCAAGTACAGTACAGTATTTTATGTTTGATCCGAGATTTATTACCGTACCTCCGCCAACAACTATATCTCTGAAAGTTATCGAATTTCAGTGAAATTTGGTTGATAGGTGGCCAGTGGGTCAAGTACGATTAGATTTTGAGGTGGATCCAGATGTGTCTATCTGTCCGTCCTTTGCTGGACACCTTAATCCCATAAGTCGTAAGAGGTGGCCACAAACAGCTCGCCTCCACATCGCCCGGTTCTCTCCCCATGTGGCTGCCCTTCCTACAACTCACCCTCCTCCCCCCCCCCCCACACACACACATGTATCTCCACTCCATCCCTCCATCTCGCTTACATACTGTACTCTTCTAGTCTCTTTCTCCATCCAGACCACGTGGCCAAACCACCTCAAAGCATTTATCTTAACACATTCAGCCACATGAGTACATGAACACCACAATGCTCCCCAACTTCGTCATTTGCCAGTCTGTTTCCACGTAACTTCACATGCTTCTCACAGACAACTCATTACTACTTTTGATGCGGAACCTGCAATGGCTTAATCCGATTAGAATGCCTTAATTACCCACTAAACCACTAGGCACCATAATTTGGTTATACGGTTGCCACCCAGCGTAATAAATGGTTTCCTGTACACTAGGAAACCATTTATTACATTGGGTGGTAACCATATAACCAGATTATGGCGTCTGGTGGTTTAGTGGGTAATTAAGGCGTTCCAATCGATTGAGCCGGTGCAGGTTTATATCCAAGGGATGGTTGGGGTTTATTGCTCATGTAATGCCACTCAGGGGTGAGTGAGGCTGGTCACTCATCTCAAATGCCAGGACCAACGTGCCTAGCCCCGGGCTTCTACGCTCTTCATGGGGCACAGGATTGGATTATGGATGGATGAATGGAAATCATACGTTATAATTAATATGGGATTGGCGGAGTTACGCACTCTCTGATAACGTGCAACAGGGCAGGCTGAGACCATAGAATTGTTTGTCGATGTGTGACTAAAAGAATTCGTCTGCTGGGAAAGAAATTATAGCAGAAAATGGTGATTTTTATAGGCGTTGGTGGAGGTTGGTACTTTTTGAGTGTTTCAGATTAAAGGTAACCGGTGTTAATTAATTTTTATACCGTTGATAAAGTGTTCCAGTAACTATTTGAGTTTTCATATCCAGTTTGGGGTATTGTGCTTTTTTTTTTTTTTTTTCTGGGGTGTGCCGGAAGTGACCTCTGGATGTGCTGGGTGTGTGCGGAAGTTGATACTGACTAAGAGTTTTCTCACAGTGACTATCTGGTACAGTGTTTTCACTGTTGAATAATTCAGAACAGTGCAAGAGGGCTTCCATTTGTGCATACATAGTTGGAAGTTGGATAAAAACGTGATTCCACTCCTCAAGGACTGCCTTGATTAGTTGGTGCCAGCCGTACAAGTAAACGATCAAAATATATGTCAAAAACCTACCACTGTAAAAGTTTGAGTTGGTGATACAAACCACGATTGTTTATTGCATTAATTGTTGAGATGTGTGATGTTCGGATATCTGGGTGCCGTACAAAATTTTTCCGTCAGCTGGTTTTTATCGGGTGGGTGGAAGTATGTAAGGGAAGGCAGTAGTGGGACGTGTTTTTGTTTTCATTGGTGGAAACTGGTTTGCTTAAAAACAGTAGATTTTTAGCAATGCATTTAAATATCCAGTCAGTTTAAAGTTTTGTAAGAGGATAAGTTTTCGTACGTTTTATTGGATGAGTCATGCAGGCAAGTGAGATGTAAACAAACAAATGGTGCAGACCAATTTCCCAACAGCGGCAAGGGTCCATGCCGAGACCTTGGCCACCACCAACCACAACATTCCCAGGATACACTTCCTCAATCCTGGGGCAGACGTGCTGTAGGTGGCGACGTTGGTGTACGCTGTAGGACAAAGGTAAGTGAATTTGTACCTAGATATATTCGAACTCTTGACAGCCTTGCAGTGTTCTTAATGATGTACAGTACTCATGAAAATGCCTTAATTAGCCAGTGATAACTTCATCAGAAGTTGTATGTTTAGTGCAAAATAAAAAACTGCCAGACGCCATAAGGATAATTGTGCCATTAAACAACATCCTTGGTATGAAACATTTTTCTTGTGCAGTTTAGTATAACTTAATGGCCCTTCAGAATAGTAACACTAGGAACTGACTAGGTCATTTTCCCATGGACATGAAACCTTAAAACTCACCTCTTTTTTTTATTGGGGGGGGGGGGTTCTTGCAGACCAGCCTTGCAATAAAAGAAATAAAAATTATTGCTAGATGTCTTACTCCCATAAGAGGTGGCCTCAAACAAAATGCCTACATGTTGCCCTGTCCTTTGCTGCCATTTGGCTCTTCTCCAGGCATTAACTTCATACAAAATATAGTTGCAAACTCTCTCAGCCTGTGTGAGGGCTCCTACAGGCCTTCCATCTGTAAAATCCCTTCACTCAGCACGAAGAACCAAATACTGTATAATTACGTGTTGATTTATAGGGTGGTGGTAGTGCACCAAACCCATAATTAAATCCAGCCTAACCTCTCCAAACTTAATTTTGTCATACATTGTTAGTCATGACAGACCAGCCAAACCTGACAAGCTCAGCTTCACTGGTACCTGACTTGACAGCAGTAAGGTAGGTTAAGTTGTGTATGTGCCTCTTGGCCCCACCACCGCCCCCCCAAAAAATAATAATAGTAATCTGTAAGGGTGACCATTCGTCTTTGAGTTGTATTACAGGGAGAGGTACTATCTCCGCCGACCTACTTCTTGACAAATAGGGAACATGGATTGGTTATATGGGTATCACCCAGCATTGTAAATGGTTGCTGACAAAAGAATTTTGTCTTTTTTTTTTTTTTATGGAGTATTTTCTTTTTGTGGTAGGTGGTGGCAACCATCATCCACTCACTTGATGTAGTGCTGCCTACTTCCCTAGCTTTTATTCTTTTTCTGTGCCTGCCCTCCTCTCTTCCTATTTCTTCTATCTTTCCTGTCACTTCTTATTCCTTTTCTTTCCTTTACAGGTGGCTTTACATTGAGTGACAAGCCAAATGGTTTCCTGTAAGCCAAGAAACCATTTACAACACTGGGTGGTAACCATATAACCAAACCATACGTGCTCCCTACGTGTCAACAAGTGGGTTGGTGGAGGGTTGGTGCCCCACCCTGTAAAACAACTAACTCAGTGTCAAATGGCCACCCTTTGCGGGATTGTGGTGTCTGGCAATAGATAGATAGATAGATAGATTTTCTTTGTGCCTGGAACCAGGAATACCAGTAGTTCTTATCTTTTGGATTTTGCAAAATCCCATACCGGTAAGAATTGCTGGGTCCTGGTTCTGGCTGCCAAATCTTCACTGCTGGACTCAGTATTCCAATATTGGAGGGATTGCTAAGAAGATGGATCACATTCTTGTTAGTATCATAATGACTATATTTTCATTTCTTCTGTGGTCAATATACGTATGTTTTGTTTCATTTATAAAGGCTCCAGCATGCTTACATGCATCTGCATTGGTCACTTCATGACTGCTCTCTGTGCTGCTCAATCTTTGGCAGCCTCCATGTTAGTCCTTTGTCCCTGGGGTCACACTCTTTGACCTTGTCCCAGGTCTTTTTTTAGTCTGCCTCTCACAGCCCCACCCCCAGTGTTCACACTTCTTACTTTCTGCACCCAGTTGTCATCCCCCAACCACTCCACATGCCCAGACTATCTCAGTCAACTCTTCCTCATCACAACTCCAATACAATATTCGTCCCATCCTTCCTCTCAACTCTTCCACCATAAACGTAATTAAAGGACACACTGCGTATCCACCAAATCATTGTCATTTCTGTACATTTGAGTCTCTGAATATCATCTTCCTTTACTGCCCAGGTCTCACTACTATACAGAATTATACTCCTAACACATGCCATATACAAAAATCCCTTAGCATGGAGGGATAGCCTTCTCAATGTCAGAAGAGGCAGCAGCTCCCTGAACTTCTTCCAACCATTCTCACTAGCCACAGAGCTAGCTCCAGCCCAACCTTCAGCACATAACATTTTCCCCAAACAAAACTCTTCCACATAGCCTACTCAAAAGACTCGCCAGCAGGATCATTCCTTTCACGCCTGACAATCTCCACATGCTCTCCCAGACACACCGCACATGTGAAATCAGCATTGTCTCACATTCTACCTCTAGTACCACTACCGTACATCCCTTATGCACTCACTTATCAAAAACACTGCATAAGATAGAATTACAGTACTTCCCATGCCCTTGTGACAAAAACTGCACATGGCCACACAATTCATTGTACTACCACCAACCCTAAATACCATCACCTTTGTTTTATCTGCCTTTACTCTCAAGCCCTTGTGCCCCATACCTTCTCTCTGGAATTGGGTCTTTAAAAGCCCGCATTTTCCAGAGGCAAAGCTGGGAACCTCTGTTTGGCATAGTGGTAACGTGCGTGAGTGTGGAGCACGAGGGCCCGAGATCAAATCTCTGTCAGACCAGTGATTTGTTAAGTTTCATTTTGGTTTTTACGTCTCCTCTTCGTAAATCTTTCCTCTGCCTCCCTTTCATTCTCTACAGTCAACACCAAATCATCGGCATGCAACATCTCCCATGGGAGTCCATCTCTGAAGGCATGTGAGAGGGCTTCAAGCATCATGGGCTCAAGACTGACCCCTGATACACACCAGTGTTCATGGAAAAGTCAGCTCTCAAATATCCATTCACTCTCGTTTGGTGCAAGCCAAGGATAAGATGGAGGGGTGGAGTGGAGAGGTATATGAGAGAGGGGATTGTGAGCTTTGAGCAGGGCAGTGAAATGGCGGGGGACAGTGAAATGAAAGGGTAGTGACATTAAGGCAATTTGTTTGTGGCCACCTCATACAGGATTAAGGCGTCTGGCAATAGATAGATAGATAAATAGACCCATATGCATAGTCATAGCTACTCTAACCAGCCATTCCTCGATCCCAATCTTTCTTATTGCCCACTCCACCTTCTCCCTAGGGACTCTGTCAGAGGCCCTCTCCAGATTAACAAAGTACAGATCCCCTTTCCTGTATATTTTTCCTGAAGCTGTCAAACAGTGAATATGGCAACAGTAATCCCTTTGCCTGGCATAAACCCAAACTGCATATCATCAGTATTCACTCTTTCTCTAGTCATACTTTCTTGCGTATTACATATATGACTGCTCTCTATGCTGCTCGTAGCAAAGCTGAATTATGACCACACTAAAGCTTCATTTGAAATACAGCGATCCCTTGGTTATCGTTCACTTCGGTATAATGGTTTTTGGTATCTGTAGGATGAAAATTTGCACTCCTGCCATTATCACCCATTTTTCAGCTAAAAAAAACTAGGTACGTTAACTTGCATCTGAGCTGGTTTCTGCCATCAATGATGGTGCAGTATCTGAGGTTAATGGGATTCAAAGATGAAGCCTTACTGGAAGTGTTACAATCCCATGTGGTGGACTCCACTATCTCTCCACCCCCTAGCCTCAGAGTCCCTTATCTCAAGCCCATCTCAGGTTTCTTTCTTACTATGTCTTTTTCATCACATTCTATTAAACTAACCGTGACTGTGTACCGGGTATGTTTCTGATTCCTTAACAGTATGTATGTATGTATTTATTAGGTATAAATTGTTGTAAAAGGGAAAATTTGGGTGTACAAGTTGGGTACCCAGTACCAATTAGGATAAATCCTCTAGGTTCTGTGCTTTTCATTATCACGCACTAGGCTCAGTACCAAATATGTGCGATAACCAAGGGATCACTGTTGTTCATTCTTGCATAAGAATGTTTTTGATGATTCATTAGAGTCTTAACCTCTTTGCCATGAGCTTAACTCAGTAACCACTTCCCACAAGCATCCCTTCCCATCAGTACCATATCTGAGTAGTAGGATGAGGAACTATGAAGCTTTAGGCAGCCCTCTGCTATGCCCATATTTATTAAAGCATTGGTTTTTGATGCCCCAGGTATGTCCTTGTGCACTCCTGTTGCCTAGAAATGATGTATTAATAGGATACGTCATCGTGGTGAAGGGTTTCAAAGATCATTCCGTTCAATGGCTTTCTCCCCAGTCATTGAGTGAAGTACCATATGTATACAGGAAAGTGAGCAGCTTCCTAACATCCAAGAGAGTGCCAGAGCACAAGCTCTTCTCTTCATCCACTGAATGTATAGTACACTTGACAGACACTAAGGAAACATGAAGAAGTTCTTGAACAATCACTCTTTTTTGTTAATCCTTCAACAATGGGCAGGTTTGCAGTTTTTGCCCATCTTTAATTCACTTTGTTCCTTTATTGTAAGGTGTATTGTAAAAACATAAGGACTTAATCAAACGCTGCAGAATGTTGACTACAAATAGACAGCAAGAAAATCTGTTGTTTTCATATTACCGTACTGGTGACAAGTTGAAGTACTGAACGGATTGTATTTTAGCTCCCTGTAAATGACTACAGCTGCCAGTATTACAGTACCCTTTGTTTACTGACAAAATCAATCAGCTAAGGTGATTAGTTTTCATTTTTATCTTGTTTCATTGTTAGTGTAAGCCAAGGGAATGTAAGAAAGTGATCTGTTTTGACAAAGCTTGGAATAGGATACCTAGCCTCCACACACATCACAATCATCATTTATGAATAAGAAGTGACAGGAAAGATGGGAGAAACACGAAGAGAGAAGGGCAGGCACAGAAAATGAATGATAAAGGCTAAGGAGGAAGTAGGCAGCATCATCATCCACTCACGGTGTAGTGCTGCCTGCTTCCTCCTTAGCCTTTATCATTCTTTTTCAATGCCTGCCCTTCTCTCTTCCTCTTTCTCCCATCTTTCCTGTCACTTCTTATTGCTTTTCTTTCCCTTACAGGCAGCTTTACATTGAGTGACAAGCCAAATGGTTTCCTGTAAGCCAAGAAACCATTTACAACGCTGGGTGGTAACCTTATAACCAAACCATACGTGCTCCCTACGTGTCAACAAGTGGGTTGGTGGAGGGTTAGTGCCCCTTCCCGTAAAACAAATAAGTCAAATGGCCACCCTTTACGGGATTATGGTGTCTGGCAATAGATAGATAGATAGACTATGTCTAAAAAATACAAGGGAACTAGAGTAGGAGGTATCTCACCATTATGGCCATAATGCCTCTAGAGTGGTGGAAACAGGTAAAGAATGAATTGCATTTATAGAAGGAGGCTTCTGTTAGGTTCACCCACCGTCCATTGTTAGATGCTTCCTTCCATTCCTCTGTACTAGGTACTTTCCCCAACCCCAGGTTCTGAGTGCTTCCCACCTCTCCTCTCTGAAGTGTTTTCTCCTGCCCCCCAGTACGAGCATTGATTTTCATCTTTCTGGAATGTGGTAATGCTGTCTGAAGTCAACAGTCCACCAGCTCCATCTAGGTAGAAGCCAGAGGTAGCATGTAATTATGGTACTGTCTTAGAGTCATCTATAAGTCTCAAGGGGGGGGGGGGGAATTGAAGGGAAGTGATAAGTGTTTTTTGGTGGTGGTCGAGTTGTCCCAAGGCTGGAGTTATTAAAGCTTCTGGGTTCAAGCATCACACTCAGCTCACTCTGTTTGTGTTGGTATTTTTCACCTATTAAAACAACAAATCCATGGCAGTCTCTCCCCCCCTTTTTTTTTTTTTTTTTTTTTTTTTTATTTTTACTTGGTATGTGTAGTGTATAACAGAGTAGTGCTTTTAACAGTGACAAGATGGCTGGGAGTGTGCAGTTAACCATGGAGGTGCTTTGTGATGGCCTGGACCAACTGTGTATCAAGCAGTTGGAGTTGATGGACCAGCTCATCAAGGTACAGTGCAGTAATCAGCAGTACCTCATGATAACAGAATTTATTTGTCACATTAGTCTATGTAATCTCACAGTACAGGATCATCATTCATTCTTTTATCATCCAGTCATTTGTTGCCCCATCTGGAGCATAGAGGCCAGGGGCTAGTCCATTCAAACCAGATATTTTAGGTGAGAATGACAAGTTCCATTTCCCTGAGGTGCATTATGTGAGCAGTTAGTCAACCCCCAACCACCCCTTAGACATGAAAAATCATGGACCATATCTGGTTGACGAGCCTTAATTCACTAGGGCCACCAGGTTGGTTTTATGGTTACCACCAAACATAGCGCTACATCATATGAGTGGATGGTGGATGCCCCACCTACCACAAAAATCATAATAATATACAGGCAGCTGTCATTAAAGTTAGGGATGTGTTCCAGAATATCACAACGTTTTCCCTACAGTTGCATGTAAGAAAATGTGTTGGAAAGAGGTTAAGAGAGTAAGACAGGATGATTCGCATGCAGTAGGAGAGTGAAAGATAAAAATCACAGATTACTTGTGAATGGAAGAAAAATGAACAGATGGAGAGAACACTTTAAGAAATTGGTAAACATAGAGAATGAAAGTAATGCTAGTATAAGTGACTGGGAGAAGGAGGGAGGTGAGAAGGGAGGAGGAGATCAGTAGGATGGAAGTAGTGGAAGCAAGAAAGAAAGTCAAAATGGGGAAAGCCCCAGAAGTTGATGGAGTGTGTGGTGAAATGTTGAAGCATGGAGAAGAGGTAGTAGTAGAATGGATATGGAAGTTGTGCAGAATGACCTGGGAGGAAGTTAGAGTCCTGGAAGATTGGAAGTCATGTATAGTTATTCCCTTGTACAGTACAAAGGAAAATGGGAAAAAGAAGTGTGTGGTAATCATAGGGGCATTCATCTTCATGGTGTAAAAGGAGAAGTATATGGTAGGATACTTACTGACAGATTTAGGGAAATAACAGAGGAATTAGTTGGAGAAGAAAAGGGAGGTTTCAGGAAATTGTGTAGATCAGATATTCATCCTAAGGTGTTAAGTGGAAAAGTTTCTGGAGAATGAAAAGAAGTTGTATGCGCCTTGATGGATTAGGAAAAAGTATATGACTGAGTGGATAGACAAAAAAGCTGGAAAGTATTAAAGATATGTGGAGTAAATGGGAAGCTGTTTAATACTGTGAAGAGTTTTATGAGCATGCTAGGGATGCAGTGCTTGTGGATGGTGAACTGAGTTAATTTTTTTTTCTGAATGCTGGATTAAAACAGGGATGTGTCATGCCCAGGGGGGGTTCATAGGGTATTTGGCTCCCAGGGCGGACCTGTTCACTGACACCCCCATCCTTCCAGAGGTGAATAATATACAAATGAAAATTCACCATAATAGTTTTACGGTAGTTTCAGAATTCAGGTGTGGTAGGTGGGGACGCTCACCATCCACTCACTAGATGTAGTGCTACTCTCGGCCGTTTCCTCTCCTTCCTTCTTTCCTTCCTTCCCTTTCTGTCTTTCCTTCATTCTTTCCTCATCCTTCTGTCCGTGGGTGACTTTACACTCCCACTTCTGTCTTTCTTTCCTTCATTCTTTCCTCTTCCTTCTGCCACCTGTGGATGACTCTACACTGAGTGACAAGCCAAATGGATTCCTGTACACCAGGAAACCATTTACTACACTAAGTGGTAACCCTATAACCAAATTATGGTGCCTGGTGGTTTAGTGGGTAATTAAGGCACTCCAATCAGATTGAGGCGATGCAGGTTTGTATGCAAGGGGTGATTGGGGTTTATTGCTTATGTAATGCCACGTGGGGATGAGTGAGGCTGGTCACTCTTATCTTAAGTGTCAGGACCAACTTGCCTAGCCCCAGGCTCCTATGCTTCTCATGGGGCAATGTAGGATTGGATGACGGATGGATGGATGAAAATTAAGAAGCATAGAATCATTTACTTTCAGTCTAGTTTCTGATAGAAATACTAAAAACCTTGAAACAGTGAGATGAAAAAGTTACCATTCAGCTAAATGCCCCTCTCCCCCATGGCTGTCAGTCAGGGGTCCCCCCCCCCCAGTATGCCACTGGTCATATCTCCATGGTTGTTCAGTTTGTATATGGATGCAGTTATAAAAGATATACAAGGTAGGGCAGTGGATGTTGGAACAGCCCTAACGAGAGAGGGCAGTGTGTGAAAACTTCCTGGTCTGTTGTTTGCAGATGTTACTGTGTTAAGTGAAGAGGAAGGAGAACTGCAGTGCTTGGTAAATGAGTTTGGGAGAATATGTAAGAAAGTGAATATAGTGAAGAGTAAAGTTGAGGTTTTCAAAAGAAGTGAAGTCACTGAATGCACGGTGAGGCTGGATAGTACAGAAATGGAAATTGTGAGGGCATTTAAGTACAGTACTTGAGTAGTGTGCTGAGTAAGGGAAGTGCTTGAAAGGGTACAACAGGTAAGAAAGAATGCTGGTTCACTGAAAGCAGTTGTAAGAAATAGGGAGATGAGCATGGATGTAAAAAGGTTCCTGCATGACAGTACTGTGATCCCAACCCGGATATATGGCAGCGAAGCTTGGACCTTGTTGGAAGGACACAAGTCAAGAGTGAGAGCAGTGGAAATAAGTTATCTGAGGGAGCATGTGGAGTTACATGGAGAGAGAGACTGACAAATGAGGGAGTAACGGAGCATTGTGGTGTGGATACGATAGAAAATTGTAGGAGATATAAAGTGAAGTGGTTTGGCTGTTTGGAAAGAATGGAGAGTGGGTCAGTAACAAGGAGAGTGTGTGTGAACGAGGTGGAGGGTGGGTGGGGGGAAGACTGAGGATGAGCTGAAGGGATGGAGTGGGGAGGTAAATGAGTGGGGGAGATGTAATTTGGGGAGAGGACAGCAAAATGGCAGGGGACAGGGTCACATGGTGAGATGGAGGCAGTTAGTTTAAGGCCATCCCTTACTGGATTAAGGCACCTGGCAACAGGTAGATAGATAGGTTCTGTCTGTCAAGGGAAAGCATATAAATTCATGGGTATCATTGGAACTATTATAGGAAAATTTTCAGCAATTTACCATGGACTTAATAGCAACAAATAATGCCAGTAAAGGCGACTTACAAGGAGAATACTGTAATCGCAGAATAGGTTCATTTGGGAGATTCATAAGTCCACCATAGGTGCCACTCTTCGCTTCTTCCATCATATATATCAGAAATTATGCCCAGCACCATTCCAAAGTAGTGCTGTAAAATCATTTTATCCCCTTCATGGCGTGATGGTGTATTTTTTAATTTAACCAGGCTTCCACCACACAACTTGGTTCTGATTTGAAAGCCCTCTCAAACTGAAGACTCTGATGTACGTTATATTGGTATCCTATACCTCCAATTTGAAGAGCCTCTAATGCAGAGTAAAATTAGTAGCAAGAATAAAATATTCTGAATAAAATCACTGGAAATATTAAGCTTAAAGGCATTACCCCTCCAGTTGCATTAGCAGTTTAGAATGGTGTAATTGTTCGTTTAACAGCGTTATTGTAAAAGTATTCAGCACATTTTTACACTAAACTGGTGCACTTTTTACTGCAACCTGGTCCTGATTTCTGTCATTTTGCAGCTTATTTCCTGTAGGTGAGTGACAAAAAAAAAGACTGCTCTTAGCAGTTCTTCATCACTACCATCCTATTCTAGTGTTCATCTTTTGCTACAGTTCTGTATTCAACATGGAGAGACAGTAGTTTCAGGTGAAGTTAGGGTAAAAAGGATTTGAAGTATAAGACACGGAACCTAGCACATCATTTATTTATTACTAAATTGTTAGGATGTTCAGTTAGGGGTCAGAGTTATCAGAACTATTAACAGTATTACAGTACCGTAGATGTTTTTGGATTCTGGCTGACGATCTTTTATGAATTCTTAATATTGTATTCAGTATTGCAAACAGAGCTCGATTTCATTACATCATATACATCAGATATATATATATACTGGTTGTAGGTGGGGCACTTATCACCACTTAATGTAGTGCTGCATTCTTCTTCCCTCATCTTGATCATTCTTTTTCTATCTGCCCTCCTCTCTTCCTAATTTCTCCTGTCCTTCCTGCCCCTTTTCTTCTTTCCATGTCTGGTGACTCTACACTGAGTGACATGCCTGTTGGTTTCCTGTAAGTTCCTAGGAAACCATTTACAGCACTGGGTCTGCTTGACCAGACAGACTGGAGTTACTCAACATTATCATCAGCTGCATATTCATTTCCATAAGTATGTACCTGTCAGTCTATAGCCAGACGTCATAATTCTGTAAGAGGTGGCCATTTGCCATTGAGTTAGTCGTTTCATGGGAAGGGGCACTAACCTTCTGCCAACCCACTTGTTGACACATAGGGAACACATACGGGTTAGTTATATGGTTACCACCCAGCGTTGTAATTGGTTTCCTGGCTTACAGGAAACCATTAGGCTTGTCACACAATGTAAAGCCACCTGAATAGGAAAGAAGAGCAATAAAAATTGACAGGAAAGATGGGAGAAATATGAAGCGAGGAGGGCAGGCGCAGAAATGGAGTGATTAAGTTGAAGGAAGAAGTAGGCAGCACTACGTCAAGTGAGGGGATGTTGGTTGTCAGTAATACAACAAGGTTAAAGTAAAACCAGTGCACTAAATTGTATTATTCTTGATTATACTATACTGAGACTACTTTCAGTTTTGTCTGTTTAGTTTAAATAGATGTAACATTAGTTATTGTTAGTTACCGTACTTTTAACCCTAAACTGTTCATTATGATAAGCATCATATGATTAGCAAGTTGCAAATAGAATTTATAGTATTCATGGTGAACATTATATTGTCTCACCCAGATTGTTGTACATTTCAAGAATTGGCCAGTCCACAGAAAGGTACTGCTATGTGGTGGCTGTCTGTGAACTTCTCCCAGGCACATGTTTTGTGGGTTTCAAAGAAATTTTTTGCACATACTTTCATGTAATTTCCTTAAATCACAAAATTTTTCAAATGCCTTTGACAATCATGCTGTTGGTTTGTTCATGCTATTGGTGTGTAAGCAGTACTAGAAAAAAAAAGAAATACCCCTAAAACAGGAATAATCTCCATTGAATTAACTTCTACATACTTACTACAGTATTCAGTAAAAATCCCATGTAATTGGTGCAAGACTATGACATGGTAAATATTTGGAGCAGTGCTTTCATGCACAACTTTTACCTTGTTTTTAAACTCACTGCCGGAGCAATGTACAAGTTTTCCTGAATGTAAACAACACACGTACCTTACTGATATAGTGAGGAAGACACAGCTGATTTTTCTAGCCCAACTTGTCTCATTAATGGGCGTTGGTGTGCGTTGAAAGTTGAATTTGATTTGCAGCCTGCCACAGCACAAACAGAATTCATCATTTTGCTAACTGTTGTTACTGTCAGTCTCATGTGACCAGTCATCCTGTCAGCAGCTAGCGAGTCTCATGGTTTTTTTTACAATTGTATGTGTGGCAGAGCCAAGTACCGAATGGAAATGTCGAATGGCGAAATTATCTGTATCTTTCATCATTGATTTTAAGAAATGGAAATCAGGTTACCTTATTCGAGTGATTTACAGACTGTACATGCATGAAGGCAATATTTCCACATAAACACTCTAATACTTCCCTTGAAATCACCCGATAAAAAGGAGTAGAGCATACATGTGAATAGCTACTATTTTTTCCAACCCATCTTTATGAGGGTATGAGTATTGTAGAACCTTTAGTTTTGTTAATGAAAACCTGATGTTCTACTTGACAACACTCAGTTGTAGCTGCTTTTGGATAGAATAACCTCAGGCATTGGTAGCTACTGTATATCTCTCACACCTGCTGTTCATGTATCTGTCAGAAGTTCATGGGCTGCCACCAGACAGCAGGACCTTTCAGTGCACTGGCTAATTACTCGTGTTAATATTCATAGGAAGTTTTTTGCAATATGTAATTTGTTTGGGTCGAATGTTTGCAGATGTCTAGAAATTGTACATGTGTACCTTCCTCACAGTTGATTCTTATTTATTTCATTAATCAACCATATACCCAAGCCATATGTGCTCCGTACGTGTCAACAGGTGAGTTGGTGGAGGGTTAATGCCCCTTCCCGTAAAACAAATAACTTAGTCAAACGGCCACCCCTTACGGGATAATGGCGTCTGGCAATAGATAGACAGACCTTAGTGAACTTCATGTATCTTCAGTAACATACAGTTGCACCCCACAGACCGCGAGTTCAGAATACACGATCGTCATTGTACGCGAGGACCTATTTTTATCATTGTATTTTTTAATAGTGATGCGAATTGAACTTGTAATAGGTGAGATGGCAGTGAACAGTGGCCTAAATCTGAGGTTTGCCCCGAGCACGCGACAATGCCACCCCAAGAAGCGCCAACCACCAGTGATGGAGAGTGGAGACTTGTCTATGAGCCATTTCCTGGGGAGGATCATGAGGATGATGCAATGCCTGAGGTGTCAGAAACAGACGTTGAAGGATTTATGAATGAAGTGAGTGCATTAGCTAGTGAAAGTGTCGAAAGTGCTGGTGACTGGAGTGGTGAGGAAGATGGTGTGTCGAGTGGTGCAGGAGTTGCATGCTTGGGTTCTGAGACAATTCACTGTCAGACAATTCCCCGTCAAAACATGGACGATTTCTCGTCAGTATACAGTACTTATACTTAATTAATCAGTACTTTAATAACTGTATTTCAGGGGGATCCATAAAAGTCAATGTTCAGTAGTGTAGGCTTTGAATATTAAATATTAGTTGCACCTTTAGTCAGTATTAACTAAAGATGGAACTAATAAAAAATATCCAAAGCCTACGCTATTGAACACTGATGGTTATTAAAGTATTGATTAATTAATATGTATACTGTATTTATAGAATGACGGGGAATTGTCCAGGGTGCGAATTGTCATGTTGGGGAATCGTCCATGTTTTGATGAGGAATTGTCTGACGGCGAATTCTCTCCTCACCACTCGGCACCACCTTCCTCACCACTTTCGTCACCAGCACTTTCGACACTTTCACTAGCTAATGCACTCACGTAATTCATAAACCCTGCAAAGTCTATTTCTGACACCTCAGGCATCGCATCATCCTCTTGATCCTCCCCAGGAAATGGCTCATAGACATGTCTCCACTCTCCATCACTGGTGATTTAATTAACTAGTTTCTTCCTCGCTGCAGTCGCCTTTGAGTTATTCTAGCGTCACCCATAGCTGTCTTCATTAATGACAGCGAATTGTCTTGTTATTGTTGTGACGGCAAATTGACGATGCCGAATTGTCCCAAAACTGAGTGGTGCAGGAGACAATTCTCCTGTTGTCCTCTTAGGTTAAGGTGAGCAGCAGTATTCGTGTTGGTTTAGTTAAGCCATATCCTTGTTGACTTAGAAAAGCCATAATCTTGTTGGTTTATTTTGTCTTAGGTAATATGTCTCTGATAGTTTCCCTGTACAGTGCAATACTTAGGTCTGAAAGGAGTCTCATGGGTTGCCCATGAAGGGGGGGTGCTGCCCATATGTAATTTTTCCCATGAGTTTATTTATTCAGAGTACACGGATTCCTAGTACGGGACGTCGTCTGCCACCCATATAGGCACATACTAGGGGGAGCAACTGTAATAGACTGCATTAGGGTACATATACCTAACACACTGAGAACTTGAAGTTATCTTGATTCCAAGTGGCTACCTTAGTTCCCATGTAGCTGTTGAAGATGCCAGGAAGTACATACTGTAGTCCAGTACATGTGGTCCATGTTATGTAGGCTATCAGGAATGCATTCCAAAATGTCAATTTTTTTCCATACATTTGATGCTGTAAATTGGGGGGGAACTGGCATATCAACTTAAGTGGTAGCAGTGAAACTTAATGGACACATTTTTTTTCTATTTAGTGAGGAATTAACTGAAAAATAAAAATAATAAAATAATAACAGTAATGATGAGGACTTGTAATTTCTTTTGGTTTTCATTTTTAATAGCATTACCAGTGTTTATGACAGATAAATAATCTGATTTGCTTATTTTCTTCAAGGCAAACATGATGCTAGAGGAGTGCATGAGAGGTGGGTTCTTCATGCTGGGCAAGACACGTTATAGCCTAGGCACCCATGCTGTCAGTGCCCTCCAGCTGCCATCCAGTGACTGTGAAGTGGGACGCCTGGCAGAGGTCATCAGTGAACCTGTTAGTCTAGAGAGTTACAGAGATGACATCATGTATCATAGAATAGATGCCAGGTTTGGGGATCCAGCCATGCAGGTTGCAGATAGTGATGGTAACACTGAAGACAGCAAGGATTGTGACAGTAGTTCACAGCATGTTAGTTTAGATGATAATTCTCATCCAGGGCTGAGAAAAAGGTCATCTGTCAAAAGCAAACAACATGTGGAGGAAGTGAGTCCAAGTGAAGATGTTGCAGTAAAGAGTGGGAACACATCTGCTGATAATGAAAAGAACACAGCCAAAGTGGTGAGTGGTAACCCCATTCGTTGGTTCACAGCTCTTCCACCACAAACCTTGAGACAAGCTCAAACAGAGTTTAAAACTGCAGTTAGTTTGGTTGCGGAGTGTGCCACAACACAGTTGAAGTTGAGAGCAGTTAATAAAGAATTCAGACGTCTCCAAGAGATTAAAAGCAAACTGGATAGTGTTGAGAAAGAAGCATAAGGAAAAGTCCACTTAACCTTTTTTAAAGCTACTGTAATTGCTACATTCCTTTTACATACACCTATTTTGCATGTACAGTACAGTAACTTTTAAGAACTAATATTAAGCCTTACAGAATTTATTGTTCAATAAAAGGGTATTTGGGTATGAAAGGATTTAACTCAGCTTTGTGCTGCCTGTCACTTAGTACTGTACTTCAGTTTGATGAAGTATACAGAGTACCATAAGGTGGGGATCCAGTAACTCAATGTAGTGCTGCCGTGGGTGTCTGCCCATTCCTCTCTTCCATCCTTCCTCGTCTGTCATTCTTACCTCTTCCTTCTGCTGACGTGTGACTTTACACTCCCTCTTCTGTCTTTCTTCATTTCAAATTTTTCCTCTTCCTTCTGCCTGTGGGTGACTCTACACTGAGGGACAAGCCAAATGGTTTCCTGTAAACTAGGAAACCATTTACCACACTGGGTGGTAACCATATAACCAAATTATGGCACCTGGGGTTTTAGTGGGTAATCAGTCCGTACTGCACTGGGGGGGAGAGATGATGCCCCTCTACCCTGGCTGATTTTTTTTTTTTTTTTTTTTTTTAAATACTAATAAAAGTAATCACTAAAGCCATATAGTTGGTTGAATCGAGTCAGGTTGGTGCCACTCAACCTCAGAAATCGTCAAGGTTACTGAGAGAACAGAGTGGCAGTGAGCTTGTGAACCGATATCGGATTTTTTTTTTTTTTTCCCCTGGCTAAGTGGGCTTAATATATCAGTTAAGAACCCTGGCACAAATAAAAGTAATCACCACTGCCAGAAAGTTGGTTGAATCGAGTCAGGTTGGTGCCACTGTACCTCTGAACTCTTTGAGGTTACTGAGAGAACAGTGTCTGTGAGCTTGTAAATCGATTTGGATTTTTTGTGTGGGTAAATGGACTTAATACATCAATATATGATCCCTGGCACTAAGAAAAGTAATCACCAAAGCCAGAAAGAATCGTCAGGTTGGTGTCACTCGACCTCTGAAATCTTCAAGTTTACTGTACTGAGAGAGCAGAGCGGCTGTGAACCTGTGAAGACCAACTCGCATCCCATGCTTCTAAATCAGTGCTGTAAGCATAGCAGAGAAATGACTGAAGTTAGCGAGATACGTTATTACCTTCCATTTACTTCGGTTGCTTGCAGTGACTTCTCATTGCTGCAGGAGGTAGATCTATGTCACCAGCATCTCTGAAGGGGACATAGATTTATGTCGCTAGCGTGGTATGGGTTAAGGCGCTCCAATTGGACTGGGCTGGTGCAGGTTTATATCCAAGAGGTGGTTGGGGTTTATTGTTCTTGTAATGCCACTCAGGGATGAGTGAGAGTGGGCCGGGTTCTTACGCTCCTCATGGGGCAACATAGGATTGGATGATGGATGGATGGATTATACACTGAGTAAATAAGTGGGTGAGCCTGTTTTATACTTCTGTTCCTGCATCCGACAGTAAATCTGCTACTATCCTACCTCCTTCTGGAGCCTTCCCCTTTTTCATCCTTTTAAGAGAGGCTTATTTTGCCTGGTGCTACTTCTGGTATTTCACTTGTCAACTGAAACGTTATCAATTGGTACTACTGTCTTTGATGCATACAGTTCTTTGTAAAATTCTTCCCCTCACTTCTGTATCATCTTTTATGTGTACAGTTCTTTGTAAACTTCTTTAAGTCTCTTCACCATCCTATCTATCCATTTAATGACTTAATTGTTTTAGTCTTTCAGTGATATAATTTGTTGCTCTCTTAGTGCCATTTTATTTTGGACCTGATTCAGACTTCTTCCCTTTTTTGATGGTTGATCTGATGCACATTTTTCATTTTTCTTCTCTGTCTCTTCTTGATAAGGTTGTATAATTGTGCCTCTGTCTCTTGTTAAGCTTGTTTACAGAAATTCCGTTTTTTTCTGTTTCACTCTATATTTATTTGCTTTCTTCTTTTCATATACTCGAGGGTCATTTTTGAATACTTGTTGGCTTTGGTTGTATTAGCTTTCGCCACTACCTCGGCTGATTCTCTTAGCACTTTTGTTAGTCTATCATATAACTTATCAGTGCCACACTAAGCAGAACTTAGAGCCTGAAATCTGTTCTTTATTTCTAATTGAAAGGATATTTTGTTTTTGCATACTGTTATTGGGCACATCTCGGCTGTTTTCACTTCTGAAATTGACTGTGCAACCCACCATTCTCTGGTCACTTCTTATATTTACTTTGTTGATAACTCTTGAATTTATTATCGTGTTACTCTTACCTGCAATAATGATGTATGTCATTTTTCCATTTGGACTTCTCCGGTTTTTTTTTTTTTTTTTTTTTTTTTTGGGGGGGGGGGGAAGCAATGTTCATTATCACGTTCTACATTTCAGCAAAATTTAACCACCATTTCCCCAGTTATTCCTTTCTCCCACACTGAATTTTCACACACATGCCTTTCGATGTTTTTTATTTGCCAACTTTTGCACTGAAGTCTCCCATGAGTATGGTCTTTTCTTCAATAATCTGGGAGATGTCATAGAATGTTTTGCCAGTATTTCTTCATCTGAGCTTTGAGAAGTCAATGCATATACTATACTTGTATTACTTTCAGAGTGTATCTTATGCCTAATAACAATCCATGCTACTGTCAGATACTCTGCTGAATTTAACAATGTTCTCTGCAAGATTTCTGTTAATGAGAAATCCTGCACCATTAACTCTTTCATTTTACCTTCCTCTGAAGTAAAATAGTTGGCTGCTGTCTTGGAGCTGAATTAATTTTCTTCATTTCTGTGGCTCTCACTCAGACCCACAATAACCCAACTGTTTTCAAACTCAGTCTTTAAGGTGTCAAGTTTGTAATCTTCTGAGAAGCTTCTTAAAGTGTATTTGTAATGTGTATATCTTTATGGATTTGTTTGTTTAATGTCTCTGTCTCTGATGTGCTGAGACAATGCCTACTTACTTTTGGTGGCACACTGTCTGCAAGCACATGAGGCAGGGCAGTTGGACCTTTAGATGATTATCCAACAGGAACGCCCGTGAAATCATTGAACGGTGTTCTGCCTGAAGTATGTAATGGGATTATGGCTATCAGGTGAATGATGCTAAGATGAAAGGCTGGCAGAGAGTACTGATGCTAAAGGTGTGGGGTAAGATATACAGTATAGCTGATATTGGTAATTTTTTATTGTGACTGCTTAGATATGGTTTGAGGAATGAGCTAAAACTAGTGTTCAGACAATCTCATACCAAAATCCACTAGAATATTAACAGGGAGGTGCTGAAGAGCTACATGTGATGGGGCCATGCACCTTGGGTGGAGCAGCTGTGGCATCAATCCAAAAGCCAAACCACATACAGTATTTCCCTGCACCTCACCATGGTATGACCCTAGTATGGCACTGTCTACCACAGGGAGACACTGGATCCCTGCATAGTGTACATACTCTACTGTAGCTGTAGAACAGCTTCATCAGTATAACATCATTTGTTGTTATGTTATTGTTACAATATGGGCTGTTTTATTCAGCTTAGGATATACCTCACAATGAAAAGGTGTCAGTCCTAAGGTGAGTAAAATCTTACCGAGGTTGTAAGAAACTTTCAATTATATTCATGTTTTGCTCATTCTTTTAAGAATTAAGCTCTTGTTCTTCTGGCTAGTCCTTTGGTAGTGCATTCAGTTTGTCTTATTAACATGAAGCTACAGCGCAAACTGGTTTGACGATTGAGATAACTGCCATACCAAATTCCCTGTAGCAAAATTAAAGCTCATAGGTACACCAGAGGGATGAGAAATGGAGCAACAGTTTTGTTAGGTATACGGTTTGCAGGGGAAATCCCCATATTGATGGTGTTTTTTTAATTTCAAGCATATTGCAGTGAATTAATGAAATTTATGTACAATATTGGCTACCTTTGTAAGTACTGGTATTTGATGGTACTAGCCCTGTTAAATATTTGCTCGCCATTCAGGTTTTTCCAGCTGACTGACTGACTTTGGGATCGTTTGACATGCTATTTTAACTTACCCACCACACCTGCTATAATGAGCCCCCCCCCCTTTTTTTTGTTTAAATTCCCGGTCAGTCTTCGAAATTACATGCAAGTAAGATGTGCTGGTCTCAAGTACCATATACAGTATTAAAATAAAGCCATAAGTATCAGCACTGTTTGCTATAATGGGGTTTCTGATGAGTTGCAGACCTTGAAACCCTTTGCTGTGAAAATACCAGTTTAATTTATTATTGACAATTCTGTCTTTGTTAGGAAACTTAAGGAGTTAGATATCAAACACCTCCATGAGCAACTTCAATGTAAGAAGTCTTTCCCGAGTAGAATAAAACCATTTTGAAACAGCATGAATAAACTGCTGGTAAGAAATCACTAAAGAGATACATTTGCTGCCAGTGCCTTGGTGACAACCCCCCCCCCTCCCCCTCTTCTACCACCTTGATAACACACTGCCAGTCTGTTCAGGGAATTTATTTCAGGTAATACTTATATCCCCAATTTCAACTGCAGAAGGGCACGGGGCAGATGAACAGGCATCTTTGAATCACATTTTCAGTTGCTGAATACCATGGGGCATACTTTACAAACCTTGTTCTTTATAAGATTCTGAAAAAAAATAAATCATGGGATCAAATACAGCTTACAAAAAGACCACACCAAGATAGTGTCATGCAATGCATAGAAGGGGAAATGTTATGTTTAGAAAATTTTGATTTTGTGTAATGTGCTGGAGCATCATGTTGGAAATTGCATAGTAGATTCGGTATTGTCCTAAGTTGTGGTACCCCTCAATCCTACGCCATTCTCAGACAGGTGGCTTCATTAATATTAACTGCTTCCATTGTCATCTGTAAGCAGTAAACGTTTTGTGCAAGCAACACTATGTTTCTGGTGTCGTCTTTAAAAAATTAAGAACAGTTGCATGGAGCAACCTACTTGAAAAAGATTCAAAATTCTGATATTATGTACTGGAGGTGGACAGGAGCTAGTAGCTCTATGGCTAGTCGCGGCACCCGACTCTGAAGTTGTTAATATCGTGCCCTGGCAACCTATCGTTCAAAAGTGTGTATGATTTGATATATGAGATGCATGTCTTTCGTGTATATGTTCTTGTATAATAATAATCGAGTATAATATATTCATGCATAATAATTCTGGTTAGTACTTGGATGGGTGACCGCCTGGGAACACCAGATGCTGTTGGCATCCCTACGTGTCAAGTGGGGTTGGTGGAGGATTAGTGCCCCTCCCTGTAAAACAATTAACTCTAAGCCATTGGCCACCCCGTCTGGGATACATGGCGTCTGGCAATGAATGAATGAATAATTATTATGATTCATGTACAATATAAAATCACGTGCACTTTTGAATGGTAGATTGCCAGGGTATGATAATGATAACCTCAGAGTCATGCGCCGCAACTATAGTGTAAGGAGTGGTTGGAGGAAGAATGAGCTGCTGTTGCCTCTCCTGACACTGAGAAGGCTCTCTCTCCATGCCAAGGAATCTTTGTATTTGGCATGTAATTCACCGGGTCGGTCAGGATCACTTGATGGTCGTGATCGTCAGCTTTCACCCTCCCGGAAGGGAGCTGAGAGCTCATATAGTCCGGTTTAAGGGAAAGGCTGTGACCTTTGTTATAGTCATGGCGCATGAATCTGAAGGTTTCATTATCGTGCCCTGGCAACCTACCTGTCAGTGCATCCAATTTCGTGTATAATATGGTAACGCATTGGGAACATTTGTCAGTATTATTTGAATGGCCAAATATGCAGGCAGTAATGAAGAATATGGTTATTATAGTCAACCCTCAATTCAACGGACTAACTGGGGGGATACGAGTGTCCACTGCTTGAAAATTAAGGGAAAATAGCTTAAAACTCAAAAAATAGCAAAAGAAATATGACGGTATCAAAGATGAGGTGCAGTGACACTGTCGCTGCCTAGTTTCCCTCACAATACCCCGGTGTCTATGGACCCATTATATTACGACTTGCTTCATGGTGTACTGTGCAGGACAGTACAGTACTGTGTTACAGTAAATGTTCAACTACAGTATCATTTATTTTTGTTCCTGTAAAGAGCGGGAGTTTCTTGGCAGGAAACGTCTATCGTCTTGCACTGCCACCTACTGGCCTGTCGGACAAACTTTCAAATAACGGACAAATGAGCAGCGTCCGGAGTGATTCTCTGTTAGCAGATATTGTCCGTTGCTTCCGAAATCCGTTGATTCGGTGTCCATAGAATCAAGGGTCAACTGTAGTCAATTTTGAGTTTCAAAGAATAAATACTGTCGCAGGCAGCTGATTATAATTCATAAAGGATTGGAACACTGCCCTCCACGAACCCAAGTAGTGCATCTAGCTGATCCAGTATGTGTTAATTACAAAACATCTAAGTCGTATTCTGACATACCATAATACATAGGTTGTACAGTACATCCCCACAGTACGCGAGTTCTGAGTATGCGAACCCTCTTGTATGCGCGGACCTATTTTTATTTTAGTGTATTTTTTATTAGTACGCGAATTGAGCTCCTTGTAAGCAAGATGGGCAGTGAAGAGTGGCCCAAATCCGGGGTTACCCCGAGTACGGGTAAAGGTGAGCAGCCATAATCTTCTTGGTTTACTTTATCTTAGGTAATATGTCTTACATAGTTTCCCTGTAAAGTACAATACTGTACTTAGGTCTGAAAGGTGTCTTGAGGGTTGCCCATGAAAGGGGGTTTCGCCCATATGTAAATTTTCCCGCAAGTTTATGTAGTCACAGTACACCAATTCCTAGTACGCGACGTCTGCCGCTCATATAGGCGCGTACTAGGGGGATGTACTGTACCCTCATTTCCTGGATTATTATCTGCAAAATATTTGGCACTGCATTATTGTTAGATATGCTGGTGGCACCATCAGTCATCCCAGCTGACTCACTCTCGATTTCTTAGTTGTTTTTGTTTTGTCACTGCTAACCTCACAGTGAACCTTTACTGTCTGTCACAGTGTTACACCTGCTGTATTCAGCCACTTAACACGCTCCAACACGTCAGATTTCATTAATGGTCAAGTTTAAATCTAAGGGAAAAATATGCAGGATTTTAGAGGAATACTATATAAAACAAATAAATAAAGCTTATTTCCTCCAACATGCAATTATGGGTGTATGGAGTATTGTGCAGCAGGTAGAGAATGAGGCGGCAGGTCCATCGCATTGACTGCAAACATTTAGCTTTCCCACCGTCTCCTGCCATTCATCTGTTGTCGATTAATCCGCCACCAGCAATAACCAAAAATATTGTGTCACATTTTGTGGATAATAATCCAGGAAATATGAGTACGAGGTAATATTTGTGTTATGGTGTGTCAGAATACAACACAGATATTTCGTAATTAACATATACCGGATCAGCTGGATGCACTACCTTGGTCCATGGAGGGTAGTGTTCAAGCCTATTATAAATTGTAATCAGTGACCTTTTCATTAACAAAACAGCTGTCTACGACAGTATTTATTCTCTGAAACTCACAATCAACTCTTTTCAACCGTATTCTTCATTACTGCCTGCATATTTGGCCATTCAAATAATACTGACAATAATTTCCTATGCATACCATATCATACATATATACACGAAATCGGACACACATGACAGGTAGGTTGCCAGGGCATGATGAAACCTTCAGACTTGTGTGCTGTGACTATAGTAGTGTAATGCTGTATGGTTGTGAGACCTGGGCAGTATAGAAAGAGGATATTCATGGACTCCAACGTACAGAAATTACTATAATTAGAAGGATGTGTAGTGTGTCCTTGAATGCAAGGCCTGGGGGGATAGGTTTATGACTGGCATTGAGAGGAAGGATGGGACTGGAGTGTATTGATGTGATGAGGATTAGGTTGGAATGGTTTAGGCAAGTAGAGAGGATGGAGGATGACAACCGGGTGCAGAAAGCAAGATATGTGAATGTCAGGGGTAGGGTTGTGAGAGGCAGACTGAAAAAGGCCTGGGATGAGGTCACAGAGTGTGACCTCAGGGATAAGGGACTGAACAGGGAGGCTGCAAGAGATCAAGCAACATGGAGGGCTGCCATTAGGTGACCAAGACTGACGCATGCAAGCAAGCTGGAGCCTTGATAAACGAACAAATTAAATTACCAAATTCCCTGTCTGGTCAGCAAAGTCACAGGATCTCTGCTTACTGTAAAAAGCAAAGAATTAGAACATCTATCTATCTATCTATATACCTAGGCTACTTCCCCCAAGGAAAGGGAGGTATTTACATTAAATTCTAGCCTAATGCTGTCAATGACAAGTTGTAAGAAAGTATTCAAGACATTCAGGGTTCACGTATGACTATCATTACAAATAATACACTTCAGGGAATATAAACTGGTCAGTATATAAAAGTAAACATAGCACTGAGTACTCTTGAAGCACTGCTTGTCTGAGCATAAAGACAACACAGAATAACCTCTTAATTGCGATATTACCAGCCTGGCATACACCATCACTAATGACTATTATTAACTATAGCCCATCTTATAGCTACTAAAGAACTGTAGAGAAAAGGGGCCTAACATTCCATTTTTAGGTTAATCAAAAAATTTTAATATGTAAATCTACTATACACCCCGAGGATGTCTGAATTTACTCTGGAGACCATCAAAGGTCAGTTCACACACTACAGCACAATTGTCAATCTGACATGCCTGGATCCATAGGCTTTATGCAAAATGGAAAACTCAGGAATGTAGAATCATATTTCTAATGAGAAATGCAGGTAACAAATGTCATCAGTACCATAAACAACAAATACAGTGAAATACCTTGTACCTACTGTACAGTGATTTCTCATAGTAAATGCACTTGCAGTGCACTTCTCACCTAGTGAATGAAGGAGAGGTCAACAATCCTTCCTTCCATTGCCTACCCTTTAATATGCGCCACCCCGTATGATGCAAAAATGTACGACTGACATTGCAAGAACCACTAAACACTATACAGTGAGAAAAGGGAAGAGATAATGAGTATTGTATATATGCAGAGTGATAAAACAATTGAAGTAGGGTCTGAAGTAAACTATCTATCTATCTATCTATAGCCCGACGCCCTAATCCCGCAAAGGGTGGCCGCAGACAAAACGCCTCCAAGTCACTCTGTCACCCACCATTTGACTCCCCTCCCCCCAGCTCACCCCCCCCCTCCCTCATATACCTCTCAACTCCATCCCTCCACCTCATCCTCGGTCTACCCCTCCCTCTCCCTCCCTCCACCTCACCCACATACACCCTCTTAGTCAGTCTTTCACTCTCCATCCTCTCCACATGTCCAAACCACCTCAGTGTATTTCTCCTAATCTTTTCAACCACATCCACATCTACCCCACAACGTTCCTTCACTTCTTCATTCGTCAACCTGTCCCTCCATGTCACTCCACATGCTCCTCTCAAGTAACTCATTTCCACTGCTCTCACTCTTGACTTGTTCCCCTCTTGCAAGGTCCATGCCTCGCTTCCATACGTCAGGGTAGGGATCACAATACCATCATGCAGAGACTTCTTAACTTCCATATTCACCTCCCTATTTCTCATCACTGCTTTCAGTGTGCCAACAACCTTCCTTCCCTGCTGTACCCTTTCACGTACTTCATCCCCCAAAGTTCCATCCTTACTCATCACACTACCCAAGTACTTGAATGCACTCACATTCTCCATATCCTCACCATCCAACCTCACTGCACACTCTGTGACTTCATTCCTCTCAAACACCATAACTTTACTTTTGTTTACATTAACTTTCAGCTTCCTCCTCCTACACACTGTCCCAAATTCATTCACCAAACCTTGCAACTCCCATTCATCTTCACTCAACAATACTGTATCAGCAGCAAACAGCAACACCGGAAGCTTCCAAATCTCACCCTCATTCATTAGGGCCACCCCCACATCCACTGCCCTACCTTGTACCTCCTTTACGACCCCATCCATATATATATTAAACAGCCATGGAGACATTACACACCCCTGTTTCAGTCCCACATTGAGATCAAAGAACTCACTCAGCTCACCATCCACTCGCACCGTAGCCCTAGCTCCCTCGTACATACTCTTCACAGCACTCAACAATTTCCCCTCCACTCCATATATTCTTAATACCTTCCACATACCTTGCCTATCTATTCTGTCATAAGCTTTCTCCAAGTCCATGAAGGCAGCGTACACTTTCCTTCCCTTCTCTAGATACTTCTCCACTAAACATCTTAGAACAAATATCTGATCTACACACCCTTTTCCCTTCCTAAATCCCCCTTGTTCTTCTCCAACTAGCTCCTCTGTCATATGCCTAACCCTATCAATGAGTATTCTACCATATATTTTACCAGTCACACTAAGAAGGCAAATACCCCTATGGTTACCACATACTTCTCTCCCCCCTTTTCCTTTGTACAGAGGAACAATTATACCTGATTTCCAGTCCTCTGGAACCCTTCCCTCTTCCCAAGCCAATCTACACAACTTCCATATCCACTCCACAACAATCTCACCCCCATACCTAAGCATTTCACCACACACTCCATCAATTCCTGGGGCCTTTCCCAGCTTAATCTTCATCGCTTCCACTACTTCTGACCTACTGATCTCTTCCTCCCTCCTCTCATCTCTTCTTCTCCCAGCCATTCCCCAACCACTTATACTCACACTGCTCTCACTCTCTACATTCAACAAATCCTCAAAGTGCTCCTTCCATCTCCTCAATTTCTCTCTCTTCTCCACCAACAATCTATTATTCCTATCTTTCACTCCCCTACTATTTCCCCTTTCACACTGCCTTACTTTCTTTACCTCCTTCCAAAACAATTTCTTACTCTCCCTCCATTTCACACTGAAGTAAACACTAACAAAAAATCCCATACCTTTTACTCATCAGACCAAGTTCCTTCACTTGGTCACACTGGATAGGTTGGCTGTGCAGGAGGATCCATGCTGCTGTGAAAAAACAATAATTTGACGGCAAGTTTTCCATCCATTTCTAAGCTAAGGCTACTTAGGACAATCAGTAAACAGTATTCAACAGAAATTCAGGTTTCAAGTGTCAAGCATCATTTAAGAAATACAATTATTTTAGCCCCTTTCATCCAACAATCCCGTATTCTCTTCATCTTAATCTTGCTATGTGCAAATGATTTAATTCAGTGTTGAAGACTTTTCAAACTGTTGTGGATAGATTTCACCTTCACTGCATCACCACTACAAATGTTCTTCCCTGAGCTGAGTAAAAATTATATCCAGGCAGCAAGACGAAACCACTAGAATACATCATCTGACTTTGGGGGCTCAGCAACCATAATATGCTAATCTTGCCAACCATACCAGCATTCTCTTACCTTGAGTCAAATTCTCCCACTGCCAGTAGTCACAATCACTCCAGCTGCCAGAAAGAGCATCACTATGTTAGTGCACATAATTCACATGTAAGAGTACAAATTACTCAAAATAATCAGACACTATTTGTCCACAAGCCTGGTTAGCACCAGAAATCGGAGTCGGATTATTAGTCATCACAATACAGTACACTGTACTGTACCATACTCTTTGGCATTTTGAAAATTCATATTACAATGTTAAAAAACTGAGTTTTTACCAAATCAACTTATAAACACCTATTTTAACACATACTGTCTATCTGAAGGTACATCATCATCTCAGCTACATTTCCCATGGAGTGAGAAATCTACCACACATGGAAGCCAGGGAACTATCAATACAGTGGACACCTGTAACAGATAAATTGGGGGGGAAGTTCAATACGAAAAAGCAGATAATCAGTTATATCCAATGGTCCTCCCAGAGCTGCAATTTCAAGCATGTCTGAAATGAGTACAACAACATATTCTAATACAAAACATGAAAACTATACCCATTTTCCACTAACTTGTCTCATTATTTTGCCCCATTGCAGTTTAGTTCACATCCTTGTCACTGCACTTCATGAAACACATGTACTGCAACTCACCATGTTCCATTTAACCCCTAAAGTCCTAATCGCATCAACTGATGCGAAGTGAGTTTTATACCAAAATGCCTAATCGCATCAATTGAGCGGGGCCCGTAAAAAATTGCGAAGCGCTTCCTCCGCCCCGATTATGACGTACATGGTTTCAAGCCGATGAGAACTCACCCCTGAGGTGGCGTGAGGGTGGGATCAGACCAACCGGGGTGGTGGGGAGGGGGGGCACCCCCTCTCTGGGCTGTCTCCATGCCACCCTCTACCCCAATCCCTCCTTGTCCCCCATCACCCTTCCACCCCTCCACGCACCTGCATCTCTCCTCCCACCACCACCTGTGTCCCTTCCCACCTACTCTCGCCCTTCCTCCCACCCTGCCAGCCTTGTGTTCCCCCTGAACCCAACCCCATCCCTCCCTCCTTGTCCCTCACTACCCTCCCACCCCCTACAGACCTCCAGGAGGTATCAGGCCACCAAGATGTTGCAAAACACACTGAAGTGCTCTTTTCATGCAAAAAGTTGGTTATTTTTCCATCCCCCGTACCTACAGGCCTACTCCTCACAACCTAGTAATCTCCCCACACCTACTGTACATACACCTGTTTTCATGGTTGGTGTAACAAAACACTTTGAAATGACTTGTTTCAGTAAGAAAAATATGTAGTTATCAAAATTTTCATGTTTTAGAGTGTTTTTGAGGGGTAACTATTATAAACTTATACTGCCCAACACCCTAGATAATTAACCCATACAATCCTGCCGTCAGCATGGTGCCGATGGTACAAAATGACTCAAGTAATCCCAGCGACGTGATGGTGCCGACAGCAAAATCTGAGCGCTGTAGCATGTCTCTAACTGCTTCAATCTAGCTAATTTTATGCTAAAGAGTAGCTTAATGTATTGGCAACATTGTGCACAAGCACTTGTAGCACTGAGTTTGGTTCTGCATGGCTTGGTAACATCAGTGTGCCACTGTCCGTCACTACGTTAGAATGTCACGGATGTCACACCATTATTCCGCCTCATTGGGCTGGAGATGGTGGTTGACACTGTCACATGGACCCTCTGTCCCTTCATTTAGTGATTCTAAAGAATAGGAAGACCTGGATGACTCTTCTGGGGAGGAATATGAGCCAGTGGAGAAGGATATTGAGAATGGGGATTCCCCCATTCTCCTCCCCCGTTCTCTCTCATCCCGCCCAGCTGGGTGGGAAAACATAGCTCACGGCTTGGGAAACTGGGCTGGAAACACAGTGGACAGACATCCTGCACTTATTTCTCCTATAAGGAGTACCTTTTTTTTGCTTTTCCTTAATTTATATGTCCTTTTGGATTGTTTTATGCAATATAATTTTTTTTCGTTTTTGGTCCGGGATTGGGTGGGTATAAAATTGCAAAAATGCCTGGTATGGTTCGGGTTAATGCTTCCACCTGTAATATCACACTTAAAACACTATGTAACTGGCCAACACCAGTATCTTCAGCATGACAATCGTTACCCATTAGTTGTATTATTAACCATGAGTTATGAGGAATTAAACAACTACTGTCAACATCTATAACAAAATATTTCCAGTTTGGTATTACAGACATTAACCCAACAAATAATTCCAGAACCAACCTTTCACTAACATCATGTCTAAGTTCCTTCAGTTGGTTGTGGCAGATTGGTCAGCAGGACTGGTGGATCTGTGTTGCCATGAACAATATATTAAAGACATGCTTTCATTCATTTATTACCAAAAGCTACCTATGACAATCAGTAAAAAAGTATTCAACAGAAATTCAGGTTTCAAGTGTCAAGCATCATGAAAACAGAACTAATATTTTATACTTAACCATGACATGCTAAACCATAACATCGGTCTCTTACCAAGTGTCAAGTTCTCCCGCTTCCAGCACTGTAGCCGCAGTCCTATTCACACTCAAACTGCCTGGAGGAACAACAGTTTATTAGTACAAACAATTCGGTGTCAATATAATGCAGGACTATTCACCAGATAATATCTGTCCACAGACCTGTCTGATATCAGAACAAGCTAAATCATTATGGCACCATTTAACAGTTCTATATGCTATTTTCTGGCACTTACATCAGAAATTACTAAACAACTTGGACTTCAAACTGAAGGTAATTATATCTATTGATCACTGAGCGGAAGACAATGTGCCAGCCACAGTACAGAAATAACGGTTATGAATCAAATTTCAAAAACGATGTTTCTGGGTAAGAAATGGTGTAGAACAGAGGTCAAGGAACAGGGGCAAATTACTCCAAATGGGGTAAATCTAAAAATTTGGGGGGTAATGCATGCAGTATATTATATACTGATTTTTCACATAATTGATGTAAGTTTTAGTAAAGAAGATGTAAAACCAGGTATCATGTATCATGATAATTGTTGCTTAGCCGCTGTACTATTGTCATGTTTACACACACAGCTTCTTCTTCTTCTTCTTCTTTTTTAAGGGGTGATTTCATTTTACTCAAATTTTGGGGTACTACCCTAAAAAGTTCCCCAACCCTTGGTGTAGAAAGTCACGATGGTGGACAAACACTATATGTGAGTGCTGAATTAGCGGCTTAATAATGGTGTGGAAGCAAGAGAACTGATGAATGATCAAAATGGAAGGATGGATGAAATATTGTATGGAATTCAATGGAATGGTCTAGTAGTAGTAGTAGTAGTAGTAGTACATGCAATGTTGGGTCATCTAAATGTCAACTTAAAAGGACTGCTGTCCAGAGTTTCCCTACTTCCACAGTCCCACCATCCACCTTTGGGATACCAAGCAGTTCACTGCCCAGGTATAAGTGCCACTCCACGAATGGGTCGAAAACATCAATAGGCATAACCACTGTTTGACAGATAACATTAGTGAGCCAGTTTGATCTGCACTATGCTGAGTTATGCTGATGATAAAGGTCACACCCCAGTGTCTGGGATGAGAAGAGATACATCAGATGAAAGCAGCGATTGTGGATATACACCTCTCAGTTTGTGTGAAGTATCTCTCTCCAGCACCCGTGGAATGCTCTCAAACCCAGAAGTATTACAAAGCTTTATTTTTTATGGAATGTTGGGTCTATGCCTAGAATTATGTGGGCCTGAGTGTTTAATGAATGGATGTATGGCCCACTACCATGAGCAATCAGTTGGTAGTTTGTCCACTTGCACTTTCATGTTTCTTAGTTTGTCCACTTTGCACCTTCATGTTTCTGTTTCTGGAAGCAGAGTTGAGATGATCATGGTGGATGAAGTCTTGCTACACCATTTATACTCAAGAGATAAAGAATGTAAGTGATCTCAGCCATGTCCTTGCCTTGTTGGCCTTGCATCCAAGGGGATGTCAATATAGACATATCCCCCCCCCCCCATTTTTTAAAATTACATTTACATGGCAGATTCCTATCATCCCTGCTAGTCTTGGCTGGGTCTGTGAACAGTAATGGTGATCTACTCTCCATGTGTTTATCTCAGAACTGTAAAATGGTCAAAGGTTACTTCAACTTTTTCTCAATAGCAAAATAAACTTAAGTTAAAGGACTTCTTGGTGTGTATTTGCAGTTGACTGTAGTATCTTATTAAGTTATTAGCTTTTGCAGTATCCCTTCCGTGAATGACAGGAGTGAAAGATGAGCAAAACTGAAATGACCTATTGTATAATGGTTAAACAGAACATTTAAAGACAATCAAATTGCCTTCACTGAATAGCTGCAGTTTTAATATGACTATCATTAAGTTTGACCAGCCATGGAAAGAACCCAGCTCTCCTTTTAGAAGAAGAGTATGTTGATTACACAAGTCTAGGAGGAAATAATAGCCAGATTGACTATTTCCTGGTCAGGAGGACTGATAGGAGGTTGGAGAGGGATGTAAAATTTATAGGGAATGAAGAGTGTAGTAATGCAAATTACTGTTATGTGACGTGGGACTTAAGGAGCAGGTGTTAAAAAAAAAGAGTACCTATGCACCTAGGAAGAAATATAAAAGTTGAAAAAAACAAGCAGTAAGGAATGCCTTCTATAGCGAGATGAGTATTGAGTTGTAACTGAACAGGGAGCTGTTGACTAAAGTGTTATGAACAGAACAGAACTCTTAAGAAGAATCTCATGAGTTACTGATTCAATTTGTGGATGAACATGGGGCCCACCAAGTCATTAGTTAACAAAATGGTGAGATGAGATTAGACACCGCAGTTAAGGAGAAAAGAAAGCCTTTCTGGCAATGTGAAAGTGGTGGTAACAGAAAGGAAAACTTAGCTGACAACCTACGACTAGAAAGGAGGTACTGTACAGGCGTTCCCTGCTATACGATCCATCGCTATAAGATACCCTGCCTTAGCAATGTGAAAAAATTAACACCCTTCCCCACCTACCGATGGCCAGTCCCCAGTTATCCGATTTTTTTTTTTTTTTTTACCAATTTTGATAATATTTTAGACAAATTTTGTTTAGGTTGATTTATAAACTGTTCCTAGACTTGGATTAATGTGTTTTGGTTATAGGTGGGGTGAACATTCATATTGGGATACAGTTTACTAAGTATGATTTTTTTCCTGACATTTTTGATGATTTTCATATTTTACTTTTGGGTTTTGGTGAGGTATAAACTGCTTTTAGGCTTAGTTTGGTTTGTTTTAGAGCAATCTGGGGTTTAAGTGAGCTAGAAACTTGTTTTTGGACTCATTTGGGTGGGTTTTGGACTTGGTTGAGGGGGTGATCCTAAGTTTCCCAAAAGCATCCCTATACTTTCTATGTTATAATGTCCCCTATGTTATAATGTCCCCATTTAATGATACCCCAGCTCAATTATGAGTTTTCTCAAATGCATCTCATTGTTATAGTGGGGATGACCTGTATGCAGGGCAAAATCTGAGTCTTGGAGGCCTTTACTGGATAACCTAAACAGCGCTGAAAGGAAAACTATGGTATTGAAGGTGGCAAATCAAGTGAGCAGGGAAAACAGGGATATCATAGGTGAACAGTGTGAAGTGTTGGAACAGCAGTGGTAGACAATGAGGACTTTAAAGATGCCTGAATAAAGGTGTAACTGATGGCTCAATGAGGAGCTTAACTGGAACAAGGAAGGTTTGGAGTCAGTGGAGCCAGTGTTTGACCCTTGGTCATTGATTGATGCTGCTATTGTGAGCAGGGTAATAGACAGGATGCAGCTGGGAAAGGCTGCAAGTGTGTCTGGGTTGACTGCTGAAATGCTGAAGGCCTCAGGATATGCAGGAGTGAGTTTAGTAGCTGATTTGATAATTATGATTATTATATATGACTGTGCTATCCCACATGACTGACTTCATTGTGATTGTGTGTGTGTACAAGGGGAAGGGTGATGCCCTGGAAAGAGGATAAAGAGACATTAATCTTTTCGACTAGATAATGAAAGTAATGGAGAGTCCTAGAAGGTATGATAGGGGGGGGGGGGAAGAGAGAGAGAGAGAGATGAAGTTTGGGTTTATGTAAGGCAAAGGGACCAATGATGCCATATTAACTGTCCAACAGCTTCAGAAAAAATATGTAGGAAAGAAAAGGGAGCTGTACTTTTTGTTGAACTGGAGGAGGCCTTTGACACGGTCCATGTAGAGGTGGTGAAGTGGGCAACGAGAAAGCTTGGGAACAAGGAGTTGTTGGTTAGAGTGGTTATGGCTATGTATGTGGATGCTTGCACCCAGGAGAGAGTAATGGAGATTTGAATAAGTTTTCCAATTTGAATGACGAGTGTTGATGTACATTAGGGGTCAGGCTTGAGCCCTTTATTGTTTGTCATTTTGTGTGAAGCTCCCATGAGAGTTCAAAAATGGACTCCCATGGGAAATGTTGCATGCTTATGACTTGGTATTCGTTACTGAGGATGCAAGGGAGGCGAGAAAATATTTAAGAAGTGGAGAGACAGAATGAGGTACAAGGGCTTGAGAGTAAATGATAAAACAAGTGGTGATATCTAGAGCTGGTGGCAGCCCTGTTAAAGCAGAGGGAGAGTGGCCATGTGCAGTTTGCCAAAAGGGTGTGGGATGTAACTGCATCTTGTGCAGTATTTGTGATAAATGGGTGCATAAGAGACATAGTGACATCAGAGGGTAGACCACGAGATAATGCGGATTTCTTATGTGCGATGTGTCACGGACAGCATGTTGAGATTGTCAGGAATGAAAGAATTGATCCTACTGATATCTTGAACGTGTGGAAGAGTTTTGTTATTTGGGGGACATATTATGCAATGGAGGTGGGGTTGGAGCTACCTCTGTGGCTATGGTAGGTAGTGGCTGGAATAAGTTCTGGGAGCTGCTGCCTCTCCTGGCACTGAGAGGGATCTTCCTCTGTGCTAAGGAATCTTTGTATGCGGCATGTCTTAGATGTGTAATACTGATGGTAGTGAGACCTGGGCTGTAAAGGAAGAATATATTCATAGACTCAGATGTACAGAAATGACAGTGATTAGATGGATGTGTAGTGCATCCTTGAATGCCAGGCCTGGGGGGGAGGGTAAGTATACAGCTGAAGAGTTGAGAGAAGGGATGGAACTGGAGTGTACTGGTACTGCGATGAGATGGGGCTTATTGAGGTGGTTTGGACATGTGGAGAGAATGAAGGATGACAATTGGGTGCAGAAAGTGAGAAGTGTGAATGTCAGGTAGGGCTGAGAGAAGCAGACTGAAAATGACCTGGGGTGAGGTCATACAGTGTGACCACAGGGACAAGGGGCTGAACAAGGAGGATGCCAGAGATCGAGCAGTGTGGAGAGCCGCCATTAGGTGACCAAGGCTCATGAATGCAAGCATGCTGGAGCCTTTACGATATGATATGACATTCCTAACATGTTTTCATCAACGAACAGCTACAGGTGATCAAATATTGCAATTTGCACCACTAACTTTCTGGCATTATATGATACAGCCCACTTACCACATTACACTTCACTAGTGGTACCTCACTGTTTTATTCTACCCAGTGTCAAAACTTGCAGCACTAATAATCACTGCCTGTCAACTGATTAAGCCCTTCAGCCACAGAAATCATTTATTTTATTCTGGCTAATGTAAGATAACTTATTCAAATCAGGAGACCTTTCAAGGCATGAAGGTTATAAACGATCTCAATTAACACCTTCAACCAAATCAGAATGTACTTCGTATTTCATCGTCAAACAAAACTACAGCATTTTATTCAGCTCAAGTAAGGACTCTCAAGAAAAAGGAATTAAGAAATTCACACAGATACTAACATATACTAATAACACACTCTTGTAATAAGAGACATCTCCAGTGTTATGTAGACAGTGACTCAATAATTCCAGAACTCACCTTTCATTAATATCTGACCAAGTTCCCTAACTTTGTCATGGCAGACTAGCCAGCAAAGCTGAAGGATCCATGCTGCTGAGAAAAAGAGTAAATTAAAGACAGGTTTTCCACCCATAAATAACTTATGGCTACTGCTGACAATCAGTAAAAAAAGGTATTCAACAGAAATTCAGGTTTCAAGTGTCAAGCATCATGAAAATTTAAATATGAAATTAACCATGAAATGCTTAACCATAAGTCTCTTACCATGAGTCAAGCTCTCTCACTTCCAGCACTATGGTCAGTCTTATCCAGACTCCAACTGCCAAGAAGAACATCAGTTTATTAGTACATACAATTCACAGCGTCAACACAGTGTAGAAATATTCAAGTCAGATCATATTTGTCCACAACCTTGGTTAGAACCAGAAATCAGAGTCGGATTATTAGTCATCGCAACAGACTCCAGTAAATCAAATTTTTACTTTTTGAAACTTGTAAACCACAATTAAACAACACTTGTATAAAACCCCAGGGAAGACTGAAACAATAATCTACTTGTAAAAACTGCTGTCCTTATTGTACATAATTATCTCAAGCTATCTCCACTAGCCTTCGTCCATTCCACTCTTAGCAACACCTCACTAAGGAGGAGCACAGACATAGCACTTCGGGATGTACGAATGAGCTCAGTAAATGAGCTGTTGAAATATACTGTGATATGAGTGTTCTGTATCTACCAAATGATCGGTTGAGGAGTGTGATCATGAATGAGTCTTATCGTGAACATCTGTATGGATAACTTTAAAGAACATGAATCTTAGTGGGTCATGGAGAGCTTTGAAGTGAATGGATGTAGCTTTATACCATGTCTAAGAAAAGATCCATTCATGCAATATTTACACAGGTTTGAACAGACATGATGATGGCCAGATGGACATGTTTTACCTCCTTAAATAACAGCTGCTAATGGCAGCACTGTGAATGAAAAATTGAAAGGCTGATATATAAACTGAAAGAACTGGTGATGTGATACAGCAGGGAAGAATTGAGTGGTCTGTAGATGTGGAGGGAATGGAAAATGACAAGGATGAACAGACCTGTCTGAGAACTGTGGGTAGAGGCGCAAAGAATTACGGTGAACCAATAAATTATAGCACCCCTGGGCTTCGATGGTACAGCGAGACTTGCAGACACACACAAATCTATTAACCCAGTGCCTCAAACAACACAGCATTCAATATGTGAAATTTTATGATTCGTTTTCATTTTTAAATGCTCCAACATGCTTGCATGTGTCGGCTTTGGTCACCTAATGGCGGCTCTCCATGCTGCATGATCCATTGCAGCCTCCCTGTTCAGTCCCTTAACCCTGAGGTCAAACTTAATGACCTCATCCCATGTCTTTCTCGGTCTACCCCTCGTAACCCCACCCCCAATATTAACACTTCTCACCCAATTATCATCCCCCATCCTCTCCACATGTCCAAACCATCTCAATCTACCTCTCCTCATCACAACACCAATACACTCCAGTCCCATCCTACCTCTCAACTCTTCCATCGTAAACCCAGCCCCTCCAGGCCTTGGACGCAGGGACGCACTGCACATCCACCTAATCATTGTCATTTCTGTACGTCTGAGCCGGCGAATATCTTCCTCCTTCACTGCCCAGGTCTCACTACCATACAGCATTACACTCCTAACACATGCTGCATACAAAGACCTTAGCATGTAGGGAGAATCCTCCTAATAATCGCCACAGACATTATTTGCACTTATAATCACAAGGTGCTCCATATATCACACTGCTTCATCCATGTTTCAGAATGATACATGCATAACAGAACCTATACTTTTTCGGCCAACTATACATCCAGGAAAACCCAAGTTGAGATCCTACAAAATTACCAAGATTGAGACACTGAACAAAGATGCTGCCAGAGTTAGTGCATCACAGACAACCAACAACAACTAATACCACCAATCACAGTGAAGTAAAAAGCCTTATAAAAAAAACTAATTTGCTTTTGTTCCTGGCTCATACCTCACCTCCATCTGATGACGATGATGAGTGGCAGAGAACAATTCTAAGTTTCACATTCTGTTATCAATTTTGGAACCTCCACATCCAGAACAACTGCATCATTACCTGTTGGAAGAAATACAGTACTGTCATTACACCAGCAAAAATTGATTGACAAATTTTTCCTTATTTGTCATAATCAGCGAGAGAGTTCTCCATCACACTATCAGCAGAATCTATTCTTCATCATTGGCATGAAAACTGTACGTAACACTTGAAATGGAAGTTATATCTTACCTTCACTGCGTATTAATTTATGCTTATGCTTATCAGACAAATACTTTTCTGAATGCTGTACATACTTACTTTCTAACCCTTAGAGGTTGTCAAGTTCTGGTATCTATAAGGAAGCCACTTACTAAATCATACATCTCAGCTAAGTTCATGAACCATTTACTTTTAATATGTATGTTGAAAAAGCTGCATTTCTATGGCACTGCAGTCAGCTAGCATGCTCCAACCAGCAACCAATTCCTACATGATGCCAATGACAAGTATGGAAAGCAACATTTTACTAACAAATACTACAGGGTATAGCTATATACAAATTATATCACTATTTCAGTAACAGTATTCATCAGTGCAATTCAGGTAACAAACTAATCACAAAAAATTGATACAATACACTAATAATAATAGCTGAAATATCTGGCCACGACAAATTCCCAAGGGTATAGCTGATGAATGAGAGTAAAAGCAAAGTAGTGGGAAAAATAACTAGATCTGGTGGTACAAAATCTAAGAATCTGACAACACTAGAAGTTAATGTGTACACTGCTGACTGTTATGGAAGATTTATAACATCAAAGATAAAAAAGCAACATTGGTGACTGATCAACAGGGTAGTTTAATGAATGGTCAGAGCTGTAACTCAGACTACCTGCAGGCATATAGCTGAGATGGCAAAAAGGATTAAAAAAGGGAGGAAGGGGAAGGGGAGGGCATACAAAAGCAGCCAAGCCTGTCTAAGAAGTCTAAATTCAATACCAGTGCTCAAGTGAGATAAGTGTGTGGAATAATCCCACAGTTCTTTAACAAATGCACATGGACAGAGTTATCTGAGGTTTATGAGTTGTGGAAAAAGAGGGATAATACCTCACCTTTAAACCTCAATCCTTGGGCTCCTTAACCAGTCCAGTCTCATCACTATCTGCTGGAAGAAACAGAATCACAACCTCTCCAAAAATAAAAGCACAGCTTTTCATACTGAGAGTAATCAGCGAGAGAGTTCTCCATCACACTATCAGTAGAATTTATTCTTCATCATTGGCATGGAATTTGATCAGAACACTTAAGAATGGGAAAGATCTCTACGTTACCTTCACTCGTATAATTCACATTTCAATATGGGTTCATGCTGATCAGATAAATACTTATCCATGAAACAAAAATATACAGTAAACTCTCAATCATCTGTTTTATTTCACCTAAGCCCTATGCCAAATAAAGCAAAATGCCGGATATTGCACAATACCACTCCCTCATTGGCTCAACATTCAGCGTCGAGTGGGATATTGTGTTACTATCCATCTCAACCCTCTATCATAAAAACTTTCCCGTGAGTAAAAGATATAAGCTAAACATAAAATAAAATATAGTATTGATACAGGACAGTATTTCTGTAAAGCACAATCCCAGTTAACAGGAAAGCTTGTGGAATTTACGTTCCCAGTTACTTATTTTTCCCAGACATCTGATACATACTCTTAGAAATGGCTATACCATTGTGGTATATACAATACCACTCATATCCTGGGCCACACAAACAATTCCATTTGAAACATAGCCTCCTCTTAAACACACCCCATAGACAAAACAAATGCTGCAGTCTCTTTCAGGAGTGCACAGTGCACATGGTAAGTTCATTTAGTTAAACATTGTTATTTTATTCATACTACATGGAAAACTAAACTACAGATATAAATATTGAGCATTTATTGGTGAACTGATGATTATGAGAGAGGTGTTGTGCAGTACAATTATCACAAGTCCTTTGCTAACAATTGCATACGGCCGAGGCCCAGCCATTTATTCCTCAAATGCATTCAAAGATGAATATATTAATCTCAGAATACATTTGCACTGGCAAAAGATGATAAAATCTTGAGGATAAAAATGAAGGTTTGCTTTGTTGGATAAAATTACTTCGCTTGCAAGTCATTTGAATTTACTGTATTATCTGTAAACCAGCTAACTGGCAAGTGAGGGGTGGAGCACAGCAGACAGGCAAGGAATAAACAGGCAGGTCGCAACCCTATACATAACTGTGAGCATGAAAGTCATGATAATTCTACTGTACAACACTTCTCTCCATGCAATTCATATGTATTTACTGAATTATCTGCAAAACAGCTGACTGGCAAGTGAGGGGTGAGATGACAGCAGTCAGGTAAGGAATAAATTGGTGGGCTGTGGTTGTTTGCATAACTATGAGCATGGGAGTCATGATAATTCTACTGTACAACACTGCTTTCCAATTCATCAGTTCAACAATAAATGCTCAAGATTTATTTCTTTACTTTTCAATGTTTTTATGAGTAACATCTATCAGAATGGACTTGCCAAGATCATCATCCAGACCTCCTTTCTTCCCCTAGGGCAGGGTGAGAAGCAGCAATGTCCAGACAGCCCAAGTCTGCCCAATCCAATGGGCAACACCCCTATTCATTCATCCTTCAAGCCCACAGATCCTGGCTCTATCTGATAAGCCAAAAAGAACTTTCACCATATACTGTTGCTTCATATATACATATCTGATAAAGTCAATCTGAATGCTGTCATGTTAAAAAGGGGTGCCAAATCCCTGATTATGCATTTCTCACAACATTCATCCAGCCAGCTCGATCTCTTGTCAGTCGCCTAGCCCCACCGACTTCCATATCTCTCTTCTTCATATACTCATCTACCATATCGCTCCATGTTCTCCTTTGCCTGCCTCGCCTCCTCCCTCCTTCAAAATCGCTCAGATATACCTTTTTCACCATTCTGTTGTTATCTATTCTCTCCACATGATCATAATATCTCAGTACACTTTCGATTCTGGTGTCCACAGACTTCCTCACTCCACATCTTTCATGAATCACATTATAGTATTTCGTATCCTATCCACGCTCTGTACTCCACATACATTCCTCAGCAGCCCCATCTCCACTGCTCTCACTCTGGCTTTTCATTTTCATGCCACACCTAGACTCACATCCCTATGTTAAAGCTGGCACTAACACTCCTTCATGTAGGGCTCACAAAGTTGCAACACTCAAGTCTCTGTTTTTTATCAAGGCCTTCATAGCACCAGCTACTTTCCTTTCACATGTCACTCTACTTTATTCTTTTGCACATTTTCCTCTCTTTTCTATCACTGTACCCAGATATTTGAACTCTTCTCACCAGTTCCAGTCTCTCTCCATTCACTGTAACATCAAACTTGGAGTCACCTTCTCTCTCGATTACCATCACTTTACTCTCAAGGCATGATGCTCACGATCATCAGCAAAACTCTGCACTAGCCTACCAAGTTCTTGTCTGGTATTTGCTAGTAGCCTTGCATCAGTAGCATACAACAAATGTGAGATATTCCATCCATCACCATTCATTACCAATGTCAACCCTCTCTCCATTACTCATGTTTTTCCTTCTCTCACACCCCAACCAGATATATATTGAACTACCATAGGGACATCGTACAACCTTGTCACACGCCCACATTGATCATGAACTATTCACTTAGATGCCCATTTACCCTTACTTGCCAAGACACTAAGATATCGCATGCTCTATAATTAGAGTTGGTTCATTAGGCAGAAAACCGCATGGGTATGACATTTTCCGCCGATGAGGAACATGCCTTTTTTTTTTCCAATGGATTTATTCGTCTTGCTTTTCTGAACCCTGTATTCTAAAAACTTTCCCATAAGTAAAAGATAAAAATTAATCAAATACGATAAAGCATTGAAACTACCATAATACAGTATACAGTGTTCTATGTATTCAATGTGTTGGCATCAATGGAGGGTATTGTACACCATGCAGTACAGTTCAGTGCACTTAATCCTGTGTGGTCTAGTCAAAATAATTATGTGAACACTATGTTCAAAATCACAATAATGCACCAGGAACTGAAGCACTGAGAGGCCACAAGCTTTGCAACAACAACAAGTATGGCATGGGAGGCCACAGAGGAAGTCTTAGTACCAGAATTTTGTCACCACATGGTCACAAGAGCAGAGCACATAGATACGTCTTCATTGAATGAGATCCACGAGAGACTGAGAGTGATAGTGCCAGGGGTCGGGGGTGGGGGCTTGGGGGCTCCTGCAATGAATTCTGATTGGCTGGTGTGTTGCGGGCATTCTTACTGGCTGGTGTGTTGCAGGGTTTTCCCGGGCACTGATCAGCTATCGCATACATGTGGTTGATATACCTTGCAACCCGTTACTGCATAGAACCGTCGATTACTTCCTGTTTCGGCACTGCATGTTGCATAATTTTCCAGATATTGCTTTAACAGAGCCAAGCCAACAATGCCAGATATTGCAACAATAGATAATTGAGAGTTTACTGTATACTCATTTCTACCAATCCAACCCCTTACTAAATGTGAACTAGGTCTTGTAAAGTATATACATCAACATCAAAGAATATTTTTCAATCAAATCTTAAGGACAATCTAAGGGAACTAGCTACTACATGTGTTACAAATTGCTAAAAAATGCTACAACTTTGTAAATAACTTACTGTATAATTGTCTTCAAAAATCAGCACTTGCTAATGTACAGCAGTCAATGAGCAGGTTTAACAAATTTCAACATGACTCCATTTGCATGTCTGAAAAGTAACAAACTAACTTAGTAAATGCTACAGGAAAATGGAAACGTACAAGTATCTACCATTATTTCAGTAATATTTTTCCTCATTGTAAATCAGACGACGAAAAATATAGTCATCATAAAACTAATTGCTGTATGCTTACACAGGGGTGTGGTGACTGTGAGTAGCATTCCACACTAACAGATATGCTTAAACATATAGTGGAATCCATTTGTGTTCTACGCATGCCAAGAGTACTATGAAAAAAATGTGAAGCCATCCATCTATCATCCAATCCTATATTGCCCCATGAGGAGCATAAGAGCCCAGGGCTAGGCAAATTGGTCTTGACATTTAAGATGAAAGTGACCAGCCTCACTCATCTCTGAGTGGCATTATGTGAGCAATAAACCCCAACCAACCCTTGGATATAAACCTACACAGGCTCAGTCCAATTGGAGAGCCTTAATATTTCTCAGTTTAAAAAATATTCTCCACATAACCAAGCAATAGCAGCACATTTATGACTGGTGGGAGAAAAATTTCAAGGCTAAATCTGTACATGACATACAAAAAGTAACAACATATCTGTAATCAGTACTGTCAGTTTACCCCTACATCACCCAATCTCATTTTTTAATTAGATAAAAAGATGGAATCTGTTGAGTAGTGTAATTTGTCATTAATGTCAGAAATAAGACAAAAACTGAAGACTGGCAGAGTTTTCTATCACATCCATCATGCACAAGTAGGGTCAGTGCCATGCAACAGAAACTTTGGTTACAGCTGAGGCCACCACATACAAGTGATCCAAATGTGTCTGACAAAAACTGAAGAATCCACTGTACGCATTTTTTTTTTTTTTTTTTTTTTTTTTTTTTTTTTTTTTATAGCTCAGGAATCACTTACTGGTAATACAGTTGTTGAAATATCAGCATCTATTACTGCACTGTAGTCAACAAACAGGTTCCACCAACTCCAACATGACTGATAGGAAGTCTGAAAAGAAATATTTCATTACTCAATGTTACAGAGAATGACTAAATAAAATTTCCATCACTAAGTCTCAGCAACATAGTTCTTCAGTGCTAATTAAGAGACGAAAAATAGTCATCACAAAGATACTATACACCAAAATTATGCAATACTAATTCCTAAAATATCTGCTTACAATATGACCTATTCCACATGGTACAACTGGTGAATGGAATTTTAAAGAACAGTTAATAAAATGACAAAGTGGTGACACAAAACAAAGAGCAGTGCCTAAAAGTGATGGGGGGGGAGGGGGATTTTTGGAGGATTATGAATGGGAATACTTAGTATTAATAGGGCTAATTAACAGATAATAAAATGTACTGAACAGTGGAATGCACCACCAAGCATTTGGTGTGGACATGACCTATGATGTCTAACTGGTTCAATATCATTGCTAAAGGGTGCAGTATGTCCCTACAGTTGTTCAATGTATACTGTATACCTGTATATGAATGAAGTTAAAATCAAGAGCTGTGGGAAGACGGATGGCACCTCACCTTTAAACTTAGTCCCAGGCCTCCTCAGTCACCTTAATCACATCACTACCTGTTGGAAGAAGCTGTCATCACTACCCCCTCAAAAACAAAAATGAAACTTTTCACACTAGATATAATCAGTGAGAGAGTTCTCCATCACACAATCAGTACAATTTATTCTTCATCATTGGCATGTATGTATAATCCGTAACAGTTCTCCATCACACGATCAGTACACTTTATCATCACTGGCAAGCAACTTACACACAACACTTGGAATGGGAAAGTTCTCATTGTCTGGCATTCACAGCTTAAAATATTCAGGTTGACACATGCTTTTTTAGACCAGCAACTTTCATAATACAGTAATCCCGCATATTTCGCGGTAGTTACGTTCTTGTAACCCCCGCGAAAAGTCAATTCCGCGAATACTCTATTAACAATTGAAAACTTGCACTTGTGTCCACCATGCTGCCCATCACACAGTCCATGTCCATACTGATTGCGAGACAATTCGCCGTCAGACAATTCCCCGTCAAAACATGGACGATTCCCCTTTAGAACAATTCGCACCCTGGACAGTTCCCCGCCATTCTATAAATATACTAATCAATACTTTCATCAATATACTTATTATTAATTAATCAATATTTTAATAACTATATTTCAGGGGGATCCAGCAGTCTATGTTCAGTAGCGTAGGTTCTGGACATTATTTATTAGTTGCACCTTCAGTCAATAATTAACTTGTTTCTTCCTCGCTGTAGTCGCATTTGAATTATATTCTAGCGTCACCCATAGCTATCTTCATTAATGAAAGCGAATTGTTTTGTGTTTGTTGTGACTGCGAATTGTCCCGAAACCTCCATACTCATCCCGAAATACCTTCTTACAAGATTGAAAGCACATACTCCATTATGAAGGAAAAACGTAAACACCGTACTGTAATACACAATTATCTACACATTTATTAACAAAACAGTACAAAATAAAAAGGTGCATTAACTGGTGATAGCAAACACTCGCACGGTCGTTTCTTAGCTTGTCCAGTAACACAATTTTCTCTGCTAAGGTCATAACTTGATCGTTTTGTCACTTTGGAGTTCTTACTAATTGTATTATTAGCCTTTGGTGAGGCTGGCTTACGTCCTGGGGCCATGTGGAAAGCAAGTGGGAGGCAAGAGGCTCATATCATAGTGCGGTTACAACCACAACAGCCACTTAAGGCAGTCAGGCGTGGACTGAAGAATGCGGGACAGAGAGCAGTGTTGCCATATCCAAACAACGAAATTATGCTAGGGCAATGAAAAAATTATGCTAGATTGAGCATATTTGTTCCAAGTAAAAAATGAATTATGCTAACTTGAAGCTAAATAATAAAATTCTATACATATTCGTGCAACATATTAATTATGTATTGTTTACTATGAAAATATTAAAATGAACCTACATACAGTAAGAGGATAAATATCGGTATCTACCCATACTGCTTTTTCCCACGAAACTTACGTTTTTCTGATGGATTTTGATGTGATTCGTTCGATTTTGAGCATCATTTCCGTCGGAAATAACCAGATTTTGAGATATGACCCCCCCCCATCCCCCTGAAATAATGAGGGATCTTTGGGGAATCGGGGGTTATAGGGAGGGGGAAAAACACAGAAAATGGTCATTTCCGACTGAAATGAAGCTGAAAATCGAATGAATCATACCAAAATCCATCGGAAAAACCTAGGTTTCATGGGTAAAGTACAAAGCTCAAACTTATCCTAACCTAACCGAACCTAACCTAAAACCTAACCTAACCTAATCCAACCTAACCTAACCTAACCTAATCCAACCCAACCAAGCCCAAACTGAAAGTAACCAATTATTCAAACATCTTCTTACCTTATTCGTCTCTCTCTCTCTCTCTCTCTCTCTCTCTCTCTGATTTGTAGCTTTTATAAAATTATTCTAAAAATATTCTATTCCATTCTAAATTATGCTAGAATGATTCTAAAACTTCTAATATGCTAAAAAATATTCCAGACTCGAAAATTTGATCAAAATTATGCTAAAAGAATAAAATTATGATAGATATGGTAACACTGGCAGAGGGGCCACGGGAAAGGGACAGAGGGTGGCGTGAGTTTACCGCGCTACAATTGGAAGCTGCGGGAATTTCAATTTTTTTTTTTTCTGTATATTCAAGGATATTTTTGTTGAACTTATTAATGCTAAGAAAATCCGCGAGAGGGCAAAACCGTAGACAAAAAATCCGCAAAAAATGCGGGATTACTGTACCAGAAATACATTTCTTACTATGCCCCCACAAATCACGAGTGTGGTCTCTGATGCTTATTCATGGCACTCAATATCAAAGAATTTCACCTTGAAAGTCTCAGCAATGGGTTACTTAAGCTTATAAAGGCACTCTTAGTTCATGAATCACTGTTATTAAACTTACTGAATATTCAGCACTGCAGTCAACAAGCAGGTTCCATTTAACATCCTACGTAACTCCAATGACAAGCCTGAAAAGTAATATTTTTTATTAAAAAATGATACAAGGAACAGGCAAATACAAATTGTATCACTATTTCTTAGTAACATCATACTTCAATGCATTTTAAAAGACGAAAAAAAAGTCATCACAAAACTAAAGTGTGGTACAGTGGGCTCGCACAGTGCGCGTCACCGCAGTGCGCGATTCGCCTCGTGCACGAGTGACCAAAAATCATAACCAAAAACCCTTTAATGCACGAGTTTACCGCACAGAACGCGAGGCAGAGGCAAGGAGTGGCTCAAAAATGCCATTTTCTACTAGTGCGCGACCACCCCTCACAGAGCGCGTCACGTGTCATCATGTTGATGCGCCAGACAGAGTCAAGTTGAGCAGCCTAGCGTGATGGAAGGCAGGACTGAGCTGTGTATGTCAAACATTAGCAAGATCCTTGCTGCCATGGATAAGCTCAAGGAAGAGGTGAAGGAACAGGAAGTGAGCAAGAACAGAGGAACTTTTGGTTGGTATCGACAAACTCTTCCGTTTCTACACAGACAGGCACAGGGAAGAAATAAACAGAAGACAGACGCTCATAACAAGCTACACACAGCGGGTTCAAGTTGGTGACATAGCGGAACCATCGACATCGTCTGCTCCTGGTCCTGTTGAGGATGAAGAGGATGCAATGTCAGAAGTGTCAGCATTGAACTTTGAGGGGTTTATGGCCGAAGTGAGTGACTTTGATGCTCCTGGGGAAGGTGATCAAGAGGAGTCTGCGGAGGGAAGTGTTGGTGCGGTGGGGAGTGCGGCGCTGTAAGTGTTGCTGCGCCTCGGAACCCCTGTTATTTAAGGTCATCAGGTCTGTTGTCTACTGTTGTTAAGGTGACTACCCATATTTCTGTTATTGTAGCCATAGCTTTAGTACAATGTCTGAAACATATGACCTTTATTATGTCTCTAAGGGCCAAAAAATGTCCAAGTATGAGGGGGTACCGCCCATATGTAATTATTCCCATAAGATTATGTATTCCTAGTACGCGAATTCCCAGTGCGCGAGCTCGTGCACCGCCTCGTGCGCACTGTGCGAGCCCACTGTACATTAAAGGCAAAACTGCAAAAATTTTCTATGACAGCAAAATCCCCATGGCACAAACAATGAATGAGAATACTGACACCAGAAGGAAGGTAAACATGATTCAATTTGGCAGTGCAAAAAAGAACAAATGTGGCATGGTAGAAGTGAAGACAGTAAGTGCTGATAAAGTATATGTTCGAATACTACAGACACAGCAGAGTGTATGGAATTACATATATGTGACGAACGTGCCTTTAAGCCTGAGTGAGTGGTGTTATACACATGGAGTGAATGTTTTTACTTTAAGGTGGTGTGTAGGAATTACCACAGAACAAGTCAGTCAAGTGCTAACAGAGATAAACAATTCATGAAGCTGTAAGGAAGTGATATCTGATATTCAATGAAGAAGATCGTTCAGGGATGAATGAATCAGGTTATCTGCTCACATTATTCTGAGTATCAGTGTCAGACTGGTGTGGCATGAAAATGAAAAGCTGAGTAACAGCAGCATAGATGGGAGTTACTGAAAAACGTGTGTGTAGTAGATTGTGGACAATATAAGATGTATTGTAATGTGACTCATGAAAGGTGTGGAGTAAGTCTGTACAGAATGGAGTTTATGAAAGCATGTCTAGATGGTAGCTATATGGAGAGAATAGGTTTTAACAGTAAGGAGCAGAAGTGTATGCAAGGGAATTTCAAGGTAAAGGCAGCATGGCATGTTAATAAGACAGTTAATACATATGAAAAATGAGTGATAAGGCAAGATATGAGAATTTTATAGGCAACTGAACTGACAAGGAATCAAGACTGTTAGATAAGCTTGTACAGTACAGGACCTTTTTCCCCCCACTGAACTGACTATCTGAATGGATGATTATGCCCATGTGGTGGTCAGAACTCCAGACACCTGAATGGTGACTGAATGAGTGTATGGCCTATTTCAATGAGCATGCTGATGACTGATGATTAGTTCTATTATTTTTCTTTTTCCTTGCATTCTGGACCTGCCTCAACCCAGAAGTGGGTCGGAATACAAGACAGGATGATGATAATGATAATACCATTAGTAAGGTACACAACAGACAAGTGTAAATTATCGAAGTGGTTCAATGTCAATATTACTGAGACATGGGTGTGATGGATTTGCATAGTTATTCATTCATTCAATCATCATCTAATCCAGTGTTGCCCCATGAGGGGCACAGAAGCCCGGGGCTAGGCAGGTTGGTCTTGGCATTTAAGATGAGAATGATCAGCCTCACTCATCCCTGAGTGGCATTACATGAGCAATAAACCCCAATCACCCCTTGGATATAAACCTGCACAGGCTCAATCCAATTGGAATGCCTTAATTACCCACTAAACCACCAAGCACCATAACTTGATTATATGGTTACCACCCAACGTAGTAAAAGGTTTCCTGGTGTACAGGAAACCATTTGGGTTGTCACACAACATAAAGTCACCCACAGACAGAAGGAAGAGGAAAGAACGATGGAATGAAGCCAGCAGGGGAAGGAAGGAAGGAAAGAAGAGAGGAAAGGGCAAGCACCCGAGAGCAGCACTACATCCATTAAGTTGTTCAATACATATTAATATGTGGTCTTATACAAGGTAAAAATCTGTTATGGAGAGGGGATAGGACCTACCTTCAAATCACAATCCCTGGCCACCTCAACCAGTTCGGTCACATCACTACCTGCTGGAAGAAATGGTTTCAATACAGTACCACCTCTCAAAACAAATATAACTAGTCTTACCAGGTACTATCAGTTACAGTTTTCTCCATGACAGTGTCAGGAGGATCTATTGGTTATCAATCATCATAGCCAAGGAAGTTTTACATAACACTTTGAATGGCAAAAAATCTCTCTGGTCTTCAATGCCTATCAGCATCCTAACCCTATTTCCCACTAATAAAAGGAATGGAGATTAAGAACCAGGAACATGGAAACATTAAAGCAAGAGAAATTTTAAAAAGTGGCCAATGAAATATACCACATTTTCACTCATTCAAAATATCCTTCAGATTCCATCAACTGTTCTCAATGCTACAAAATCAACCACTACAATATTCACAAGTTCAGTGTCAACTCTCCCATCTAAAGCCACCACCACCTCAGCAATACTGCATGGCAGTGACAGATGGGCAATAAAGGGATTTAATCATCCCCGAGCTAGGCAACTATGATCATATAGCCCCTCTATATAACTATTCTTACCAGGTACAGTACAATCCCTGTTAACTGGGAGACTTGGGGAATTTACCTTCCCGGTTACAGATTTTTCCCGTATTTCTGATATTCAAATCAAATCTATACAAAGGCTATAATTATCACAACAGCAAATACAGTTCAGGTACTCACCACTCACATCAGAGGCCACACTAAGAGATTTAACCAGAAAAATTGCCTCATAAACAAACACCATGGTCATAACGCACATGCATGCAGGGCCTAGCAGTACAGCAAAATGCACAAGTCCATTCTGTTAACTACCGAATTATTCGCTGTATGTACTGTACTCATAAAAAAGAAAAAATAAAGAAATAAAATCTTGAACATTTATTGGTAAACTACTGTTGTGTTAAGACTGCACTGTAGAATTATCACGACACCTGTGCCCCCACAAGAGCTTTGTTTACTGTCCGACTGTATTTCTTCCCCATCTGACTGTCACCATTCCACCTATCACCCGCCAATCAGCTGTTTGGCACAAAATAAAATAAATGACGTACATATGAAGTGCAAGTATATGATTTTTTCTTTCTTCCAACAAAGTAAACTTTCATTCCTATTAACATTTTTTTTTTTTTTTTTACCTCTGCCAGCACATGTGCGTTCTAAAATGAATTTATGTGGTGCAAGTTACAGTCCGTCCATTAGGAAGAAAAACACACCAGTGTTTGCTGTTTGCTGGTTTGCACTCTCCCGAGATGTCTGGTTTACGAATTTCATGACTGTCTTTGAAACGATTTAACCATCCAATACTGAAATCACACTCAACTTCAATATTCATTTTACTGTGAAACTCTCTCGCTTTTTCTTGTTTAAGAGGATGAGAAATTGGTGCTCCCTTAGATCTTTCGAAGCAAAACCACTCATATCAAGAAGAGTATGTCTTTTTTCAATGGACTTACTTGTCTCGCTTTTCATGAAAAATTCATTGAGCTTGGATGCTTGGGTCTTGACATCATAAATCGCTGAATTTCCTACATTATACTCGGTCATCAGTGTTTTATAATGTTCACCTTTTTCAAGTCTATTGCATATGTCCAGCTTCTGTTTCAAGGTAAGCACAACATGCTTACATTTAGTTTGCTCTTTAGGCATTTTGGAGTGTAGAAATTACCGTCTATCAGGGCACACACAATAGCAAGAGAACCTGTTTACTGTCTGGTGGTAAAAAGCAGTCTGGTAATTTGTGGAGGGTGTAGAGGATGACTGAATTCAAGTAGGGGAAAGAGAGGAAGAGAACGGGTGATTAAGAGGATTTACTAGGGATTTACATTGGCTAGAAATGCCTTCACCTCCCTTTGTCTGACTCCACCCAGCCTTGCATGACATGATAAAATGGCAGTTTGGCGGTCAATTCAAATTGGCGCACAGTTATAACTTACTGACATTTTTACCAGCCCCTGAATTTTTCCGTTTTTCTGAGTAGTCCGTTTGTCTGGATACCGGACAGCAGGGATTGTACTGTACTATCAGTTACAGTTTTCTTTATGACAATATCAGGAGGATCTATTGGTCATCATAGCCAAGGAAGTTTTAATTGACACTTCGGGTTGGAAAGTTCTCTCCATCTGGGCTATATTTCCCACTAACACATGGGGTGGCTGGAATAAAGAAACATGAAAACTAAAGAAGGAGAACTAAAATGAGTGCCCTATGAAAATGGCTCACTCTTTCAAACTCAAGCTTTTAAAAATACCAGTTGCAATACACAGACCTAACAATCATCACCACTGTCCTGAACAATCATCACCATTATCCTAAGCTTTTATTCTATCTCAGTGGGTTAGGAAGGGTCCAGGAATAATGTATGTAAAAGTACACAAGAGACAGAACCATTGAAATACACAAGGGATAGAACTATCAATGGCATGCCCAATGAAACAGACAAAATCATTCACACCTCTGGAAGCCTGGCTCAACCTCACAACCCTATGTGCATTTGCCTCCTCCCTCAACTACTCACTAAACCACGACGTGCCATAATTTGGTTATAAGGTTACCGCCCAGCATAGTAAATGGTTTCCTGGTGTACATGAAACTATGCAGAAAAATGCAGAACTCTACCAGAAGAAAAAGAAAACTGGCTGACTGCCTGCGCACGAGTTACAGTGAATTAAGTGTATGGACATGTACATAGGCCAAGTTTGTCATGTGTTGTATGCAACTCAGATTACCTGACATAGGACATACAGTGGAGAACAAGCAAGAAAAACTATGGCATTTGCGGAATTTATCTATCTGTTATGACAGAAGAGTTATGTGAAAAATGTCTAAGCAGTTCAATATCAAGCTGGGACGAGACAAGGGTGTGACAGATCCCCACCACTATTAAGACCATTATTAGCTATGTGGTTAAGACAAGTTGTGGAAAAAGAATACAACTTACCTTCTTATTTCAATCCTTGGCCGCCTCAATCAGTTCAGCCACATCATCACCTGTTGGAAGAAATGGTCTTACTACCACCTTACAAAACAAGTATAATTATTCTTACTGGGTATAATCACTTACAGCTTTCTCCGTGACACTATCGGGATGATCTGTTAGTTATCATAGCCCAGGAAGTGTTATACAACACCTGGAATGGTAAAGTTCTTTCTATCTAGCCTTAACTGCTTAGCAGCATCCTAACCCTATTTCCCACTAATACACAGGATGAAAGAGATCAAGAAATAGGGAAAAAAAAAAAAAAAAAAAAGTGCTTCATGAAATGGCAACAATTCCCCCTCATCAAGCCTTTAAAAGAAATTGGTCTAACAATCACTATCATTATCCTGAATTTTTGCTCCAACACAAGATGAGGCAGGGTAGGCATAAAAACTACACAAGGGGAAGAGCTATCACTAAAGTCGCGGCGCACGACTCTGAGGTTGTCATTATCGTACCCTGGCAACTTACCAATTAAAAGTGCGTCCGATTTCATATCATATTATACACGAATCATATTATTATGCACGAATATATTATTCACAAATGTTATTATACAAGAATCATATATGTCATATGTCACATATGTCATATATTATACACGAAATCAGATGCACTTTTGAATGTTAATTGCCAGGGCACGATAATAACAACCTCAGAGTCGCGCGCCGCGACTATAGTAAGCTATTGCAACCCCAGACTCATCTGGTTGTGATCCCAGTAGACTACAGGAAACATCCCACGGCAACCAGTCACTCCTAGAGATCTATTGCATGTCCAGTTACATGGGCTATACAATCATTCAAATCTTTGGAAGTCTGGGTCACTTTCAACCCCCCCCCCATAACTAGCTGCACCACATACTGTACACACCAGAGTCATCCAGTCAATTAGTTTCCCCATACATACCTACTCACTCCTGCCATTTCATTAGCCATAACTTCATAATTCATAATTACAGAATGATGCGATAGACGGCAGCCTGACAGCAAAGGACAGGAGGCAATTCAACTACAGCCACCCTTTACAAGATTATGGTGTCTAGAAATAGATCAATATTCATGTCTGCCTACCCTAGCCCCTTCCGTGTTTAAACTTGCTCATTACTGGTATCCAATTTACTACTCTATCTAGCCCACAGCAGGCATCTTCCCTCTACACCATATATACTGGGTTGCGTCTGAATTATGAATGCATAACCTTTCCTTACATTTTCTTAGTTTCCGTTAATTATTGTTTTCTTAGGACTTCAGAACAACCCATTAATCAGTCAAAGGCCAGTATCAACTCTTCCAACTCCTGGACAATCTTATCACTCCATTCAGTTGATCCCCCAAATCTATCCTCTTCCACACACATACCATTACAAGGTGCATAGCTACACAATCTGTGCCTTTTTCACCATTCATTCTTCTCAGCCTTTAATTACTCAACCTGACAATAAAGCACCTATTCTACACTTACTGTGCTCATATCTGACATTATCACTTCAAGTTATAGTTCAGCCAATTCATATGTTTCCTCTTGTCACAGCACACTTCACTTGCTTAGCACACTCCACTATCTCTCTCTCTCCTCTCTCACATACACACACATAGCAATGAGATACAACTTACCATTAATTAACAACTGAAGCTGCATATTCGGCACACACAGTACAGGTATTACTATACTGCAAAGGAGGAGCAGGATCCACCACTTATCCACATTACCCCGATTTCAATCTGGAAAGTTGAATAATTCGTCAGTACAAGCTGCATGAAACTGTTTATCAGAGCTTCAGCTGCCTTATTTCAGTAACTTTTTTCATCAATATCTTCAGGTGACGAAAAATAGAGTCATCACTGAATACTGTACTCTGTAATCCACTAATGGGCTAATACATTGCTTTAAGAGCCATATCTTGCTTCTATTCAGTATTTCAATGAGATCATAGTCATACAGTAAACCCTCACTTTACCGTACCCTGCCAGACCAGATACTGGATTTAATGAACAATGAGGCCCCCGAACAGTCATACATACCCTGATACTACCAGGTAAATGGGAAAAACAACTTGGATCCCTCAAGCTGGGCAACTCAGAACAGAGTTATCAATGCTGGTGGTCTTTTTTTCCACCCACTTGGGTGCTATGACAAGAGTGTAAAATTATGGGTCAAGTAAGTGTAAAATGAGTATACAGCAATTTTAATTTTTAGTACTAGAATATGCTATTTTCCTCATTTTCCATTATGTGCTTGAAATCCCATTTCAAGGGGAACCATTAGACTTACCGGATTATCGGCGATGCCAGATCAGGCTTTCCCCCAGAATCTCCGGTATAGAGAAGGTCTACTGTAGATATAAGGCAGATGTTAAAAAAGTTATTCTTGTACCTTCCCACTAGTCAAACACCTCATCAGGATCTGCAGCATCTGCTAAAACAAGAGAATTATATCTGAGTAAATATACTGTACCCTTAATACTGAAACAGATTAACATTACCTCAAGCCAGCCTCGCATAACTTTTCTAATGAAGCTGTGTTGCCTGGCATGTTCACCAAACTGTTGTGCCACATATTTAAGCCACCAAAAATTGCTAAAAAAAAAATGACGCGCCACCAAGTCATCGGCCAAGAATTGGTTGGCCGACAAATGACGCGTTAGCGCGTCATCAGTCCACAGTAGTGTTAAATACTGTACATATACTAACTTGATGTAGGGCTGCTCTCGGGTGTGTGCCCATTCCTCTCCATTCTTCTTTCCTTCCATTCTCTTCTGTCTTTCCTTCATTCTTTCCATGTCCTTCTGCTTATGGGTGACTTTACACTCCCTCTTCTGTCTTTCCTTCCTTCATTCTTTCCACTTCCTCCAGCCTGTGAGTGGCTCTACACTGAGTGACAAGCCAAATGGTTTCCCATGCACCAGGAAACCATTTACTATGCTGGGTGGTAACCATAAAGCCAAATATTGGCACCTGGTAGTTTAGTGGGTAATTATTGCGCTCCAATCGGATGAGCCAGTGAAGGTTTATATCCAAGGGATGGTTGGGGTTGATTGCTCGTGCAATGCCACTCAGGGATGAGTGAGGCTGGTCACTCTCATCTTAAATGTCGGGACCAACTGCCTAGCCCCGGGCTCCTACGCTCCTCATGGGGCAATGTAGGATTGGATGATGGATGAATGGATGAAACACACACTGAAGACTACACTAACACAAACATGAACCTGCATACTAAAATATAACTTGGGAAGTAAAGAATGCAGAAAATTACCATTCATTATTTTCATAATTAACATAACCGAACTTTACAAAAAATGACCAAATGGTGAATATTTCGGATTGAGCCAGTGAAGATCTACTCCCAAGGGGTGGTTGGATGATGGATGGATGGATGGATGGATATAAATATATATATATATATATATATATATATATATATATATCCATCCATCCATCATCCAATCCTATGTTGCCCCATGAGGAGCGTAGGAGCCCAGGGCTAGGCGAGTTGGTCCTGGTAAATAAGATGAGAGAGACCAGCCTCACTCATCCTTGAGTGGCATTACATGAGCAATAAACCCCAACCATCCCTTGGATATAAACCTTCACCGGCTCAATCCGATTGGAGCACCTTTATTACCCACTAAACCACCAGAAGCCATACTGTATATATATATATATATATATACACACACACAATTATTATACCTTATTCAACCTCATCTGAAAAGAGCCTAAGCTTCTGAATGCTGGCAGCTGATACATCGTCAGACTGTATTCATTAGTAATGGTGTATTTTTAAATAATTTTTATTATAAGGATTAAAATAGCCATTTGATGATAAGACAGCTCAAATAAAGTACATAAAGCTATTTGCACAGATCAATTCACAAACAAGGCCTTAAACACCTCTCACATGCCTAGATACGTGTGAAATTTTCAGTTCTTCGGACAAACCAACACTTTCAGACAAATTTTTATGAATATCTTGATTTTTTTCCCATGTTCAAGCAAATTACAATTACATTACTGTGACAATGTAAATCTAGCCAGGACGAAATTCTAAAGAAATATGACATATTCCCCAAATTCTGATCAACGGACTAGGATGTTGCATTTAACTAAGACTAATTTTTGAATATACTCAAATGCATTTTGTTGTCACAGCAATTAACATTATGCTTTCTATTTCCAAGTCATTGATAAGTTTTTCTGTCCTATCAGTTTCAGATATCTACAGTTACAACAGCTGTGACACAATATGGGTTGTGGGATATTTAAGTGACGGGTGAAACAGCTTCTCCACCTGTCTATCAGTCATTCACCTAAATTCACAGAATGTTATATTTTACTGAATTCCGATGTCCTGCTAGGTTAGATTTTACATAATGTGGCAGTAATGACATAATTTACCTTAATTTAACTGAACGCGAGAAAAAACCGAGGAACTTGTTAAACTTTGAAAGTGCTGATTTGGCAGAACTGAAAACTTCACACATATCTGGGCCATCCGATAAACTTTGTAAGGTCTCCTTTTTTCATTAATCTAAGCAAATAACTATAATTTATTTGAGCAATCTTACTGCCAAATGAATCTTGTAACCCTTCCAATAAAAATTATTTAAAATACATCGTTACTAATGAATGCTGACAGTTTTCAAAAGCTCAAGGCTCTTCTCTTATCAGATGATATCAAACTGACTTTAGTACTTGTATAGCATACTAATACAGTAACCTTAAAACTACTACTAAATCTGTCTGTGGCTATCTATTACCACAACATTACTGTCAGAGGCTTTCCCATCATTTTCTAATTTCAGTAAAACTGTCATTGCTGAGCAACAATATAATATATACGGTACTATAATCACCAACTCACCTGAGTTATGATGAGTCTGCTCGTCTACAGTGACACAGGACTGCATGATACAGACATTAACAAAGAGGTTTATTTATAATATACGTATATATACACATTAACATCGCAACTTTTGTACAAAATAATAACCTTAAAGTAATACATAGATGTCTATGCTGGAATATCTGACTGCCATTTGAGCCAACTTGCACACCTGCTAAGGAGTACTCCTTAAAATTTATACGGTATATATCTTTTATGGCCAACAAACGTACCGGTATGTAATTAGGAAACGCTGTAGTATACAATATGTACAACACAATTAACTAAGGACTATTGGTCAGCTCTCTGAGGGAAAATATTTCCAATTTTCTGCTACATAATATGCTAACCATCTTTACAGCACACCAGCCAACTGGTGGCTGATCTTTCCAGGAGCCATTGGTTCCTATGTACCAGTTCTCCTACATGGCATCCTATCCCTTGAACACTGGCCCTTCGTTTAAGCACTGTACTGATCCTCAATCCTACACACACACTAATCACCCTTACTGCTGCCCCTCTCCCTCTTTCTTGTCCTTATCCTTATCCTCACTGCCTGACGACCCACTTTCTCTTTCAGATGCCATCTGGAAGAGAAAGATGAAATGTATTATAGCATAAGCTAACAATATCATTTGTATTCTATACAGTGTATTTCTAATGGAAGATCATATGCCTGTTATTGCATACATGATGGCCGGCATCGCAACAATGGTAATTTTAATTATCTGGTTCAAATCTATACTAATGATTCCATATATTATTCTAAGTTCTTGAATTCACTTGGCTGTTATGAAAACTACTCCCCAATTTATTTCATTCAACAGCAGCATTTACCTAACAGGAAATTAATTCAAACAAAACTAAAAACACAAGACCGACCCCAGTCTAAGTAAATAACAGTAATTACTGTAACACAACTGTCTAACATTTAAGTAAACAAGTTTTCTACAAAGCAAAATCAAAAAATAAATCACCCTTCCCAATTTCTTACATACCTTTTTGTATGCCATTTCAAATAGCTTGAGGGATGCCTGCTGCAGCTCCCCTACTTGCTTCTTAATCTCCTCTGGGTTGGCAGAGTCTTTGTTGGCAAGTAGTTCTTTCACCTTGTTCAGCTGCTCCTTCAATTTCTCACTCTGCAAGTGTGCCAATGGTAAACTATATTGTAATTTATTACAACAGAAAAAATTAGAAAACTTAATGAAAAGTACATGAGACCTGAAGTTTTTTATTTTTTTTTTTTTCCCCCTTTTAACCCCTTAACCGCGGGGCGTCACTTTCGTGACGCTCGGCTACAATGGATCATACCGCGGGGCGTCACTTTTGTGATTCTGTGTTATTTTGAATTATCCCGGGCTCTCAAATGGTGGCTTGTATCATATATCAGTACTGCCAATGTCCAACACTAGTCAGCACTCCAAATCTCATCTGTACTCCCATCCATTGTTGACATTTTAGCTATTTTAACCCCTTCCTGACTCCCCTCCCTACCTGCCCTCCATTACCCTCTCCTCTCACCTCCCACGCCGCGCTGCGCTACGGAAATTTCCCCCTTCTCTTTCCACAGATTTCAACCATTGAAATAAGGCCTATGCCCTATATTTTTACCCAATAATATATACCAAAAAAAAACAGGTAAGTGATAGTGTTATACTCCAGAAATTGCCTAATTATCACCTGACAACACCTCACGTGCATTCATTCGCTACATTACCACGGTAATTTCCCCTTTGATTTATGCCTTGTAATCGATGTCTGTAATAAAAATATATATCAGAAAGGAAGGGAGAATCCTAATTGACATTTACAGTCACCTGGAACTACCTATTTCTATATTTATTGCCGAGATTTTCTACCTATAAAAAATTAGCATGTAAGTTAGCAGCAGTAAGCCTAAAGTGTCATTGTCAACCCTTCCCTTCTCAGATAATTTACCCCCTTCTTGACTCCCCTCCCTACTTGCCCTCCATTACCCTCTCCTCTCACCTCTCACGCCGCGCTGCGCTACGGAAATTTCCCTCTTCTTTTTCCATAGATTTCATCCATTGAAATAAGCCCTATGCCCAATATTTTTACCCAATAATATATACCAAAAAAAAAAACAGGTAAGTGATAGTGTTATACTCCTGAAATTGCCCAATTATCACCTGACAAAACCTCACGTGCATTCATTCGCTACATTACCACGGTAATTTCCCCTTTGATTTATGCCTTGTAATCGATGTCTGTAATAAAAATATATATCAGAAAGGAAGGGAGAATCCTAATTGACATTTACATTCACCTGGAAGTACCTATTTCTTTATTTATTGCCGAGATTTTCTACCTATAAAAAATTAGCCTGTAAGTTAGCAGCAGTCAGCCTAAAGTGTCATTGTCAACCCTTCCCTTCTCAGATAAGCCGCGGCATTTAGTTCCTTGTCCTCCACTGCAGAGACAACATGTCGCACTCGCGCCCGCCATTCCTGCCGCTTCTGCGCCCATTGCAAAGGGCCCCGTGACCTCTACCCCCAAGAAAAGTGTTGAGGCAAGCAGGAAAGGCCTCAGTGACTCTGCAGTGGCACGAGAACTTGCTGAATTGTCGATGATAATAATGGACAGCGATTTTGACGATTCCGGTGAATCGTGTGATGAGCCGGGTGAACTTATCGCGCCAGAAACAGCGACAACAAGTGCTCCTACCAGTGAATCTGTGTGTAGCTCCAAGGGAAAGGAGCCTTTAGTGCAGGAAGGAAAAGAATTTGGGAAGGGAGTGAAAAGGCGGCGTGTTAGCCCCAGAACAATGCCCCCACGTGACCCAGCCCGCCATGAGTCACGAGATCATTCACCTCCCCGTTCCCTAAGCCCCGCTTTACTCATCTCGTCATCATCGTCGGCTGAGTTATCTCCGGAGTCTTCGTCGTCGGAGTCACCACCAGCATCAACAGTGAAGGCCGGCCGTAGAGGTAGAGGTAGATCTAAGAGAGTGAGAAGTAGTGTAGCTAGTAGGGTAAGGGCTGCTAGTGCTGTACGGCAACCTAGGGTCAGTGCGAGTGACCTTGACCGTGATAAGCCTCCCTCTCAGCCAACCTCCACCACCACCACCACCACCATCCCTCCACCGCCACGCCAGGGAATCCTGGACGCCTTCGCGTGGACGGAAGGGTCAGATTTTGTCCCCGAAAACCTGGTTTTCGATGAGAGCTCGTCAGGAGTTCAGCCTGCCTTCACTATGGACGAAAATGCTGAGTGTGTCGACTACCTTTTGGCCTTCCTAGATGACGAAGTCATGCAGCACATATGTGATGAGACTAACAGGTTCGAATCACAACGTGCTGCTAGTGGTACAGGTGCAGCCAAGATGCAACAGTGGACCATGCTGGGAGTGCAGGAGCTGTATGTGTTCTTTGCCCTCATGCTTCTTATGCCACACTCCAAGAAGCATGAGTTGGAAGAATACTGGTCCATGGACCCCTTACTACCCTCACCGACCTTCAACAAGTACATGGCCAGAGATCGCTTCCGGAACATCATGGGAAACCTGCACTTTGCCGATAATGATGTACCTTCCCAAACCGACCCACTCTGGAAGATCCGGGAGATTCTGAACAGAATGAAGGATAAGTTCATGTCATTCTTCCACCCATTTCAGAAGGTTGTCATTGATGAGTCCTTGGTTCTGTTCAGAGGACGTCTTCGGTTTGTCCAGTACATTCCAAGCAAACGCCATCGCTTTGAAATTAAGTTCTTTGTACTGTGCGACTGTAAGACGGGGTACATCCTTGACTTCGTCATATATTCAGCCAGCACTGTCGATCTCGATAAAACACACACCCTTGGCTTCTCAGGCTGTGTAGTGAAAGTGCTCCTAGAAAAGTATTTTGGTGGGAATCATGTGCTGTATACAGACAACTACTATACAGCACCGAAACTTGCCAAATACCTTTCTGAGCACGGCATTGGCTCCTGCGGCACTGTCAAAAGTAATCGTGCCAACTTCCCCAAATTCCCAGAGGCAGGAAACTCGCAGCGAGGAGACGTGCACCTACGCAAGTCTGAGAAGATGCTGGCAATACGGTGGCATGACAAGAGAGTCGTGCACATGCTCACCACCGTACATAAGGGGGAGATGAGAGACAGTGGGAAGGTCGACCGTAGGACAGGCGAACCTGTGATGAAACCTGATGCTGTGTTGGACTATAATATAAACATGCGGCTGGTGGACAAGTCCGACATGATGATTGGTGAGATCGACTGCCTCAGGAAGAATACTAGGTGGTACAGGAAAGTTTTTCTGCATCTCATAGATATGACGATGCTGAACGCCTTCATCCTGTACAAGATGAAGGTAAAGCCACCCAAGTCCTTCTCCCTGAGGTTGTTCGCCAGGACTTGTGTCCAGCAGCTGCTGGAAAAATATGGTAAGGTGCAAGCAGCAACTCCAAGGCGCCATCCAGTTACACTTCCCGACCGACTTGAGCAGAGGGCGTATATGGAGCGGCACAGACTTGAGCTAATGCCTGCCACAGGGAAAAGGAAGGCTGCGATTCGCAGGTGTCAGGTATGTGCGCATACCACACGCCGCACACCTGAGCATAAACGCACCTCTTGGCAGTGCACTGAATGCCAGGTTCCCCTCTGTGTAACCTGCTTCTTCGATTATCACAGCCAGAAGCAGTTCTAACAGTGCAAGTGTGGAAGCAGAATTATTTGGAAATAATGTGTAAATAATGTGTAAATAGCAGGTGAAAGCAATGGATGTTCAGTTCATATGATTGAACAGTGTACTATAGTTTCATCTTACTGAAAGTGACAGTGAATAACATATTGTAAGTAAAATAGAAGGGTAAATATTGAAAATAGAATAGAAAATGTAAATAGTAATGTAAGTAATTAGTAATATAAGAATATGAGTACAAATAATTTATGTTATAACAGTGAGAGTGAATCCGTGGCTCTCTACGTATTTTACTGACTGAAAAATAGAATGACTTCAGTGACAATAAAATAATACGACTGAATGAAACTTATGGAGAAAGACTCCAGATATATATAAGTGTGATATAGTAATAGAAATATAAAGTGTGAGGGGTTTTATGAATAATAAATGACAGAGTGCCTAGAGCGAACTAGCGCAAGTGCGGCGATCAGACGCGCTCGTAATTTCCATTGCTTTCACACTGTTTTTTTTTTTAGTATGGATCCCAAACTACTTGAAAATGGTAGAATAGTGTTTATAGTGTTTGTATCTGGCTGTGGTAATCATATAACGGGTTGTCGGGAAGTGTAAAGTGGAGACTTAGTTACCCTACTTCAGAGGTCTCCACAAGTCCTACGGAAACTGACGAAGGCTCAACAATCATTCCAGGAGAAAGCTGAAGGTATGTGCTATAAGCATATATAATTTTATTATTCTAGGACTAATAACTGATTTTTAGCAAATATTTTTTGAGAGTCTCTCGGAGCCCAAATAACCCCGCGGGACACGCAAGTAATTGGTAAACAAGCCCGCGGTGTAGGGGTTAATCACAGCCACTCTGGGAATGGCCATAAGTAAAGAACTAACTAAAATATATCTGCCTAATTCAAAACAGTCACCTCTCACATCAAACTTTTTTTTTGCATCATAACAGTAGTTGTTAGAGCTCACTTTTTCCCCTCACAAGTTACCTTGGACTCAAATCAAATGCCAATATACTGAGAATTTACAGTGCAGCATTAACTGTGAAGATGGAACCTTCTGCCCTCATTGGTCGCAATGCTAATCTGCAGTTCAGAACAAAGATAACACCCTATCAAGGCAAACATTTATGCTTTTGTCTTCACACTAGCAGCTCCTTACTAAGAGCTTGCACCTCAAACTGCACACTTTGAATTGGGTCTAAATCTAAAACTAGTTCAATGATCCTACTTTAAAGAGGTTGACAGGTTCAAGAAACTGGACTGAATAGGGAGGCTGCCGGAGATCGAGCAGCATGGAGAGCCGTCATTAGGTGACCAAGGCCAATGCATGAAGGCATGCTTGAGGATTTATAAACAAAGTAATATATAATACCATATATAAATAATAATAATAATAATAATAAATAATAATAATAATGTCCATATGAACTGTCCCCACATAATCATTCATCCATATATACTCCATAAAACAATCCATAAATCACTCACCTCTTCTGCCGGTAGTTGATCTTTAAACTCTTCCATTTTGCTCTCAGTGTCGTGGATAATGCTCTCACCCTGGTTGATGGCCTCCACCACCTCTTTCTTCTTACGATCCTCTTCAGCATACTCCTCAGCTTTCTTAATCATATTCTCAATCTCTTCCTTACTTAAACCACCTGATGACTGGATCACAACTGTAAAGAGAAATCATATGGTCAATAAAAACTGGCAAGTTTCTCTTCCAACCTCCTGCATGTTATCAGTCATACCAAAAATTACAGTAATGGAAGCCAAAACCCTTTCACAAAAAAAAAAAAAAAAAAAAAAAAAATCAGTATATGGATGGCTACCACCAACCCTGAAGGTACTACCATGTGAGTGTAATGTGGCTGCAAGCTTGATAACTAGCCACACAATGATCGTTCTCAGGCAGGATACATTCAGCCACAAACAGTCGGCTGGTGATCCTTCATCTGATTAGCTGTACACAGTCGAAGTCCAAGCTGGGACACACATCATTACAAATCTTATTACACATCTCAATTTTTTTCCCCCAAACAGCTAACAGCAACTTCTGGGAAGTAATTTACTAGTGGTTAAGCTTCCTCTCCACAGAAAATATCAGCTGTACTATGATCAACCCAAGTATAGGGATTCCCCAGGAGGAAACACGGTATAACTTTTAGATTACATTAAATTAGAAACCATGAAAATCTACGGTATAATAAAATCCAGTCTTACATTTAACTTTGCCATGTGACAGAATACCCTGATAACACCCTGCCTCTGCCCAATACTACACTACACACACACTGCCAACACAGCCATCCAAAACTTCAGGAAAGAAAACACCATTAACCCCTACTAGACATCCATTGCAGGTACTCTACCCTTCTCAGAGAAGCAGGTACACCATAGTCAAACTGTGATAAAATGATTATCCTCAAGTTCCAAGCACTACCAATAAATCTACACATGAAGGCACTGTGAAGCGGCAACGGCACCCACCCGGAAACTAAACCACATATTGCCCTGCATCTTGCTGTAGGCAGGACCCTGGTCCAACCCTAGTGAGATGCTACGGGGGCACCAAATTCTTTTTTCTCTCTCTCTCCCAAGAAACAAGGAACCAAAGGCCAGGAGAAAACAGAAAGAGAGAGAGAGAAAGAGAGAAAAAAAAAAATAAGATCCGTTTGTTTCGAGATGCCTGGACACGCTGCTTTAAAGGACTGGAGATCACAGGCAGTGGGAAATACAGACAGAGGGAGACAGTTCCCGAGTTGAATTTTTGCATACATGAAGGACCGAGAGTAATGGTTAACTCTTGCAGTACAACCCGACAAAATCTTGTATCCCCTAATTTTCAATAATATTCAACTCAATATTGCATCTTCTTTAAACATACTTGGGATTTCAGTCTCTTGGTATTTATCTTGGAGAGTTCATATTACCTCTCATGTAAAATATGCTTCCATGATACGCTATGTGGTGTGCTAAGCCAACTCCGTGTCTTTTTACCTCTGCACAGTTGTTGACTTTATACAAAAGTTATACTTACCCCTGTGTATTGTACAACTCTCATGTATGGGAAGCCTCCCCACATGCAGCTCTTCTCAACAAGGTGTAGTCAAAGGCTTTTTGTTTCATTAACTCTCCTCCTCTTACTGGCTCCCTTCATTCAACCTCTGTCTCTTCACCACACTGTTGAATCTTCATCTCTTTTCTATCACTACTTCAATGGTCACTGCACTGTCACATTATACTGTACATTTCAACCACGAAGATATTGTCTTGAAAGATGTACTGTATTATATCTGTAAGATGGCCCCACAAAGTGGTTGCCTACCTGTGGTCAACAGGTCTACTTAGCCAGATGGACTGGGGTTAAGCAACAACTACAAAATAAGTTCCAATTAAAAAAAAATACAACTCATAAACAATACACCCAGCCCTCACTCACACAACTTATTTACTCACCTCCCACAACACAGTTAAGTATTTAATATCTTCATCCTCATACATATACAAGCCATGGTGTAGTGGTAACAGTGCCTGACTACTATCAAGAGGTCTTGGGTTCGATTCCCATTTTAGATATACATAGTATACTGTATATATATATATATATATACATATACATATATATATAATATATATATATCTATAAATCTATCTATCTATAGATAGATAGATAGATAGATAGATATTCCAAGGTCATAAAGCAGACTGAAATACCCATCCATATTATCCAATTCTGGCAACTACAATAAGAGGCATCCAGGGATAATTACAGTATATGCAGTATGTATGTAAGAACCCGCAAAACCAAGCCAGTTCAGGTACAGATCTGCTCGGGTGAAGAATTCTATTGATCTATGATGCTTAAAAACCAGAACATGTAAATTACACATCCTGGGGAAAGTGCATCAAAAAAGGAAATAAAAAAATGAATATATCTATATCTATAATAAATATATATCTATCTATCTATCTAATGCCAGACGCCTCAATCCCATATGGGGTGGCCACAAACAAATCGCCTCCATGTCGCCCTGTCCCCTGCCATTTCACTGCCCTGTTCCCAACTCACACCCCCCCCCTCTCTCATATACCTCTCCACCCCATCCCTCCATCTCATCCTCGGCCTCCCCCTCTCTCTCCCCCCCTCCACCTCACTCACATACACTCTCCTCATCAGTCACTCACCCTCCATCCTCTCCACATGGCCAAACCACCTCAGTGTGTTCCTCCTAACGTTTCCTATCACATCCACATCCACACCACAACATTCCTTTATATCCTCATTTGTCAGTCTGTCTCTCCATGTGACTCCACAGGCTCCTCTTAAATAACTCATTTCCACAGCTCTCACTCTTGAATTCTGTCCCTCCAACAAGGTCCAAGCTTCACTTCCGTGCATTAGAGTAGGTATCACAATACTGTCATGTAGTAACTTTTTCACTTCCATGCTCACTTCCCTGTTTCTTATCACAGCTTTCAAGGAACCAGCAACCTTTCTTCCTTGTTGTACCCTTTCAAGCACTTCACCCTCCAAACTTCCATCCTTACTCATCACACTACCCAAGTACTTAAACGTACTCACATTTTCCATTTCCTCACCATCCAACCTCGTTGTACATTCACTGACTTCACCTCTCTCAAAGACCAAGACTCTTCCCTAAATTCACCTTTAGATTCCATTTCTTACACACTCTCCCAAACTCATCCACCAAGCCTTGCAGCTCCCCTTCATTTTCATTCAACAACACAGTATCATCTGCAAACAACAGTACAGGGAGTTTCCAAACACTACCCTCTCTCACCAGGGCCACTCCAACATCCATTGCCCTACCTTGTACCTCTTTTATTACCCCATCCATGTACAGACTGAACAACCATGGAGACATGACACATCCCTGTTTCAACCCAACCTTCAAAGAGAAAAATTTACTCAGTTTACCATCCACACTGCAGCCTTAGCACCATCATACATACTCTTCACAGCATTCAACAACTTCCCATCTACTCCATATATTCTTAATACTTTCCACAATCCTTGTCTATCGACCCTGTCATACCCTTTCTCCAAATCCATGAAAGCCGCATACAACTTCTTTCCCTTCTCTAGAAACTTTTCCACTAAAGATCTAAGAAAGAATATCTGATTTAAACAACCTCTTCCCTTCCTAAAGCCTCCCTGTTCTTCTCCAATATATATATATATATATATATATATATATATACACAAATAGATAGATAACGATAGACAGATATATCTTCATAATCATCTAATCCTGTAATGCCCCATGAGGAGCGTAAAAGTCCGGGGCTAAGCAAGTTGGGCCTGACATTTAAAAGAAGAGTGACCAGCCTCACTCACCTGAGTGGCTTTATGTGAGTAATAAACCCCAACCACTCCTGGATATAACACCTGCACAGGCTCAATCCGACTGGGGCACCTTAACCCCTAAAGACCGCAATTATTTCAGGCAGGGTACCTCCCACAACTGCAATTTAGGGGTGTCTTGGCAACTTTCACTAAGGGCAAATTCACTGGTTCTGGCCAAAGAGGAAAAGTTTATACACCTGACAACGCAATCCACACCCTCGTAGGCCAAATGGTTACCGCACAATCACGCAACAAAGTTAAAAAACTTTATAATAGTCACCCCTCCAAAACACTCTAAAACGTGAAAATTTTGATAACTACATACAGTAGAACCTCTTTAATCCGGACCCCTTTAATCCGGATTTCTGTTAATCCGGACAAAATTTAAAAATAATGAGCTCCAAAAATATGTTGAAAGTAATTCTAAAGTCATTTTCAGTATCGACGCGGAAAGCGATCGTCATTCGTTTAGTCTCGGATCACGCTAGGTCGCAACATAGGCGCCTGTTTAAACACACGCTAGCATTCGTTCCATCAACTAGTTCACCAACCATTTATATTTTTACGCTGTATTTCAAAAGTTAATCCTCCTTACCATGCCCCTTAATGCAAGTGTAGCTTCTGTAATGAATAAAAGTGTTAAAAGGAGGAATTTGCTTACACAAAAATGGGTCAGAATATTCAGCAGTGTTTAGTGATTACAGGTAACTCGCACGGAACACGATCTCACGGAACGCGCTCGCAATTATACACGGTAAGGGCTGGGATACATATAAGACAACGTAAGATTAAAAAACCATTATGAAAACTACAAATTAACGCAGGAGAGGCCTTTGAAAGATCAAATCCTCGAACGTCACCGCAGCGCGCGGTTTGTTTTGATTACGTGACGATCTAGGCGGGAAATTATTCAGTGAGTGAGACATTCCCGAGTACAGTAGCACAGTATTTGTAAGTTAAATATTTACAGTACTGTACTGTTCTGGTAAGTTTATGTGCAACTTAAAGTACTATTAAATAACGTTAAAGCAAGAAATAAAGTCTTATAACCAGTTTACCTGATAGGCGTCAGAATATTGCCTTTTTTATTTGTTCGTTTTTTCCACAGTGCTGTTCAGTATTTGTAAGTTAAATATTTAATGTTCTCGTATGTACTGTACTTGTAAGCACTTAAATAAAGTTAAATCATTAAATAAAGCCTTGTAACCAGATAACCCAAATTATATGATTACCCATGATCGGCGTCGGAATATTGCCTTTTTTGTTTGTTCGTTAAACTCTTACTGTACTGCTTTTCTACAGTACTGTATTTGTAAGTTAAATATTTACTGTTCTGGTATGTACTTGTAAGCAATTAAAGCATTAAATAAAGCCTTGTAACCAGTTAACCTGATTTATATGATTACCCATGATCAGCATCGGAATAATGCCTTTTTTTTTTTTTGTTCGTTAAAGACTTATAATAAGAGAAAAATACATTTTTGTCTTGGTATCTTTACCTATTTGCTCACGTTTGCTGTAATGGTTTGCAAATTGTAGAAAACTGTGAAAACTTTCGAGAAGTGAACGAAAATCTGGGACATGACCTTGACTTCACCGTCTCATGTATCATCTGTCAGTTCACCACCAGCTATCGTGACGAGTGGATGTACGATTTTTTCGCTCGTGGCCATGCCTAACCACACATAGTTACACCCATTATCTCGACCCAGACAGAAAATACAACCTTTTTCCTCCCTTGCAAAACACAAACAACCACCCTGTTTACGAGACAGCAATATATATTGCGAAAATAACAAGGTAAAATGATAAAGATGAACGTAAAATGATTGAGAAAGATGAACATGTTATGACGGAAGAAATACGTTTTCCCTGTGTGTAAACGTATTTATTTCTGCTTTGTATCTGTATTCGTAATAATTAGACTTATTGTTAGTTCTGAAACTGCATTACGATTCTATTTTTAGCCATTCTCGTGGTGTGGGAGCTGGAAGTTGTGACACAACTTCCTTATTGCTAATCGGACTGACCCTCCACTTTATTCTCCCGTGGCAGAGTCTAGCCTTGGAGGACGTGCAGTTTTCTCATTTAGGACTGAAAATTCAACTCTTTCGCTCCCTTTTCCAAGCATGGGCACAACGATAACGTAAAAAATAACTCGAAACTACCATAAACATATATCAAAAAGATGAAAATGTATTCATAACATTTTTTTTTTTTCCAGCCATTCCTAACAGATTATGTACTGAAATCATTTGATATCACAGTACTGCATTTCTAAGTTAAATATGTACTGTTCTGGTATGTACTTGTAAGTTAAAGCACTGGTACCAGTTAACCTAATTTATTACCTATGATCGGCGTCGGAATGTTTCCTTGTGTTTACGTACAGTATTTGTGTGTTGAAGTTTTGCTCAGGAGTACTGTATTTGTGAGTTATTACATTAAATAAAATTTCTAACCACTTAAAGTGCTTTCTAGTGACAGATAACAGCAAAACAACACATTTGGGGGGTCTAGGGAGCAAAATACGGAGTAGTTTAAATATACGCGATTTCACACCTAACGGCACGGTAGGAACGAAACCCTCGTGTTCCGTGCAAGTTACCTGTACTGTAGGTTATTTTTTGTACTTAAATATGCTTTACTTGTACATCAAACATTAGCTTCTTGCCCATATGGGTGTTATCAATATGCCAAAGATGGTAATGTATTTTTTGCCTACATAAGTTTTATTTTTATTCCAAATATTACAGTTAATTTTTTTTTTTGCCTACACGGGCCTTAGTCACTTACCACAATTTAAAATGTAGGCCAGTTTCTTGTCATGGCCTTACCTGTAAATTATGAAATACAAAACTATCGTACATGATTAGTTTTCTTATTTTAGTACCGGTATCCTTTCATCTTTTGAAGTTACGTAGGGTTGACATATGCCACATATGTTAATAATTAACAAACATACCATATGTAGATAGAGTTTGGTATGAACTGGAGATTACCCTGATGGTCCGGACAATCTGCTAATTCAGACAACCCTTCCCCCCATATAGTCCGAATGAGAGAGGTTCTACTGTATTTCTCTTATTGAAATAGGTCATTTCGAAGTGTTTTGTCACACCGACCATGAAAACAGGTGTATGTAGGTGTGGGGAGATTACTAAGCTGTGGGTAGTAGGCCTATAAGTATGGGGGTTGGGAAAATAACCAACTTTTCGCATGGAAAAAAGAAAGCACTTCAGTGTGTTCTGTAACTTCTTGGCAGCCTGATACCTCCTGGGGGTCTGTAGGGGGTGGGAGTGTAGTGAGGGACAAGGAGGAAGGGATGGGTGGGGTTCAGAGGGGACACAAAGCTAGCAGGGTGGGAGGAGGGGAGAGAGTGGGTGGGAAGGGACACAGGTGGTGATGGGAGGAGAGATGCAGGTACATGGAGGGGTGGGAGGTTGATGGGGGACAACAAGGGAGTGGGGTAGATGGTGGCATGGACGCAGCCCAGAGGGGGGAGGGTGCCCCCCCTACCACACGAGTTGGTACGATCCCCTCCCACGCCACTCGGGTGAGTTCTCATTGGCCTGAAGCCACGTGCTTCATAATCGGGGCAGAGGAAGCGCTCCACAGTTTTTTATAGGCCCCGTCCAATTGATGTGATTAGGCATTTTGGCATAAAACTCAAATCACATCAATTGATGCAATTAGGACTTTAGGGTTTAATTACCCACTAAACCACCAGGCACCATAATTTGGTTATATGGTTACCACCCAGCACTGTAAATGGTTTCCTGGTGTACAGGAAACCATTTGGCTTGTCACTCAGTGTAGAGTCACCCACAGGCAGATGGAAGAGTAAAGAATGCAACAATGTGTTGCATTCTGTCTGAGTCATCCTTGATTTTACATATGTTATTTGGTGCTCTTTGCTGCAGCAGGGAAGCTGATTTGGCAAGTGTAACTTTTAACCTGCTATTTGTAATCAGTTATGCTTATTTAAGATAATGCTGTTATTCAAAAGGGGTGCCAGAAGGATGAAAGTTTTTTGGTGTATCAGATAGGGCCAGGATTCTGGGAGCTTGAATTATGAGAGAATGGAAGCGTGCTTCAATGGACTGGGCAACCTTGGGCTGTCTGGACGTTGCTACTCCTCACCCTGCCCTAGGGTGGGAAAGGAGGTCCAAATGATGATGATGATAATGAATGCTGTTATGAGTGGATGTTATGGCAAGACCATCTGACTAAGCTATCTGTACAATGGTGTCTGCTGAGGTTAAAACGTCTCGTGTGTACAATGAATAAAGCATACAGTGGCCTATGAGGACAAAGCACTACAATACACCATATGGGACATTTTTATCTCGGCCTTACTGAAAACACATTCCATTCCACTCTTCAATCTGCTGCTCCTTGTCAGTTCCCTATTTCCCTGGAAGAAAGGTGAATAATGCCACTTACATCCATATCAAAAGTGACCAGTCTGAGGGAAATCTATGGAATTACAGGAGAAAAAGTCCTCACATACACCCCTGGGATATTTATCGATAAACCCTACTCGAAAAGAACAACATAGTCCAACACTCACTCTGTTGTTCCTTGCCAGTTCCCTTGTCCCTGGCAGAGACGTGAACGATGCCATTGGCGTCAATGTCAAATGTTACTTCAATCTGGGGGACACCTCTTGGTGCAGGTGGGATGCCCACTAGACTGAACTGTCCAAGAAGCTTGTTGTCTCCAGCCATTTCACGCTCACCCTGGTGCACCTTAATCTCCACCTGTGTCTGCCCATCAGCTGCTGTGGAAAATACCTGTCACAAGATGGATGAATCAATATTTGTCTTTTGGCTGAACTGAGTAAACTAATATAATAGAACATGAAAAAATATATATATACATATATAATCATACCAGGTTAGAGGTTCCACTGAAAGAGTATGGTACAAAAGGGAAGAACATTACAGCACTGTTTCAAATACCTGAACAGACTATAGTACCCTGTGAGACTACTTCATCTTTTTGGGGCAATCTCTTTAGTAATGGACCCCATACATGCTGAAGCTAGACTGTCCAGCTGCCTGAGTGTGGCCTGTACAGGCAGCCTCATTCAAGGATGAGTAACATCATATGCTCATGGGATTAACCATAAAAATGTTACACCTCTACCTAGACCACTCACTATAGTTATCCTACATTTCTACAACTAATATCCATCACCTTTACTTTAACACACAGGGACAATCTCACCCTTCACCTCCCACTGGTATAAATACCATTCATCCAGGTCTCCTGGCATATACCCCGCTAACTCCTCTCTCCGATATACATCATCATCTCTGTAGATATCTCATCAACTCTCCAAAATTTTAATAACCTATCTTCTGTCCACTTCTGAGTTAACCCACGGTACCATATTTCCTAAGTACACTTTGAAGGCAATTTTCCAAGCTTGCATTGGTCAGACTTGTTTGCTCACTGGCTGCTCTCCAAGCCTAGCTTTTCCGTTGCCTACTTGTTGCAACCATACCCTGCCACTCCAAAGTGACCACACCCTCCCGTACTCCTCCACTCTATACTTCCCCCTCATTCTCTATCAACATATTCTCATAACCTTCATTATCAGTGGTCATACAAGAAGTTCTCACTAACTCAGGAATCTGTTCCAATATATCAACTTTTTTCATACAACTGATACTGGTAACTGAGGGAAAAAGCAACTAAGCTTCAGGTATCATAATATTAACTTCTTCACTCCAATGACACTTTTATTCTCGCTATAAGACAAATCATTAGCCTAGGAATTAACTTTCAAAACTGAAGGGGCCAGATATAACCTTCACCAACCTCTTCAGTAAGAAAGGACTATACTGAGCTGAACAAAATCATCTGGAGTTAGCTAGATTACAAAATGTCATCAGACTGGAAGAGTTTAATTAACAATTTTTCCTTTACTTAATGAGGACTCATCAGAAAAAAGGCAAAGCTTAAAAAATGTCATCAGATTGCATGAAGTTAATTAACAATTTTTCTTTTATTTGCCAAGGACAAAAAGGGGAGGGGGGGGGGAGTGGCCCATAAATTGTGCTCCACTGAAACTTTGCCTCATGTTCTTATGTGTTGCAGGAACAGTCCAGCCTGTTGCTGTGGGTATGGATGTGACAAAAACTGAAGTTAAAGAGTGACATACAGGTCAACATTGATGCCACTGCCCAAGCGATCCCAACAACTCACAATCACACAAGGAAGCATCTGGTGGTGTGGAAGAGTATAATATGGGCCACTCTGTCTAGTCCAGCCTAACCTTTTTCATCTTAACCTAACTTGGCCTCACCTGTGACTTGCGTGTGGGAATTGTGGTGTTACGGTTGATAAGCTTGGTCATGACACCACCGAGTGTCTCAATACCAAGAGAAAGGGGCGTAACATCAAGCAGCAGCACATCTGTAACATCGCCAGCCAATACACCTCCCTGGATGGCTGCTCCTACAGCTACAGCCTCATCAGGGTTCACCGACTTGCTTGGATTACGGCCAAATATTTCCTGTACCACTGACACCACCTGCACAGCAAAAGAGCAAAGTTTATGACTGGCATATCCTTCATGAAATGTTCTTGTAATTTATCATGCTTAAAATTATAATAAAGTTTCCATCCAACAGTATTAAATAAGCTACTCTAAACATGGACCAACTTCAAACCTTAAAAAATTTTTGATCAAAATATGGGGTGCAAAAGTATGAGAACATTTGATACAATGATAAGTAGCTAACCTAATTCACTAACAACCTGAATAGCACTACATAAACCAACCTTAGGCATTCGAGACATTCCCCCAACCAGGATAATTTCCCCAATGTCAGACTTGCTACACTCTGCATCCTTGAGTGCCTTCAGGCAGGGGTCCACTGTCCGCTTGATCAGCTTGTCCACAAGGTTCTCAAACTTGGATCGGCTTAGCTGCATAAGAATGGTAACAGGTAAATTTCAAAAAGTTCTTAGTAACAAGAAAATACCACAAAGTGTATCAATTATCTACTTCCATCGTACTAACATAATTAACAAAGTCCCTGTTCAGTTATGCTCACTCTTTCCTTGGTAATAAATTACCAATTAGACGGCAGTACCGTAACAGTCCCTTCTATCTGGTGACATTACTTATTACATTTTTGCAACCTCCAAATTACTCTACTCATCTTAGGATAAACTTTTCAAACCATACTGGTAAGATAGAGCTTTCATTAACTCCTCCACCACTAAATTGCTATCCTAAACAACAGTGTTGTATAATTTTCTTGAAATGCACTCAAACCTCAATTAACGCAGCATTAACGCAGTCACCTACTCTGCGACAAACCTCAATTAACGCATGGCTTGTTTCAAAGTTATGCGGTCATTCCCAAACCTGGCTTACTGTGAATGGCTACTCCACTCAGCTCCTGTTGTACACAGTCGGCTCAACTTGACCCCTAGTCCCATTCCCATTTCACCTGTGTGTGTGTGTGTGTGTGTGTGTGTGTGTGTGTGTGTGTGTGTGTGTGTGTGTGTGTGTGTGTGTGTGTGTGTGTGTGTGTGTGTGTGTGTGTGTGTGTGTGTGTGTGTGTGTGTGTGTGTGTGTGTGTGTGTGTGTGTGTGTGTGTGTGTGTGTGTGTGTGTGTGTGTGTGTGTGTGTGTGTGTGTGTGTGTGTGTGTGTGTGTGTGTGTGTGTGTGTGTGTGTGTGTGTGTGTGTGTGTGTGTGTGTGTGTGTGTGTGTGTGTGTGTGTGTGTGTGTGTGTGTGTGTGTGTGTGTGTGTGTGTGTGTGTGTGTGTGTGTGTGTGTGTGTGTGTGTGTGTGTGTGTGTGTGTGTGTGTTTGTGTGTGTGTGTGTGTGTGTGTGTGTGTGTGTGTGTGTGTGTGTGTGTGTGTGTGTGTGTGTGTGTGTGTGTGTGTGTGTGTGTGTGTGTGTGTGTGTGTGTGTGTGTGTGTGTGTGTGTGTGTGTGATGACCCAAGAGGCATGCCATGACAACACTGATGGTGGGGGTTGGGGTGGGGGGAGAGTGCTGGGGGGATACATATCATCACCATACTGGTACGCAACCTAACTTTTGTTACTGTTCTTTAACTGTCATAGGTTGTTATGGTGATTACATGATGGTAGGCATCAGTCAAGGTTGTTTATGTAAGGGTAGGGTAGGCAGAAGGAGTAAAAGTGGGAGTTTTGGGAAGTGGTCAAACTGAGTTATCCAAGTATACAGGCAAACATATTGTTTGAGTACCGTGGTCCATGTCCAGCCTATATCTACCAAGTTAATTGAGGTTTCAGTGTATTAAATAAAACACACACACACACACACACACACACACACACACACACACAACATGAACCACAGTATCAAAACAGCCCTAAAACATAACCTCAACAAATGACCTCTTGTAACAACTGATTGCAGTTGCCAATTTCCTGTAGTCCACTGAGCTCCCACCCAGGAGACGGGTTGCAACCCCCATCCCAGGTACTGACCACATGGCAAGTTATATCAGCAGTAATGATTTTAACAGAACTATTGTCAGAACTCTCTTTGTAACTACAAACTCAATGAATGTAGTCATCAACAAAGTTCATTTTATTCTATGATGTGGAATAACCCACAGTGTTACAAAACACAGTGGGGAATAGAGCATCAATACATAATTAGCTTAAAACCTCTGACACTTCTCCCCCATGGGAACTTACTAAGGGGTAACCACTAGATCAGCAACAGAACATACATCTACCCATCCATCACCCAATCCTATGTTGCTCCATGAGGACCGTAGGAGCCCGGGGCTAGGCAAGTTGGTCATGAAATTTAAGATGAGAGTGACCAGCCTCACTCATCTCTGAGTGGCACTACATGAGCAATAAACCCCAACCAGCCCTTGGATAAAAACCTGCACCGCCTCCATCCTACTGGAGTGCCTTAATTGCCCACTAACCATCAGGCACCATAATTTGGTTATATGGTTACCACCCAGCATGGTAAAAGGTTTCCTGGTGTACAGGAAACCATGTGGCTTGTCACTAAGTGTAGTCACCCATAGACAGAAGGAAGAGGAAAGACTGAAGGAAAGAAAGAGAGACTGTAAATTCACCCAGGCAGAAGGAAGAGGAAAGAATGAAGGAAAGAAAGACAGAAGAGGGAGGAAGGAAGAGAGGAAAGGGCAGACACCCAAAGCATCACTACACTGAGTGAGTGAACAGTGAGCGCCTTCACCTTCCACCAATACATCACAAATTATATACACCATCAACAGCCCCATACCCCTTTCCACTTCAATAAACATAACCCAATGAAACAACCAAGGGGGCATCATACACTCACTCCAAATGATAGATGAACCACTGTTACATCCACATACTAAAATGCTTATAAACGATGTTCACAGTACATTTCTCACCCCACTTCAAAATGTCTTCCACACTTAAACTTGTACCAGAAGCACTAGGCATAGGATACACCAATTTTCCCATGATGAAATAGCGTTACTTGCCTGAACAACACTATGACAGATCCTGACTACAGTATCTGGCTTATCCATACTTCAAAATGTCAACCCATCATGTTCAAAACTGTTTTTTTTTAAATACTGGCACCTAACTCAATGATAAATAACCAATAAAAAAATATATAATTTGTACAAGGCAATCCATGAAGTACAGCCATACATAACAAAATTACTACATTGAGGAAATGGACGTTAAACTAGATTCTATTTTTTAAAGAAACTGATAGATTTGTCAGTGTTTAACCCATGGGTCACGGAATTCCTGTGCGAGAGACTTTGCTGAGAGGGTGCTAAGTGTATCACCCTCAACCTGTCGGCTCACAGTTGCGAAGCTCATTAGGTCCCTACCCAGGGGTTCCCTTCCTTATTAAATTTTGGAAATGCCCATTTCCGTCCTATACTGAGGACACTGGGTGCCAATGGGATATTTATTAATTTTACCCATGATACTTCCAGAGTTCCTCCTCAATGCATCATCATAAAATACATAAGAGGAGCTCAGAGAGTGCCACGAGTCAAAAATTAATTACTCCATCCACTATTTTCTGTTTCAGTTTTGGTCAATTTGGCAGTGCTTCCTCGAGTTCCTCATGTTAAACACACCACACCCATACTTCAATATGTTCTCTTGTGTCACTAAAGTAAATAAATTTTTTATTCTCCCACCACCACCACAGAAGGGTTGGAAATCCTGATGAAGCAGTCTACAGTTAATAAAGATAGAGGAAAGATATATTGTACTGGTATATGCCCAGTATTTTTTCCCTTCCTATATCCACACTGAACAAACTGACCATCATCATCATCCTGGTCAATTTTCTCACCTAACAAGGAATGAAGAAGGATCTAGGCACACAAATACAGAAAGCATGAAAAAGAGAACTCGACCCAGTTATAGGCCATATAATCATTCACATATCACACTGTATTATCTTAGCTCCAAATAGTTTATTTACAAAGAGGCTTTGTTATACAGGCACTGTAATATTACCTTGTACATCATGTGCTTGGGGCCAGATGCATCCATTGTGAGGTACGGGAGGTTAATGTCAGTCTGGGTGGAAGAGGATAACTCAATCTTTGCCTTCTCGGCGGCCTCCTTCAACCGCTGCATTGCCATATTGTCCTTTGTAACATTAACACCTTGCTGTGGAGACCAGTACAAATTCTCAACACTGCAACATCTATTAATATCATTACATTACATATCTCTAGGCAAATGGCTACTTTCTAGTTAAAATTAATCACATTAAAGCTGCCACAAAATCTCTTACTGTCCAAATTTGTATTAATTTCTCTATACTGTGTACCAAAGAGCACAAATCGTACACCAACCAGATTTTAAAAAATAAATGCTTGTCATTCACCATAATAAAATTTAAAAATTTACAATGGGTAGCACATAAAACACCAGCAACAAATGCCTACAGAATTAAACAAATGTACCCTAACGAATGCCCTTTCTGGCAGCCACTATGATGCTCCCTACAGAATAGATGATATAAATTTCAAACATTCCATCATTCTACAATATCCAATATCCCCTCATCCTCTTCCCATCTGCATATTATATAGTAACTAAAACTGCAGACTACACAGACATTCTTTCTATAACATGCCATTCTATTCAACATTACTCTTTTCACCTTGACATGGCCCAGATTTACATGCTATAACAGCTTACTTCAAGTAGCCTTGTGGCAGAATAAGACAATACTATAGCTTTACATCCTTTCCATGGCACTTCTTGACTAGCGTTGTATTCCACTGTTAGTCTATAATTACAACTCAGCATTCAAGGCTGAGATACTAATGTTAGGCCACATTAGAGTAGAAAAGGGTATAGGCATGCACGCTATGGAGTACTATGGTGGGAAAAACAGAATTCAGTTGGAACCTTCACCAGTGTCACTCATAATACCCCTGAAGCCTGCCCTAACCCTTCCCAAGCTCCTCTCCTGTACTAAACATGTACAAACTTAATGTATTTAAAATGAACTGTGATGGTAAGTCAGCTTGGTGTGAGACAGCAAGGAGGAGAAGAAGGAAGTGTGCACTGTTTTCTACAGTCATATGCTGCACACTGTAAGGGCACATCCAACTGCCAGAAGCCGCACTCAGCCATCTGGGGGTTCACATTTCGTGTTATGCAAACTCTCTGACCTTACCAACAACTATATATGCTACATACGAATTGTACCATACTATGGAAAACGTGTTAAGGAATGTTTATCCTAAATCCCACCCCTGACACTATACACAATATAAATACTGCATCCTTAAACTATACATAACCATCCAAAATGCTATACCCTACCCTAGTTTTTAGCCCCATACCTCCTTCTTGAACTCGGATGCCAGGAAGTTGACCAGGGCATTATCGAAGTCCTCACCACCAAGGAATGTATCTCCATTGGTAGATTTCACCTCAAACACTCCTTTCTGGATTTCAAGGATGGATATATCAAATGTCCCACCACCAAGATCATACACAGCAATCCTGTTGGCAAGAGACAGTAATTAAGTAATTAATCATCACCACCACCTAATACAGTGTTACTCCACAAGAAGCGTAAGAGCCAAGGGATAGGCAAATTGGTCCTGACATTCAAGATAAGCGTGACCAGCCTCACTCATCCTGGAGTGGAATTACTTGAGCAATTAGTTGGTGAGTGGGGTGTGCCTGTGGAGAGGATGGAGGGTGAAAGACTGATGAAGAGAGTGTATGTAAGTGAGGTGGAGGGGGAAAGAGGGAGGGGGAGGCCGAGGATGAGATGGAGAGATGGGGTGGAGAGGTATATGAGAGAGGGGGGTGTGAGTTGGGAGCAGGGGAGTGAAATGGCGGGGGACAGGGCGACTTGGAGGCGATTTGTTTGTGGCCACCCCAAACGGGATTGAGGCGTCTGGCAATAGATAGATAGATAAACCTCAGCCACCCCTTGGATATAAACCTTCACCGGATCAATCCGACTGGAGTTCCTTAATTACCCACTAAACCACCAGGCGCCATAATTTGGTTACCGGTATATGGTTACCACCCAACGTAGTAAATGGTTTCCTGGTGTACAGGAAACCATTTGGCTAGTCATTCAGTGTAGTGTTGCCCACAGGCAGAAGGAAGAGGAAAGAATGAAGGAAACAACGACAGAAGAGGGAGAGTAGAGTCATTTGTAGGCATTAGGAAGAGGCAAGATTGAAGGAAAAATGAAGGAAGAGGGCAGAAGGAATTAAAGAAGGAAGAGAGGAAAGGACAATCACTCGAGAGCAGCACAACATTGAGTGAGTGGATGGTGAGCGTCCCCACCTAACTAATTAATCATTTCCATTAACCCCTTCAGTCTGATAGTGTATACTTATTTTATCACTGCTATACTGAGACAATTTTATTCAGCCTAGGGAGAGATATCAAACTGTGAAAAGACTGATGGGGCCTTTCTAAGCCCATTACTACAAAAGGTTTGTCCAGAGCCAAATGAAATCATCTCGAGATCTATCTATCTATTGCCAGACGCCCCAATCCCGTAAGGGGTGGCCACAAACAAATCGCCTCCACGTCGCCCTGTCCCCTGCCATTTCACTCCCCCGCTCCCAACTCACACCCCCCTCTCTCATATACCTCTCCACCCCATCACTCTACCTCATCCTCGGCCTCCCCCTCCCTCTTTCCCCCTCCACCTCACTCACATACACTCTCTTCGTCAGTCTTTCACCCTCCATCCTCTCCACATGGCCAAACCACCTCAATGTATTTCTCCTAACGCTTCCTATCACATCTACTGTAGAGATACAAGGAATAAGCGACAAAACTGACTGGGAGGTTATATTAAACTTCCTTTAGAATTCCTGTACACAAATGAGAAAAAGATACATGCAGTGATAAGGGACTGAGAACTGCACTCACACTTTGTCTTCACTCTTGTCCATACCATAAGCAAGGGCTGCAGCTGTCGGCTCATTAATTACCCTTAGAACGTTCAATCCTGAAATCTGTCCTGCATCCTTTGTTGCCTGAAGAAAGAAAAAAAAAGTTACTCTGACTATCTATTTATTACAATTGTTTTAACTACTGCTACATCAAGGCAATAACTTGGATGAATTCCCTCAGTGAAATAGTAAATAAAGACTATACAAAATGCTTCACGCTCAACATCTCTAAAAATAATTAAAAAATAATTAAATGTCAAGAAATTACTAAAATATATACAATCATACTGAACAGAAATATACAGTATAATAGTCATTGTCATCATTATACAGGGAGTCCCAGATAAATGAAGCCCAATATACAAAAATTCGAAGGTACGAAAGTGAAATATATAGGACAAATTCCCCTATATGAATGGCATATGCTTCGATGGTACGAAAAAGGCTATGAGAAAATGATCAAAATTTGGCACGCGACCAACCGCAGCGCCACTATTGTGTATGGCGAGGCAAGCAACTACCTCCGCTTCGTCCCAGTCTGTTCCCGCTACCCAGCTCTGTAGTGCATGCCTTCTGTACTCCGAGAATCTTTCGCATCTTGCATCATGCCACCCAAGCGTCCTTCACCTTCATCATCATTTGCGGAGCCTCTCAAGAAGAAGAAGCAACACCGAACCCTGACACTGACGCGCAAGCTCAAAATTATCAAGAGGCACAAGGAAGGCCAGGGCATGTGTGAGATCGGGCCTCACCTGTATATACCATACAGTACTGTTTTCTATTTTTTACTCAGTAATTTGAAAAATAAACAACTGCTTACAGTTCATTTAGCTTTTAATAACATTTCTACTGTAGATTTAAGAGCTTACAACCAGCCTAGTACAATACAGAGTAATTAGATGAGAGATTTTGGGGGGCTCCTGGAACACATCTCATCATTTTCTTAGGTTTCTTATGGAGAAAAAATGCTTCAATATACGAAAAATCGATATACAGCAAACTCGCCCCTAACGCGAGGGTTTCGTTCCAACCGTGGCGCGTTCAGTGCGAAACCATGGAAGTTTTAACTGCTCCTTATTTTGCTCCCTAGACCCCTTAAATGTGGTGTTCTGCTGTTATCTGCCATTGGTAATCAGTGTGAAGCACTTTAAGTGGTTAGAAGGTTTATTTAAAGTTATAACTTACAAATACAGTACTGCACAGCAAAACTTCAACACACAAATACGTAAACACAAGGCAACATTCCGATGCCGATTGGTTTCGGGACAATTCATCAAGTCAATTCGCCATCACAACAATAACAAGACAATTCGCCGTCATTAATGAAGACAGCTGTGGGTGATACTACAATATAATTCAAAGGCGAAATAAGTATATTCATAGAATGACGGGGAATCGTTCAGGGTGCGAATTGTCCTGGTGGGGAATCGTCCATGTTTTGACGGGGAATTGTCTGACAGCGAACTGACTTGACAGAGAACTGTCTCGGAACCCGCCAATCATGGGTAATCATATAAATCAGGTTAACTGGTTACAAGGCTTTATTTAATGCTTTAACTTTAAGTGCTTTAACTTACATACCAGAACAGTAAATATTTAACTTACAAATACAGTACCATGGAAAATCATTGCAGCAAATTTTTAATGAACAAATAAAAAAAGACAATATTCCGACGCCTATCAGGTGAACTGGTTATAAGACTTTATTTCTTGCTTTAACGTTATTTAATAGTACTTTAACATACATAAACTTACCAGAACAGTAATGTAAATATTTAACTTATAAATACAGTACCGTGGAAAAGCAGGACACCATCACGTAATCAAAACAAACCGTGCGTGGTGCTGCGCTGATGTTCGAGGGTTTGGCCTTTCAAAGGCCGCATTTCTTGCGTAAATTTATAGTTTTCGTAATGGTTCTTTAATCTTATGTTGTCTTATACGTATCCCAGCACTAACGGCATATAATTGCGAGCACGTTCGGCGAGATCGTGTTCGGGGCGATTTTTTACTGTATATACAAAAGATTTTAAAGGCACCTAACCCTTTCATTTATCAGGGACTCCATGTATTCTCAAATACTGGCATCACAACATGTGTACCAGAAATGTTAATCTAGAAACTAAGGAGTCATCTATCTATAGCCCGACGCCCTAATCCCGAAAGGGTGGCTGCAGACAAAATGCCTCCAAGTCACTCTGTCACTCACCATTTGACTACCCTCCCCCCAACTCACCCCTCCTCCCTCATATACCTCTCAACTCCATCCCTCCACCTCATCCTCGGTCTACCCCTCCCTCTCCCTCCCTCCTTCTAAGGAGTCATACGTGGAATAAAAAGTAAGGATTATGGCTAATGCAGTGCATTTCATTAGCTTGTGGCATTAATCAAGACAACTTGCAACTTTTCCTAACATCAAGAAAATAAAGAAGCAAGAAAATGTACAACTTTTCCAAACATTAAAATATAGTACAGTACTCCAATATGCCTACAGCTCACTTTTTAAATGGCTGGGGGGGAAGGAAAATAGTACGGTAATAAAATATAAATGCTAAATGATAAAACAGAACCCCCCCTCCAGTGCTTGCACACACCTGTCGCTGAGAATCGTTGAAATACGCTGGGACTGTGATAACTGCATTTTTGACTGGTGTACTCAGATAAGCCTCTCCAGTTTCCTTCATCTTCATCAAAACAAAAGCACCAATCTGGGATGGAGAGTAAAGCTTTCCATCATCTGCTTGTACCCACGCGTCACCATTGCTGGCCTTGACAATCTTGTATGACACAGTGTCTCTGGGAAAGGGTAAATGTTTGGTTCAAATATAGTTAAAAACTATTTAACCTCCAAGAGATTTTCCAAAGATGATTACAGTACAGGATACAGTAATCACCTTGCACCGGAAAGAATAAAGTAAGAAACACATCATAACTATGGTATTAAGCCACCCCATTGCAATGACAATCGTATTCTTGCAACCACAGACAATGTTAAAAAGCTCCTATTAAAGAAATGTTAATTAAGAACTCTAAATCCATAATTCAAAAAGTATGCTAATAACATGAATAAAATTGAAAATACAGCTGTACTAGAAACCCCTGAACTACAATATATTGTTCTAAAGTTGAATCAAATCTGGCAGAGGTGAAATTACAATGTCAATATACTAATGGGGCTCACCACACAGATGTCTGGGGAACAACAACAATAATTAAAAATAATAATAATGAATCAACATAATTAAAGGAATTCAGCAAAATGAAAAGAAATTCAAACATAGCCCAATGCAGCAAACTATGAATGTGAAGTAGTACCTGTCCTTAACAATCTCTTTGTCGTCATATCTTCGTCCAATCAAGCGCTTAGTGGCATAGAATGTATTGGTCGAGTTTGTAACTGCCTGGCGTTTTGCCTGAATACCCACCAACCGTTCACCATCTGAAAGTAAAAACTACATCATAATCATCCAGACCTCTTTTCCCTCCCCAAGGTGGGATGAGGCAGGGTCCAGAGCCACAGGCTTGATAGAATGAATACAGTACTAACCAATGTCTGTCCAAGTGATTGAACCACTCTTCCATTCAAGCTCCCAGAATCCTTGCTCCACCTGACAGGTCAAAACACACTCCACACACAGCTTCAGCTACCTGACAAAGGCTGTCCAACAACTGTTAAGTTATAAGACAGTGCAGAACCCTGATCATACACACTTCCACACGAGATTCATCCAGTCAGCTCAATTGTTTGTCAGTTTTCTGGCATCAACTGAACATAATATAAAAGCCAGTATTGCACCTGCTACCTACTATATACAGTATATAACCTTTGCCTAGGTAACTGACCCAAAACTGGATTTCTTCAATTATTTTTTTCACTGCCCAAACATCTTAACCACAGGTATGAACAGAAAAATATAACAATGCCCAATGGAATGGGACAAAATGCCCAATGGAATGGGACAAACAACTGTTCACTTAACATTCAGGCCTTTACTCCATTTACTCCATGCTGAACTTACATCAGGTAGTTGGGGGTGCCCATCATCCACTCACTCAGAGTAGGGATGCCTTATGATCTCTACACTAAGTGACAAGCCAAATGGTTTCCTGTACCCAGGAAACCATATACTACATGGGGTGGTAACCATATAACCGGGGTTTTCAACCAGGTTAAGTGTCCCGCAGCTTCGTCAATCTAAAATCACTTACTCATGGCAAATGTATCGGAGAGCCTCGGAGGGCCCAACCAAATGGGCAGATACACATGGCCATGTGGAATGTGAGAGGTGTGAATGAGGAAAGCAAGAGGGTGGAAGTAGTTAATGTGTTCAATAGTGCGAGATATGCCATGAGGGCACTGTGTGAAACAAAGATGAAAGGGTGTGAAGTGGAGGTGTGGGAGGGTGTAAAGTGTGTGAAGTCAGGCATGAATGGGCGAGGACGATGCAAGGAAGGAGTAGCTTTGTTGATGGATGAAGTGTGGCAGAGTGGAATGAGAGATTACAAATGTGTCAGCCTGAGATGTATGTATGGCAAGTTCAAATATGAGATGGTGAAAGCAGCAGTGATTGTAGCATATGCACCATGTGATGACAGGAGTGAGAGAGAGAGACAGGTTTGGGGATGAGCTGAATGAAGCAGTGGGAGAAATGCCCATGAGCTATAATCATAATGGGTGATATGAATGGAAGAGAAGGCAGTGGTCCTGATGACAATGGGCTGTAATGGAGTACCAGGAGAAAATGACAATGGGAAGCAACTTATGGACATGTGTCAGGGAAGGGGGTTGTGCATTTATAACTCGTATTTCAAACACAAAGATGCACATAAATATACATGGCATAGAGGGAAACAGGGACTGTGTTGAAAGGAGCCCGACTGATTAAGTGCTCGCAGGAAGGTTGATGCTGGGAATGGTTGCTGATACAAGGGCTGTGAGATGACGATGTGGAGGTCTGTCAATCGGTAGAGTGGTGGCCTGCAGTCCTACCAGACCCAGGTTCAAATCCCGGCTGGGGCAGGGAACAGTTTAAGGATCTGAATTTCATAAAATCAGACTTTACTGATCTACCTGAAGACCCGCCGACATGTCGTAAAAATACCCCCGCTAATACCAATACACCAGTCCTGTATGAGACAGCCCTAGCATGTATTCAATATGGACAGTGGGTGTTAGCATTGGTGACATGCAGAGGTGTATGGTATGTAGGAGGACTACTGGGCCTTGAGTGCAGGCTGTGAAGCCTATGCCCAGAGTTGGACACAAAAAAAAAAAAAAAAAAAAAAAAAAAAAAATGACTGCGGTATGCAAGATCACACTGAGAGGAATGAGGTGGACCAGGAGAGACAGGAGTAGTTACGGAGAAAGACTGAAAGTCGAAAAGCTGAGGATTAGAGAAATGGGAGATGAACACAGGGCCAAAGTACTGTAGGGAATGAGTAGGAATCAGTGAACTGAAATGAAATGGATCTGGACAGCCTGTGGAATGTATATAGGGACTACTTAGGAATGCTAAAGCGAGTAACAACAAAGAAGAAAAGTATGGCATGACAAGATGAAGAGGTTAAGTGAGCAGTGAAGGGAAAAGGGGAGAAGTGGCTAGAGTGGTTACGGAACAGGGGTTCAATTGGAACTCGGGGCTGTTCAGCCAGACTGCCTAGGGAACAACTACTACTACTACTACTACTGTATATTGAAAGCACGAAGCATGTAAAGAGACTAGTGAAGAGGAAAAAGGAGGTAAATGATGATCTAGGAAGAAAAATGAATGCAAATTACTCTGAAAATAAGAACTTATTCTGGAAAGAGGTGCGGAATTGTAGAAGTGAAAACGGAAAGAAAAGTGAAAGTGTGAAGGATGTAAGTGGTAGATTACTGACCAATGGGGATGAAGTACGGACCAGACGGAAAGAATATTTAGAAAGCCTGATCAATGGGAATGGATAGTGCAGAGCCACTGTAAACATGATTGGTTTGGGGGATGTGCAGACAAGGAATGTAGTGCCAGGAAACATGACACCTGCACAGGTGAAGAATGCTGGGAAGCAGCTGAAAGATGGGAAAGCACCTGGGGTTGATGAGGTGTATCCAGCGATGATTAAGTGTAGTAGAGAGAGCAGAAAGTACTTAAGAAGGCATGGATGAGTGAAACTGTGCCACCAGTGTGGAAAGAGGCTGTGATTGTACCCCTGTACAAAAATAAAGGTAAGTGAAGTGAATGCAAGAATTATCATGACATAAGCTTAGTGACTGTTGCAGGGAAGGTATATGGAAGAATGATTATAGAGAAAGTAAGAGGGATATCAGAAGTCCTAATGAGTGATGAACAGGGTGGCCTTAGGAGTGGAAGAGGATTTGTGCATCAAATATCTGCAGTGAGACAGATAGCAGAGAAGGCTTGTGAGAAGGACTATAAGGTGTTTATGGCATCTATGGATCTGGAAAAAGCATACAACAAATTAGACAGAGATGGACTGTGGACAGTTATGAGCATGTACAGTGTATATGTTATGCTGCTATGTGCCATCAAGAGTTTTATGATGGTAGTGAGGCATGTGTAAGGGCAAATGGGCATCTGAATGAGTGGTTTACGATCAATGTAGGCATGCGACAAGGTTCTGTGATGTCCCCATGGTTGTTCATTATCTATATCAATGGGGTGATGAGAAAAGTAAAAACACCAGTAATGGAGAGAGGGATGGCGTTGGTAATGAATGGTGATGGATGGAGTATCTCAAATTTGTTGTATGATGATGATGCAGTACTAATTGCAAATACTGGGTAAGAACTTGGCAGACTAGTGCAGAGTTTTGTTGATGTCTGTGAGCATCAAGCCTTGTGAGCAAATGTACAAAAGCATAAAGTAATGGTAATCGAGAGAGAAGGTAACTCCCAGTGTGATGTTACAGTGAATGGAGAGAGACTGGAATTGGTGAGGGGACCTGGGTAGTGATTAAAAAAAAAAAATGGAAAATGTGCAAAAGAAGTTGAAAGTAGAGTGACAGAAGGAAGAAAAGTAGCTGGTGTTATGAAGGCCTTGATAAGAAGCAGAGGCTTGAGTGTTGCAGCTGAACGAGGCTTACATGAAGGAGTTTTAGTGCCAACTTTAACATATGGTTGTGAGACTGTGGTAGCATAAAAATTAAGTCAGGAGTGACAGCAGTGGAGATGGGACTGCTGAGGAATGTATGTGGAGTACAGAGAGTGGATAGGATATGAAATAATGTGATTCGTGAAAGATGCGGAGTGAGGAAGTACTGGTATGTGGACACCAGAATCGAAGTGTGTACTGAGATGGTATGGTCATGTGGTGTGAAAGGATAACAATAGTGGTGAAAAAGGTATATCTGAGCGAATACAAGGAGGGAGGAGGCGAGGTATGTCAAGGAGAAGGTGGAGGGATGTGGTGGATGACTGTTGAGTCTGTGAGGAAGAGATGTCAGTGAGGCTATGGGACTGACAAGATATCAAGCTGGCTGGAAGAATGTTGTGAGAAGAAGTTCATGATCAGGGATCTGGTACCCCTTTTTAATGTGATAGCGTCCAGATTGACTATCAGATACGTTTATGTGAAGCTACAGAATGTGGTTAAAGTTTTATGACGTATCAGAGCCTGGATTCCAGGGTCTGAATGATCAGTTAATGGAAGCGTAGCCCACTGGAGTGGGCAAACTTGGTCTGTCTGGATGTTGCTACTCCTCACCCTACCCTAGGGTGGGAAAGGAGGTCTGGATGATGATGATGATGAATAAACTTCTATTTTATTCTCGTTACCTAGAGACTATTCAACTAAAGGAGAACAGCTTGCAGAAAGGGTTCATTAAAGCTATATCTAACCTCTTCAGTTCATAGTCTCCTCCAAAATCAAGACAGTTATTTTATAAAAATAATAATTAAAATGGGGAAGAAGGGGAGAGGCTACCAGGTTGAAGAGGATACAAATCTTAGCTCCCTTGCTCCACAGTAAAAGCCAACCATACTGAGTTTATTACCTTGCTCAACCCACAAGGTTGACCAGGGCTTGTATCAATGTTGAGGGTTCTAGAAAATGTACATGGAAGAATTTTAATAGATTAAACAGGAACTGTACATCAAAAGATGAAAAGGGTGGTTTTATGAGCGGTACAGGATGTGTGGAACACATGAATGGCACTCAAAAGTTATCTGAATAATTCTGGCCGAATATATATTAAGAACCACAAATGATATGCCTGGTACTGATACTGTGTGCTTTATATGATGCAGAAACTAGTAAAGCTTTGCAAATTTCAGATTTCTGGGTTAGCTTAAAAGAAAATGGCGACTCCAGAGAAGCAAGCTTCTATATCAGATAATCGATATCAACACAACTTCCACACACATGGAAGGAAAACAAACACAGTAAAATAGTATCTAACAGTAGTGAAATTCCAGATACTTGTAGTGTCCTGAAACGGAAGAGGTCCAGTTGACTAAACGTAAGACCACATACCATTGCACAAGTGTGTGGATCATTTGAAAAGATCCTGAAAATCAATGTGCCTGGTAATGACAGAATTTAGATTACCAACCACCACTTTCTTTATTGCTTCACATACTCTCATCCTACCGATCTCTTCCTCCCTACTCACCTCTGTTCTCCCACCAATTCCCCAACCACTTACATTTGCACTACCCTAAGTCCCCAACCAATTACACTTGCACTACTCCTAACTCAACAATTTCTAAAAGCATCCTCTCCAATTGCTCATTTTCTCTCCTTCACCACCAACATTCTGCCAGACATTTTGTTCAACTGAGGAGAGACCATCAGGGTAAAAGGGTAGGTCAGAAAGCTTGAGTTTACCCTTTCAACCCTAGGATGTACAACTGCCTTCATTTAAATGTACTACAGAGGGTGGAAGGTGGATGTGACATCAGTTTATTTCTTTACACACGTCTCAGGTGGAGCAGCTCCAATATGGTGAACATACCAGGACTACTCTATTTGTGACACAGCACTGTATACTTTGAGGGGATGGTATAAGTTATATCATGCCAATGCCTCTCATTCAAGCTTACTACAATGCCAATAGGGGGATGTGGATGCTCAGTGATCATAAAGACATGCTGCTCAGGTCCAAATTGGACCTCATTTAATAAATAATGCCAACAGGGGGATGTGGGTGTTGAGTAATCATATGCTGATCATGGTCTAAACTGAACCTCAATGAATCAGATCGAACTGCAAGATGGTCTGTCTGGATCATCAATAGCTGAAGTCAAGTTATTGTCCGGCAGATTTAGTGACCTTCAGTCTCTTAGTGCCAGATTTCTTACAGACCCATAATAAATCTCCTCCTAAGAAAGGTATGGTTCTAAAGTAGATCATTCTTGGACTGACCATAGAGAATGAATTGTGATTCATTCTGTCGTTAAGTAACACAATTATAATTTGATACAGAATTTTTAACATCAAAAAAAGATGCACAGTAACAATTATCTCACCAAATATGGATAATGGAAAAATGTTTACAACCCCTTCTAAAAATTCATTTATACATACAGTCATAAAATACCATTCTTAATGCTTCCACCAACAACTACCGTACATTTATATACACTACCAACACAAAATTCATGCACCTCCCATATCAAATAACTTCTATTTGATATACTGTATCATAAGCATGCTTAAATTTGAAAAACAGAAGAAAATATCCCCATACTGTTTTTTTTTAAGTAAACTGTAACACTTCTCACCTTTCGTAAATGCCACAACTGATGGAGTAGTGCGATCACCCTCAGCATTTGTTATAACTTTGGCAGCCTTTCCTTCCATTACAGCCACACAAGAATTAGTCGTTCCTAAATCTATCCCAATAACAGCTCCCTTTACACCGTCTGATCTGCAGAGCACAACATCAATAGGTAAAAATCTTGCCAACACCACAGCAGCTATGGATTTCCAACACATGATTACTGGCATCAACCAGAAAAGTTAAAAAATTGGTGAAGGGGTAAACAAAAGAATCCCAAAGCCTGACATATACCCCAAATGCTGCTACTTTTCACTGCTGAAGAAAATAGTTTGGTACCACTCTGAATATGTACTGGTATTATCTTGTGAGGTAGTTTTTATTCCTTTAAAAGATTTCCACTGCAGCATAAACACACCCAACATCTGCAGAACATTTCAGAGAAACACCACCATGGTAATGATTACACATGAAACCCTTTCAACCAAAAGTTGCCATCTCATTTTTCCCATGGATAATCCTAACTTCCTCCAGTTTGGGAAATGACCACTAAACTACTCTGTTGCTACTTCAGTCATGTGTGAAAATATCAGAACATTTCTGATTAGCATACATTTCAGCACAATGCAAGTATGTGTTCAGGTTCAGTGCCAAATACCAACCCTACTGGTGTAATGACTTTTTGACATACAAGAATTTCACACAGCTGGAGAGTGTGCCTGGCAATAATTGGGTGGGATGGGCTAGGATGACAGTGTAGTAGGGTACGGCAGGGGCAATATATGGTTTGAACTGTGAGTGTTGTACATCATAATCAAAGTGAAATGAATGAGATGGATGGGGAGAGTGGTAGAATATGACAGGAGAAATATGACCTGTGGAGATGGAGGTTGTAGCATGTTTGAGGGTTAGGTATGGGTGAGCAGGAGTAACATGGGGGGACAGGACTGACCAAGTATTCTCTATGACAATGGATGCTGTGTAAGGGACAGTGCAGATGGCAGTAAGGTGAATGGATGAAAGAAAATACATTACAGGTGAGCTGGAATGGTGGTGCAGTATGACTTTAGCAATACACTTTGCAACATTAGGCACTGTAAGTTGGACATTATCAACGTGTTTTAAAATTTTATCCATGCTGAACAAGAAAGTAGCACACGCTGTTCTCATATCCCTCACATCTCATTACATGGGTATAAAAAGGGAAAAAAAAAAAAAAAATTCAAACAAACGATTTGGAAATAATGATAAAGACAAATATGGAAGAATATAAGAAAAGCAGAGCTGAGAGGGCACATGATAAGACTAGAAAGCAAATACTGTAAAAGGTATGGTAATGACAAGAGAAGCAATTTAACACAGCTGGATAAGGGAGTTCAGTATGGAAGAAATAGTAACGATAAAACATGTCAGTTAAAGTGGGCTATAAATGGGCCATATAAGAAGACAAGTACACTCAATCCTTGAGTAACACGTGGTTGGGTAACACGTTTTTGTTCTAACACGGTCAGTATATTAAGACAAGTCAACACGCGGAAAAACTTGAGCTCACGGAAAAATTTGAGCTCACGTGGGAAGTCAGCTGGCCTGGCAACTAAATTTGAAAGTCGCGCGCGATGACATCACCCACTAAACTCTGGGTACCTTTCCTGGGCGCATGTTTCCATTCGGTATGGGTATTTATCTCAATATCACATCCATCCACCTCAGCCAAGCAGCCCTAGTGGTATAGGTTAGATGTTACATTTAGCGCTTCCCAACACATTTCCAACTAACTAAGCATAAGGTTATCGGTCCTTTCTTGCGCCTCACCTAATTCTACCCCACACTCATAATGGGTTTCGTAGTTTTAAGGGACGAAATGGAACAAAAATGTTTCCTAATTAGAAAAAAAAAAAATACTTTCATCCATGTACAGTATTCTCATAAGTTAGTGTTCAGTTCCACATATTTCATTAGAATTTGTGCTTCCCAACACATTTTGGACCGACTGAGCATACGGCCATAAAATCCTTTCTCGCCTCACGCTGACCTTACCTCAATCATGGGTTTCGCAGTTTTAGGGGACAAAATTGAACGAAAATGTTTGCTAATCAGAAAAAAAAAAATTACTTCCATCCATATTCTCTCGTAAGGTAGCGTTCAGTTCCACATTCTTCGCTCTTCTTCCTGATACAGCAGTCTTATAATTTTCGGATTACTTCTGGGTGGTAAGAAAACGTTTCACACTAAATCTGTTTCCCCGTTGTTTTTAGCTGTGTTCCACTGAGTCAACTCATTTGACTCATCAGGGTTACGGCGAAAGGGCCTGTCCTAAGTGTTTAACTACACTTGACCTAACCTAGCTTAACTAAACCTAATAATTTAACCTAATCTAACCTAGCATCCAGTTGGGAAATTGGAAGACGAAAACCACTTTTGAGTACGTCGACAATCATAGGTACAGCTTAAGGAACGTGATGATAAAAAGTGGGAAGTTTTTCAGCACGGTGGTAATTTATCACCCTGAAAATAGTCAGAAAAACACCGAAAACAAACTGGAGGAATATGAATTTAATTGGTAAGGTCCTTCTACTGCTTTAAGTAAAGCGTACGTTTACTAAAATGGCAAAAAAGTATGGCGTATATGAAAGCACCATCATAACGATTTGGAAGGACCAGGAGAAGATAAAAGATCATGCATAGGAAGTGATGTGAACCTTGTAGCTGTGAAAATTTATATTTGTCCTGAAGCTGAGAGGCTTAGGCCTATAGGGTGCTATGTGGAGCATCAGAGAAATTCTCATTTTTACTCCTCCTTACCACTTTACCCCACATAAATTACCCCACTTATACGCACCATCAGGTAAAACAGTGAAGGGGATATAATTATTGTAATTAAGAGGATCAGTGGTATTAGAAATAGCATTAACAAACAAGTCGAGATGAGTACCCGTGTTGATACGTAGCTTCCCGGCACTCATCCCCCATCCCCCACCGATAATGTTGTCAAAGTTTTGCTTTCTCGTATCACGTGGCCTTCGGGAGAGACGTTAGGCCGTATGGTTAGACTAAAATTTATGGTTCTGGCAGTTTTAGGGGATGAAATGCAACAAGAATGTTTGCAAACCAAAAAAAAAAAAAAAAGCACTTTCATCCATGTGTTCTCCTGAGTTAGCATTCCGTTTCACATTCTTCATTTGGTATCTATTATCCCAACACATTTCGGACTGACTGAGCAGTTCAGCCATATGCTTAGTCTGTCCAAAGAATGTGAAATGGAATACTAACTCACGAGAACACAAGGATGAACATAATTTTTTCTGGGTGGCATAAATTTTCGTTCTATTTCGTCCCCTAAAACTGTCAGACCCATAAATTTTTGTCTAACCATACGGCCTAAGGTCTCTCCTGAAGGCCACATGATACAAGGCGAAACTTTGACAGCAACACTGGGGGTGAGGGGCAGGAGGAAAATACCGTGGAGCTACGTATCAACGAAAGGGTACCCAGCTCAACTTCTGTTTTTGTTAATGCTATTTTTAATACCATTGATGTTTTCAATTACAATAGTTATATCTCACTGTTTTACCTGATGGTGGGTGCAAGTGGGGGTAATTTACATGGGGTTAGGTTGTATGAAGGGGTAAAAGTGGGAGTTATGGAAAGCTGCCAGAACACACTGTACCATTATACATGTAAACATATTGTCTAAGTGACGCGGATTTGAGTACCACGGTCCTTGTCCAGTCCCTATTGCACGCGGTACTCGAGGTTTGAGTGCACTGCTGACACACAAGCATAATGACAAGATGTGTCAAGAAAATTTATGGAAATGAAAATACAGTACTGCTGAATCATAAATTTAGTGTGATTAACTTAAGATATCGATTTTTGACCACATCATAATATATACCAGGTTGCAATTTTCAACGGGTCGAGGCTGGAGTTTGGGATTCTAAAAGCATCTAGGGTTACCTGGTTTCTGTCCGCAAACACAGTCTGGCTACACAGAACCAAAAAATTACAGCCGCCAATCAAAACAAAGAGGGGTTGTAGTAAAAGATCAATTGATGGAAAGATCATGGTCATTATTTGTGCTAAACTGGTTATACAGTAATCTCTCAATTATTCGGCGTCATTCACCCAACCCCCAAGCCGAATAATGTGAAATGGAGAGAGACTGGAATTGGTTAGAGCGTTCAAATACCTGGGTAGTGATAAAAAAGAGAGGAAAATGTGCTAAAGAAGTGGAGTAGAATGACAGAGAAGAAAAGTGGCCTGTGATATGAAGGTCTTGAAAAGGAGCAGAGGCTTGCGTGTTGCTGCTGTGCGAGGCTTGCATGAAGGAGTGTTAGTGCCAACTTTAACACACTGATGTGAGACTACGGTGTGACACGAAAATGAAAAGTCGAGTAAGAGCAGTGAAGATGGGACTGCTGAGGAATGTGTATGGGGTACACAGTGTGGATAAGATACAGAATAATGTGATTCATGGAAGAAGCAGAGTGAGGAAGTCTGTGGACAACAGAATCAATGACAGTGTACTGAGATGGTTTGGTCATATGGGGAGAATGGATGACAATAGTGTTGAAAAAGGTATATCCGAGCAAATTTAAAGGAGGGAGGAGGTGAGGTAGGCCAAGAAGATGGTGGAGGGATATGGTGAATGTGTTTGTGAGGAAGAGAGGTATGGAAGTCGGTCAGGCTAGGAAACTGACAAGAGATCAAGCTGGCTGGATGAATGTTATAAGAAGCGCATGACCAAGGATTTGGCACCCTTTTCAACGTGTCAGTGTTCGGATTGACTATCAGATACATTTATGTGAAGCTACAGAATGTGGTGAAAGTTTTTGGCGTATCAGATAGGGCCAGGATTCCAGGGGCTTGAACTGTGAGTGAATGGGAGCATGGCCAGCTGAATTGGGCAGAAGGGACTGCTGAGGAATGTGTGTGGGGTACAGAGAGTGGATAGGATACAGAATAATGTGATTCATGGAAGATGCGGAGTGAGGAAGTCTGTGGACACCAGAATCAAAGAGAATGTACTGAGAAGGTTTAGTCATGTGGGGAGAATGGATGACAATAGTGTTGAAAAAGGTGTATCTGAGCAAATTTAAAGGAGGGAGGTGAGGTAGGCCAAGAAGAAGGTGGAGGGATATGGTGAATGAGTTTGTGAGGACGAGAGGTATGGAAGTTGGTCAGGCTAAGAAACTGACAAGAGATCGAGCTGGCTGGATGAATGTTGTAAGAAGCAAGGATTTGGCACCCCTTTTTAAAGTGACAGTGTTCAGACTGACTGTCGGATACATTTATGTGAAGCTACAGAATGTGATGAAAGTTTTTGGCATAACAGATAGAGCCAGGATTCCAGGGGCTTGAATGATCAGTGAATGGGAGCATGGCCAACTGAACTGGGCAAACTCGGGCTGTCTGGAGTTCCAGATGACGATGAATTTGAAAAAATAGACACTGAGTGAATGAATGTGAAGTTAACAGCCGTGTGCACTGTGTACCCTTTCAGTTAGGAAGTAAGACGCATCAGTCCCAATCTAGCCTGCACCAGAACACGTGAACAGCAGCATCATATTGCATGCTGCATTATTTACAGGCAATATAACATTGAAAAAGAGTGTAAATAAAGGCATCAACTGAACAGTTGTGCAAGTATCAGTTATATGCATTCCATGCATTCATTAATTTACAATAAAATGTATTTATTTGCCACTGGACATGAAACAGGACAAATGAAAATAACCTAGTGGATCATGACTACTTTCACAAGGGCATGAACAAAAAATCAATTACCTAACCAAATTTCACAGAAAATAACTATGCTAGGTGACAAGAGCAGGAAATAAAAGATAATGCATGACAACTAAAAATTACAACAAGCAGATACAAACACACAAATCGTTGATAGGACACGGACGAAAGTGGCAGCTGGGAGCTGCCTGCATGCAGGTGATCAGCTAATTCCAGCTTCAATATTATTTTTAGCATCTGCACATGACTTCTTTATGATGTTGTTGTTAATCATCCAATGGCAAGTAATTATTCATCTGGTAATACGTTACTGCATATTGGAGGTGAGGTAGTGGAAATGGTATCTTACAATTATTTTGTCTGGATTGTTTTATGTTAACAATGAAAAGACAAAAATTAAACAGAAGAATGCTTTTATTTGTTATCGATCACTCTTAGCACCAACTCGTTTTCTCCATAAGAAGTCCATTTAAATTTAGATGACAAATTTTGCAAGATTTTCACAGCACCAAATGGTGTCTAATGTTGAGATTCCAGTGTATACTGATTAAAAAAAGAAAGAAAGAAAAAAAAAAATCAGGTGACCAAAGTAAATGAAAAAAATAAAATTCAGAAGTCTGTCAAATGATACAGGTAAGATGTACAGATTATGAGAGTACACCCAGCCATTAGTATAAAAATCACTTGATACATACTTGTATCTGGTCTGCATCCTGAAGTCATCCCTCCTGGCCAAGATGCCCTGTGCAGATGTCTGCAAAAAGAATACAGTGTGGTACATACAGCTGGTATCTGAAAAAAGCTGCAAAGGATCCAGCAAAAAAAACATAGGAAATTGCAGTCCAAAATAACTGTTCTCTGGGACAGGTACGTGAAGGTGAGACGTAATCATACCAACACTTGAATGCCTGCTCAGTTGGTTGCTAATATATGACCAGATGATGTATGACAAAACATCATTTAACTGTTTATTATTCGGTACTGTACACTTTTACAAGTTCTAACATTTGCAGATACTGTACTTATCTGGTAAAGAACACACTTTGAGCATAAAAAACTTGAGTGAAGCCATTCCTACATGTGGGCAAATGAACTCAAAATGTGAGCAAAAGGACTCAAGGGCAAATTGACTGGTAACATTGAAAACACACAACAGACCCAGTTCCAGCCCTCCGATTGGCTGAAGCAGAACCGTAATGCATAACAAATGCATACTGCCTACGACCATAATGAACCACCAAAACAAAACTCATCACTCTGAATGGACGAAACAAAGACACTCACAGCATATTACACACAACATATAATTTAATTGCAGAAGAAAGTTGGGTGAAACTGCAGGAGAGTTCCCATGAATAAAATCTACAGCTATATATTTATCTCAACAAACTATAACATTTACCACTGTCATATTTTAAAAAGTTTCAGAAATGCCTAAGTATGACAACTATAAACCCACCTGTTTTATATGCAAACCACGGCATGCTGTCAACAACCACGTCGGATTTTTAGGTATTCAGGTTCATAGTCAATCCATCACTAATTGTCTGTCCCTACTAACCTAACCTAGTCTGTATCAACAACATAGGAAGTGAGGGATTAAGCATTACCTCAGTCCATGGATGATGTAAAGCCTTCCTGTCTCTAAGGTTACACTATGATAGTGTCTATTTCCCCTTTCTTACTTTCCTATAAAATGTCAACACCAGTTTTTCTATACTGCATGGTGTTCCTTCTTTTTCTTGCCAGCTTTGGCTGGAGTGTGGGGGAGAAGTTTCTTCTTTGCTATCCTTCTCATTTTAGTAGTTCAGTTAGCCTACTCTTTTAGGAGCTGCCTAGCATGGGCCAACTGGTCTACTGCAGTTATCCTCTCTACTTACCGGTATGTTTAACCTAACAATGTATTACCTAACCTAACCTAACTCAACTCTACCTAACCTGACCTAATCCAACCAAACCTAACCTAACTAATGTGAATGCTTTGGGGACAAATGAGTTTCAGGTCCAAATCAACCCATTTCACTCTGCAGGATGCCACTGTGAATGTCAACAAACCTAACTTTGTGCTTGAGTAACATGTTATTTTCGCAGAATTTAGATGTCAAAAATGAATTACCAGTACACAATCTTTAGTAACATGAATGGTATTGCTACAGAATCTGGGTGTCATAAATGAATTTACAATTATGAAAGATAATCTATCAAATTTTTCAGTTGTCAACGTCAGATTTCCTGCAGTTTATCCGATAGAATTCTGCAACAAACTTACTCAAATTATTATATCTTAGGAATCTGGTGTCATGGTTTTGTAAACGCTGTCCAATTTCGGTAAACAGATGCCTCCTACTTTGAGCAACACCTGATCAATTTTTGGTAAATCACATCACTCAATGTCGAAACAAAAAATATTTTTTCTGGTCTATTTTAGTGTGATCTGAATCAGTTTGAGTTTCATATCTGTCGGAAATCACCCATTTTGGAGATCGGCCTACCCAAGACTATCTCCAGAACAAGTCAATTACAATAAAAAATGAAGGAAAAAATATTCAAATCACACTAAACAACCAGTAATCATATTTCTAACAAACTAATTACCTTACCTTAAATGTTATCATCAGAGTCCCTCATCCAGGACCCTCACACCAGGAAGAGGCCGCTGGGGATATTGCATCCTCTGATGATGACATTTATGGTAAGGTTAGGTTAGGTTACACTACGTTAGGTTAGAAATGCGGTTTTCTGGTTAGGTTAGGTTACACTACGTTAGGTTAGAAATGTGGTTTTTTAGTTGTTTTAGCGTGATTTGAGTGTTTTCTTCCTTCATTTGTCGGAATTCACTTGTTTTGGAGATAGTCTTGGGTAGGCCTATCTCCAAAATGGGTGATTTCAGACAAAAATGAAGCTCAAAATCATTCAAATCACACTAAAATCAACCAGAAAAAATATTTTTTGTTTCAAAATCCAGTGATGTGAACTACCGAAATGCTAATCCCCAAAAAACGAGTGATGGCCTCGTATTCCGTCAGAACACACCCACTACAAGAGGAAGCCATCGTGCAACTGACTGAACAAACAAATATTTGAAGATATGCAAACTGTGTCAGCAATTAGATTGGCCTGCATTTTGGCCAATTTTAATCTCACTGGCTGTAAGGTCCGGGGAATACATAGTCACATGATGTCACAACCAAGAGCTGCTCATGGCAGCGGGAAAGAGCTCCATGTAAGTTTGAAATTGAAGGAAGATCGGAGGTAATTAATTATAGGATTTTCATGTTAAATATACATTTCCGAAAACAAGTTTATAGTGGAACAGAATCAAAATAAGGTGGTCCACAGACCACAACATGGCTGTCAGATTTCCTGGATCGGCCGGTGATTTACCGAAAATTAATTCAGCAACCAATCAGATCTTCCTGATAGTCTATTATATATGTAGGGGAGGGGCAGTAAATTAATATTTCACATTAACCTTAAGTGGTAGGTGGTGGCGACCAACATCCACTCACTTCATGTAGTGCTGCCTACTTCTTCCTTAGCCTTTATCATTCTTTTTCTGTGTCTGACCTCCTCTCTTCCTATTTCTCCCATCTTTCCTGTCACTTCTTATTGCTTTTCTTTCCATTACAGGTGGCTTTACATTGAATGACAAGCCAAATGGTTTCCTGTAAGCCAAGAAACCATTTACAACGCTGGGTGGTAACCACATAACCAAACCATTCGTGCTCCCTACGTGTCAAGTGGGTTGGTGGAGGGTTAGTGCCCCTCCCTGTAAAACAAATAACTCAAGAGTCAAATGGCCACCCCTTACGGGATAATGGCGTCTGGCAATAGAGAGATAGAACATTTTTTTTACATATTCCTTCCTCTATCAACTGTTATTCTAGTGTAATGGCAGACACTTCCAACTTGTGTCCCAGTCACCTTTTAGTACCTCTTCCTAACCTTACATTTTAACCTAACTTAACCAACATCTGAGCAAGTCCACCATTACAAACACTTGTTAAGTATAGGGGGGAAAAAGGGAAAAAAGGGGAAAAAAAAAAAGTCAACAGAACACAACTGCTTACTCCCATGAACATGGAAAAATACAGAAAACAAACTGGAGAAATAACATTTGAGTTGGTAAGGCACTGTTGCTTTAAAAACGTACCCCTACCCCAACTCCAACCTGTTTTAATCATCCTGTGAAAGATCCATTTGAAGACCAAGTTTAGAAGATCTACTCACGTGGGGTATAAATAATTTTCGTAACATAATTATGTAACAAATTCCCTTGTTTCCCTGAAGGTCACTACACAACCAGGAATCTCGCACCTTAAATCAAACCTATACTTTATTTTTCACAATACACAATGTCAGTACTTTTCCACCTAGACCAAAGAGTGCTGCTAAATAACCTCCACACAAGAAGTAAACAGGGAGTTATCAAACATCGTCTGCTGCCGGCGCCATGGTGTCGTCTGCCGCCTCCACTCAATGGTTAAACAATTTTGCTGATAATTACCATTTACAAACCCTAACATTTCTTACCTGTTGGAGGAGTCGAGCTCCATGAGTCTTTGAGTGCAGTGCGCACAAATTGGTAGCCAATAATCTCGCCTTAGACATCATCTTGTCAACCTGTGAGGACGTTTGTTGAAGCAGCTGACCCCACGTGTGTGGCTGATGCAAGTGAACAAGCGTCCTTCTCCAGAACCTTCCCATGGCGTGTGGTTCCTTACCAAACAGTGTACCAGCAAGCAGTTTAAATATTTATTGCGCCTTATAAAGGCCAATAATTTAAAATTTGAATAAAAATAATATATATTTACATCCACGATCCATTTTAAATTATATGATGTAATTACACTTGCTCAAGATATAAAGTAATTTGCCTCATCCTAGCAAGCTAATAAGTGAAACAGTGATGTATTGAATTTTTAAAACCAACTATAATGACAATCGACTGAGCAAATAAGGTGATGTAAGGAAGGCTGTAAAGAAGATGGGTTCTAGGGTTACAGTGGAGTACCACTTTTGGTACAGTAAATGTGAAGGCTACAAATTAAACACTTTGTCTGTTACTGAATACATTGCTTTTACCAACTGTTTTGTCTGAGAGTGGATTTACTCCACTGAGCTCTATGACATGGAGGGGATACTTCCACAGCGAGCGTGTGACTTACGGCGGCCATATTGAAACACCTGCACTCGCCGCTCACCATGATAATGTTCTTTGCTTGCTGTCTGTTTCCCTGCTGTTTCTACGCATTCACTTCTCAATTTTTATATATATATATATATATATATATATATATATATATATATCACTTCTCATTTTATATATATATATATATATATATATATATATATATATATATATATATATATATATATATATATATATAGTGATTTTATTCTGCCTAGCTCTGCTAACTATATGCTACAGAATAAAACAATGTCATAAGTTGCTGAAGTGCAGAGAATATTTTTTTTTTTTCCGGTTTCTTTATGACCGCCTTAGCCTAATGTCTATGTAATTATGATATTAAAGGCAAAACTGAAGTCAATTGAAGGAGCACAAATATGAAAATGATGTATTTCGTCATCATTAAGTATATAAGCACATGATATAGAGTAGAAAATGGTCATTATCTAATAGCTATTAACAGTACTCCACCCAGCCATCATCCAGTCCTATGTTACCCCATGAGGAGCGTAGGAGTCCAGGGCTAGGCAAGTTGGTCCTGACGCTTAAGACGAGTGACCAGTTTCACGAACCCCTGAGTGGCATTACTTGAACAATAAATCCCAACCATCCCTTGGATATGAACCTGCACCGGCTCAGTCCGATTGGAGCTCCTTAACCACCCACTAAACAACCATGCGCCATAATTTGGTTATATGGTTACCACCCAGCGTAATAAATGGTTTCCTGGTGTACAGGAAACACTACAGTACTTACACATATCTTCATATACATTAACATACTTCCATAATTATTTCTTATTGATTTTTAAATACAACAAACCTAACCAGCTGCTTTCTTACTTTAGTACCAATAGCTTCCTATGTGATAATTTTCTTAATGTGATGTACCCTAATACTACTGTAGCACTGTGATACCAGTTTTATTAATTTGTGAACATGAAAATGTGAGTGCGTTTAAGTACTTGGGTAGTGTGATGAGTCAGGATGGAAGTTTAGAGGGTGAAGTGCTTGAAAGGTACAACAAAGAAGAAAGGTTGCTGGTTCCTTGAAAGCAGTGATAAGAAACAGGAAAGTGAGCATGGAAGCGAGAAAGTTACTACATGACAGTATTGTGATACCAACTCTAACGTATGGAAGTGAAGCTTGGGCCTTGTTGGAGGGACAGAAGTCATGAGTGAGAGCAGTGGAAATTAGTTATTTGAAAGGAGCATGTGGAGTCACATGGAGAGGCAGATTGGCAAATGAGGAGGAGGATCGTTGTGGTGTGGATGTGGATGTGATAGGAAGCGTTAGGAGAAACACATTGAGGTGGTTTGGCCATGTGGAGATGATGGAGAGTGAGAGACTAACGAGGAGAGTGTATGTGAGTGAGGTGCAAGGGGGTAGAGGGAGGGGGAGGCCAAGGATGAGATGGAGGGATGGAGTGGAGAGGTATATGAGAGAGGGGAGTGTCACTCCATAAGAGGTCAATGATTTACACCTTGTAGTCCTTGATTTACCCTTGGCAAGCGAACGTAGACAAACAGAGCTGAACTAGCATTCGCGAACGTTCGCATATATGATGGCCTATGCTCCTGTGAGCAGTCATTCAATGTCCCGTGATCATTGCCTTACGTCACGTGGGCATCCGTGCATGTTCCTTGAGCATTCGTTCATGTAATATCCCTACTGCAATCACTCACAGAATGTCAAGAGAAGAGAAGGCAGTTGCGTAAGTGTGCTGCAATGACTGTCATCCGTGTTTTTTTGGGGGAAAGGTGGTGTACCGACGCTCATTCGAACATTCATAAAAGCTAGTTCAGGTTTGATGTGATGTTAATGAAGTGGCATCAACACGGCAAGAGGTGACGAATGGCATACCACAGGGTTCGGTTCTTGGCCCCCTGTTGTTTGTAATTTACAGTAATGACTTACCCAACGGCCACCCTTTGCGGGATAAGGGCGTCGGGCTATAGACAGATAGATAGACAGACTTACCCAATGTTATCGGTAATAGTGATAGATTCCTCTGTGCAGCTGATACGAAAGAGTTCAAGAGAACTGATGAAATTAGTGACTGATGTGGTCAACTGCAAGAGGACTTGAACGAAGCTCGAAAATGGTTTGAAAGGTGGCCATTGAAGACTCAGCCTAAGAAGTGCAATTTTATGAGAATAGGAAGAACGAATGTAGAAAAAAAAAAAAAAAAAAAAGGGTGAGGGGCTTATGAAGTGACCGAAGAAACAAATGGTGCCAGGCACAACAAACCTCGCCTGACAGCAGTTATTTTACTGCCGTTAAATACTAACTCGCTTCTGCCATTTAGTGTCAGTGCACAATTAACCCATTTGCGTCCAGCGTCCTCAATATAGGACGGAACTGGGCATTTTCAAAAGTTCATGAAGGAGGGAACCCAGGGGTAGGGACCTATGAGCTTAGCGACTATGAGCCGGTAGGAAGAGGGCAGTATGCTTAGTACCCTTCCAGCAATATCCCTCACACAGGAACCCTGGAAGTTAATGACCTAAAGTCTAAGGTAATGGCGCAAATGTTTTCAAGTTATGCCCTCTGAAAATCCATGATCTTGTTTGACATTTCATGGTCACTCAAGGTCAAAGGTCATACTGCCAAATGAAAGCCCTTATGAGACTTCTTATATCTTGGTAATAGTAAATATGTCTGTCTTCAGCGAGTTTCAAGTTATAACCCCCTGAATATCCGTGACCTTGAGTTTGACATTTCAAGGCCATTCAAGGTCAAAGGTCTTGGTGCCAAATGAAAGTCCATATTACGAGTTCTCGTATGTTCCTAATAGTCTGTTTCTATCTATTGCCAGAAGCCTTAATCCCGTAAGGGGTGGCCACAAACAAATCGCCTCCATGTCGCTCTGTCCCCCGCCATTTCACGTGCCCTGGTCCCAGCTCACACCCCCCTCTCTCATTTACCTCTCCACTCCATCCCGTCATCTCATCCTTGGCCTCTCCCTCTCTCTCCCCCCCCCTTCACTTCACTCACATAAACTCTCCTCGTCAGTCTCTCACTCTCCATCCTCTCCACATGGCCAAAGCACCTTAATGTGTTCCTAATAGTAAATATCTATATCTTCAACCGTTTTCATGTTATAGCCCTCTGAAAATCCGTGACCGTGATTTTGACCTTTGAAGATCACTCGATTACCTCCAAAATTTAATAACTTTCTTTGGGGACCAGTGCCCACATATCCTGAAAGTTTCATGTAATTTCATCCTGCTTTTTTTTTTTCTTTTTTTTTTTTTTTTTTTTTTTTTTTGCTAACAAACAAAGAAACTCGACCAAAAACAATACCTCGTCGGAGTCCGTCCGGGCGAGGTAATGAAGGAAATTCACTCGAAAAAAGACTTGAGAGAAGTGGCAATTGTAGTTTCATCCCAAGAAGTGCAACTGTATGAGAATAGTAAGAACGAATGTAGGAAAGAATTAAAAAAAAAAATAAATAAGCCCTTTGTGAAGTGCAGAAGAAATGAAGGAAATTCTCTCAGAAAAAGACTTGAGAGTGGTGATAGTAGCCTGAATTTTGAGGAACACCCGGCAGAGAAACTGAAGAAAGCTAATGGGCTGGTGGGACTGACAATGAGAGCTTTTAGTACTTCAGATGAAGCAATGTTTAAGTCATTACATGCAGTACTAGTGAGGCCACATCTGGAATACACAAACCACATTCGGTGTCCATATAAAGTAAAAGACACTGAAATGACATCAGGTTTGACAAGAAATTGGACAGAGCCTGGGTGACTACGGAGCAAAGTTTCATTTACAAGGCAAAATTACTTAGCCACCCTGACCGCCGCCAAGAACCCAGTCTGAGTAGGCTACTGGTACTGGTGCCACAGGCCTAACGACGGGCCTACTGCCGTCTGTGAGTATGATCATGCTCGACAAATTGGACGAGCATGTCCACTACTGCGTTCGTTGGTGGTTGCCCAAGTTCGTTCGCCAAGAGTAACTCCAGCCGATGATCGCAAAATACTGTACACTCCTGTGAGTATCTGCTCATGGGACCTCCTTCACGGAAGTAGAGGTCGAACTGTAGGAGAGTTCTCACTTAATGAATGGTAAAAATTTTATGACAGGGACTGTCTTTCATGATCGTAAATTCAGTTATAACACCCAGAATCTGCGGAAAAATCATTATGTTATTAAAGATTATACAATTCATTCATGGCACCCAAATTCTGCGAAAATGTAATGTTTCTCAAGGGCACGAATTTAGGTTTGTTGACGTCGGCGATGGCGTCCTACAGAGGGCAAGGTCGATTAGGAACCAAAATTCTTTCGTCTCCAAATCGTTAAGGTAGGTTGGGTAAATTAAGTTAAGTTTGGCTGAATTAGGTTAGGTTAAAGTTGTGCTAGCAATTGTAAGTTCTATGCATGAGAGCTCTCCTGCAGTTTCACCGAAGTAATAGCCTCACACTCACCAATGTTTGTTCATGTTCGTTCGCCAAATGTAAATTCACAGACACGAAAGACTATCTGTCTATCTATCTATCTATTGCCAGACGCCTTAATCTCGTAAGGGTTGGCCACAAACAAATCGTCTCCATGTCGCCCTGTCCCCCGCCATTTCTCTGCATGCCCCGCTCCCAGCACACACACCCCTCTCTCATATGCAGTACCTCTCCACGCCATCCCTCCATCTCATCCTTAGCCTCCCCCTCCCTCTCCCCCCCCTCCACCTCACTCACATACACTCTCCACGTCAGTCTCTCACTCTCCATCTCCACATGGCCAAACCTCCTCAGTGTGTTTCTCCTAACGCTTTCTATCACATCCACGTCCGCCCCACAGCGCTCCTTCACTTCATCATTTGTCAGTCTGTCTCTCCATGTGACTGCACATGCTTCTCTCAAAAAACTCATTTCCACTGCTCTCATTCTTGACTTGTGTCCCTCCAACAAGATCCAAGCCTCACTTCCATACGTTAGAGTTGGTATTACAATACTGTCATGTAGTAACTTTTCACTTCCTTGTTTCTTATCACTGCTATCAAGGAACCAGCAACCTTTCTTCTTTGTTGTACCCTTTCAAGCACTTCACCCTCTAAACTTCCATCCTTACTCATCACACTACCCAAGTACTTAAACGCACTCCCATTTTCCATTTCCTCACCATCCAACGTCACTGTACATTTACTGACTTTACTTCCCTCATAGACCATAACTTTATTCTTCCCTACATTCACAAAAGACACGATACCTAAATATGGCGTAAATGCATTTTACAGTATATGCACCATAGTATCAAGTTCCATATGTAAAATACATTAACCTTCTGGATCCTTCCCTTTATGCTGTATAAAGTAGGCTAAAGCCTGGTATGTGTGTGAGCATATATATATATATATATATATATATATATATATATATATATATATATATATATATATATATATATATATATATATATATATATATACGGGGCCTCAGTGGTAAAGTGTGCGTTTTCGTTCACTGAAGAACGAGGGTTCGCGTCCCGCCAGGATAATAAACTTTTGGGAGCGTTCTTCAGGCCACGTACTGCAATGACGGACACAAGGGGTGCTGTGGTTGAACCAGTGTCGCATACTGTAAAGTATGATTGCACCCAGTCGGCATGCGCGGGCCGATGATACTTGGTTCACAGACTACATACACATCCAAAGCCACTCCAACACTACAATTACACTTACAAGCACTTCTCACCCTACATACAATCTCGACTAGACAGCCTAAGCCACTTGGTAGAGATATATTGGCTGTATCGTCCCCGCTTCGGTTGGGATAGGCCGGTCCTGCAGTGGACACACAAACGGCTGATGAGATGAGATATATATCCAGTAGGCTAGTTGACCATGCCAGGCAGCTCCTATGAGCGTGACTAAACTAGTAAAGAAGAAGGTTCCCCCGCCCACCAAACACTCCACTCGAAACGGGCAGGAAAAAGTGAGAATGAACACCATACAGTAAAAAAAAAAAAAAAAAAAAAAAAAAAAATGCGTGGACATTCTATAGGAAAGTGAAAAGAGACTTATCATAGTGAAACATGAAAAGGAAAAAGACTGAATTAGTACCTTTAGTAGAATTACTTCTTATATATATATATATATATATATATATATATATATATATATATATATATATATATATATATATATATATATATATCCAACCATTTCTTGTCATATGTTTATCATAACTTTGCTTGAACCTTAACGGAAAGGGCAGCAGCTTATTTCATTCGTCCACTACTCTATTGTCAAATCAATTTCTGCGTACATTATCTCCTTACTAAAACGGAATTTATCTAGTCTGAAACCATTACTTGTTCTGTCCTGTATGCTCACTTAAAATACCTTGCTAATATCTCCCTTATTTACTCCATCCTCTTGAACACCTCAATGACGTCTGTCCTTACTCTACGCCTTTCTGGTGAGTGCAAATTTAGTCCTTTCAGTTTGTCTTCATATGAAAGGTTCCGAACATCATGTATAATTTGTGTCACACTTCTCTGTATATTTCTAATGAGTTTTTGTCCACTCGATGGCACGGACACCAAAACTGCAGTGCGTAGTCTAAATGTGGCCCTACTAATGCTAGATTAAGTTGGAATAATACTTTAGATGTCCCGTCGCTCACCCTTCGCGAAATAAACCCTGTGAATCTATTTGCTTTATTTCTCGCATTTATAAACTTTTGCCTTGGGTTAAGGTCTTTACTGATTATGACTTCTAGACTTCTCGCAAAGTTGCATATAATATCTACGACGGTCTTGTCCACGTTAAGTACTTCAGATTTTTCCATGTTAAATTCCTTATGCCAAACCTTAGACCATTGGTTCTCAGACTGGGAGATATGGACCCAAAGGGGGCCACGGCAGGATTTAGTGGGGCCATGGAGGGCTAGTGTAAGTAGTAAATCAGAGTGTGTCTGTGAAATCTCACTTAGAATCCTCTTGCCATTTTCCACAACATATTTATGTGAATCTGGTTTCTCCACCCTTCTACACATGAAGAGTAAAAGTCGAAACCGGTTGGATGTGGACCCAGATATGAGATGTGCGTTATCAGTGGCTCAGCCTTGAATCAGTCGACTGACTGAAAGCAGTGTCATCCATCCCATTGATATGTAACAAAATATGCATTCTGATTGATTGTTGTAAGCATTAAAATAAATGGAGAGCACCAAAGAAGTTTTTTTCATCATTATTTTTGAGGGGCTTGATAGAAAACTGAACGGGGCCACGAGAATGTTAACATCCCCACAAGTGGGGTATGAAATGAAACTGTTTGAGAAACCCTGCCTTAGACCATGTGGACAATATACTGGTCTTTTTGAAGTTCAACACAGTCGTCAGTTGAGTTAATGATACATTCTATTTTTGTTTCATCAGCATTTTGTTAATACTGCTAGTGATCCAAAGTCTAGGTCATCTCTCTCTCTCTCTCTCTCTCTCTCTCTCTCTCTCTCTCTCTCTCTTTATATATATATATATATATATATATATATATATATATATATATATATATATATATATATAATCCATCATCCAGACCTATGTCGCCCCATGAGCGTAGGAACCCGGGGCTAGGCAAGTTGGTCCTGACATTTAAGACGAGTGACCAGCCTCACTATCCCTGAGTGGCATTACGTGAGCAATAAACCCCAACCATCCCTTGGATATAAGCCTACACAGGCTCAATCCGATTGGAGCACCTTAATTACCCACTAAACCACTAGGCGCCATAATTTCGTTATGTGGCGGTGGCTGAATCGGTAGAGAGGCGGCCTACAGTCCTGATGGACCCAGGTTCGAATCTCGGCTGGGGCAGGGAACAGTTTAAGGATTTGAATCTCATAAAAAGCAGACTTTCCTGATCTACCAGATGACCCGCCGACATGTAAAATTACCCCCGCTAATACCAATACACCAGTCCTGTATGAGACAGCCCTAGCATGTATTCAATATGGACGGTGGGTGTTAGCGCCGAAGTGGTGACATGTGGAGGTGTAGGAGGACTACTGGGCCTTGGGATAGGCTACTGCCCCCGAGATATAGACCCTGACGCCTTTGCCCGGAAATCGGAAGCATAAAAAAAAAAAAAAAAAAAAGCCTAGTAAATGATTTCCTGGTGTACAGAAACCATTTGGCTTGTCACTCAGTGTAGAGTTACCCATGGTCAGAAGGAAGAGGAAAGAATGAAGGAAAGAAAGACAGAAGCGGGAGTGTAAAGTCATCCGTAGGCAGAAGAAAAAGGAAAGGGTAAAGGAAAGACAGAAGAGGAAGGATGGAAGAGGAAAGGGCAGACATCCAAAGCAGCTCTACATCGAGTGAGGGGATGGTGAACGCCATATATATATATATATATATATATATATATATATATATATATATATATATATATATAAATTATATATATATAATATTGCCTGTAGGATTAGGGTACTTTAATATCTTGAGATGTGAAGAGCGTTCTGGAGACTTTGGCATGTTTTTTGTTCTTTCTCTTTTACCTTAGGAATTGCTTCTTGTCATTATTGTTATTGTGTATTGTTAATTTACGTGCATTATTACGTCAGCAAATGTAAGTTCCCTACTAAGCTCTTGAATGTTATGGGCTGTACTTTTAGGAGTAGGAGACCATCCCGCCGCCAAGACCGTTGAATTTTAGTCAGCTGGCTATAAGTGACAGATGTGGACAGGTGTGTGCGAGAGTTCAGTTTTTCGTCAGTGAACAGTCGGTGAGTTAATGACAGAATTAGCGACTCAAACAGTGAGAGTAATCACCAAGGACGAAGGAGTCAGACAGAGAGTCGGTAAGTGGAAGTTAGGCAATCAGTGAACTAGTAGTAGTGAGTGAAGGACAGAAACGTGGGGAAAAAAATCAAGTGTTTTGCAAATGTCCCTTGGCTGTGCTTAGAAGGAATAAAACTCTGAAGTGTTCATCTGCGTTTGATTAACCGGCTGGACTCTCAACGTATCGTTCTCGACGTATCTACGATCCTTACGGCTTAATAATTAAATAAACTATTAGAGATCGAGTACTGATCCGTGTGGCACACCGCTAGTTACTAATCCCCAATCCTACTTAGTACCATTTATTAAAACTCATTGCTTTCGTCCCTTCGGCCAGGATTCCATCCATTTTAAGATATCACTGTCTATACCGTCTGCTAGAACCTTCTAACCTTTCGTGTGAAGCCCCATCGAAAGTTACACTGAAGAGATAAACAATATCGTAAGTTTTATTGCTATCCATCGCCTCATAGACCTCAGAGAAAAATGGTAAGTTTGTGAGGTAGGACCCTCGTTCCATACAGCTGAAATGAGATTAAATTTTTCTAGGTGCTCACTAATTTTATTTTCTATAACTGACTCTAGCATTTTACCAACCATATATGTTAGACATCGGGTGATAATTCGATGCAACTGATTTAAAAATGCCTTTGGAACTTCTGAACTTAAAGAATCATTAAATAACTTTGTAAGTGGCTGACATAATTCTTCCTTGGTTTCCTCCATAATTTTTGCATATTATGTATACCGTCCGGACCTGGCGATTTTTTATGCTTTAGCTTACTTTCTTTCAATATTCCTCTCTACTAATGGTTATTTTTATCTAAAAAATTGGTCGTATTACCATAGTGAATAACTTGCTTGAGCGTCTAGATTTTCCTTGGTAAACACTGATGCAAAATAATTACTTAGGATAGAGCACATTTCTTTATCGTCACTGATAGGCCTAATGTTACCTGATTCTGTTCTGAGAGGTCCCATCTTATCTTTATTTTTTGCACAGTACAGCTGATAAAAACCCTTAGGTTTTCTTTCGATTCTCGAGCAACCTTAATTTCACAATCAAGCTTTGCTTTCCGTATCTTCCTCTTTACTTCCCTATTTAAAATTGCGTACCGGCTACGTAAGTGTTCCTCTCTTCATTTTATTTTTATATTCCTTTTATTTGACCTATGAGAAACTATAATGGGCCCTGAATTTATCGTTCTAAAAGCTTCTGAGGGGATATATATATATATATTCTGGCCTCTGTTTATTATACTTAGTAAATCAGCATACTTCTCACTGATGCAACGGCTACGTGACACTTGCCATGAATTAATATCCGTGGCCTTAGCTACACTCCCACCTATATCCTTTTCCTCACCTATGACCTGAGGTTCCCCAGTGACCGCAGTGACCTGCGTTCACTCCCAGATAAATCCTGTCCCTCACCTATGACCTGAGCTTCTTCAGTGACCTCCCTCCCTAAAGTAGCCAGTCTCCTCTCCCGTCAGCAAAACTAATCCTTATAATCAACTGCATTAAGCTTACACAGACTTTGTAGCCTATTGATAAGAGTTATTCATAAAGACTTGATGGCCTCTACTGTTAAATGGCAGTTAGATAATATTTCAACCATAGGGAATTTCTCCACAAGATAATCAGTTTCTGGAATGTTTTGACCTGTAGGTCAATAACAGGTAAAGGATTCCACTTTCATTACCTTCGTCTATCACATCAAACGTCAAGGCCGACTCTTGAGTAATGAAGTGTAGGCTACCGTGCATGTGCCACTCACCCTCTCCGGTAAAATTCTTAAAGTAACACGTACGAAACTGACTCCCCTACAGGGACCATAAACAGACGTCTTGTCGAATGGCAATGCACCTCCAGACTCAGTACATTCAGGAAACACCAGAGACAGATTTCAGTCAACAAAAAGAAACACTTTCCCAATTTTACAACCAATATATATCAGTAATGTTCTTTGCTTCTGCAGCATGCTCCCCACCCTCCCTCCTATGCCAATGCCCTCTACAACAACTTGCACAGCATAAGGATTGAACAGCGCCCTATACGCATTAACATTGGCTGCACCAAAATCACTCCCATAACTCACACGTCCAAACGAAAGTCCTTCTTATCAGAAAATAATTTATCTTTATATGAGAGGCATACAGTTCAGTGCGGCGATCTGTGCCAACTCACAACACCCCGTCATACATACAATATAGACATAAAACAATCATCACTCTTACATTACCAGACCCTTTTTGATAATAGCCCACCTCCAGACATTCCCACACTTGCAATGAAGCACAACCTACATGTGCAGGGCAATACAAAACCTCGATCAGACAACTACTGTACAGTATTATAAACCCTCCTCCCAACACTCATCCATCAGCGATACCTTAAAAAGAACTGGTCGGATTCACGTAAATAGACTTAAATGAGAATATCACCCAGCCCTTCTCATGCTATAGCTATACCGGCTTGATTTGAGTTGGGTAGAATCATAGTTGACACCTGCCTGCCTGTCGATTAGGCCCTCACAACATAAAACACATGATGGAGCACTGCACAGCATATATGCCATACTAGGACGCAGGCACAACATCAACTGTGTAAGCAACTTACGAGATGAACCCATCGGATCAGTTCCTTACCTGCGGCGGACAGATGTAGCCTACTCTGCCAGCAGGCCAGGGTTAAGCAACAACAGTAACCTACAGCAGGACTTGCCCCTTTCAGGTGTAAAGCCTGAAAAACTCAGTATAACTGGGTGATTACCACACACTTACCAAACAAAAGCCTCGGAATTATATAGGCACTATCGGGGTGGCCGACTCCGTCTCGCCCATCGCGCCTCAACAGTGATGTTTATAACAGTTTACCACTAATATGTGGTTAGTATAGAGAAAACTGATGCTAGGTGCCTCGAGAGAAGATGGAATGTTTTTACAGGACAAACTTGCATTAATTTGAGCAAGCCTTCCCTAGGTGTCCCCCAGTTAACCCTAAGTGGTCCATTCAAATTAATCTTTGAACCCAAAGGCAACGAATGGTACATGGGGCCATATTCTCTTCGCTTTGGATAGCTTTTGGTGAAAAAAAGACGAAAATATATTAAAGCACCAGACAAGAAATAATCTGGCAAGGAAGATGAGTTAGGAAGTCTTGTCATTCGACGAGAAATGAATCACGGACGCCAGTGCTGATAGTTGCTCTGTCCATTATATTACTCAATCTCCTAACTCCTATCACCCACTCTCAACCATGAGAGAGTTACTGAGGTAAAAAGGTAAAGTTAGAGATAGACGCAATTAGGCGCTTAGCCGCAGTACTATTATAATCCCCGTCACATATGTGCCATTGAGCCTGTGGCGGGTCATTCACCCAATATCCTGGAATACAAGGCCACTGCATTATCCAGGTCACCATTGTTACCTCCCCTAGATGTTGCCCTAGGTACTCATTTTACCTGCCAGCCCACGAAGGGTGGATGGACACCTGAGTTTGGTGGCGACAACTGCCTGCAGCACCAGGATTCGAACGCTAACGTTAATGGACCGGCAGCCTGTTAATGGTGACAGGATTAACGCTGGCAGGATCCTGTGATTCACTAAGCTTAATAAAATCGTCAGGGGTTATCTGGCATACCATAAGGGAATTAATTTGATCTTGCCATTTTTCCATATTAACCACAGAGTATAACAAACTTATTTTATTTTACTTTGGATAGATCTCTGGTGGTGAGAGAGTTTTTTGACTGCCTATAATAACCTCTTCAGTCCGATAATGAAAATGAGTCTGTTGGCACAGAGACTACTTGGAGCACAAAGAAGTGTGTGTGTGTGGGGGGGGGAGAATCATTGAAGCTACGATGGTGCCCTGGCCTTCGTACAGGTCGTCACGACTCTGGTGTTCACGACAGTCATTCCGTGCGACAGGACCGAAATAATGCTATGCAGATTTCATCTGTAAGGTGTCAAAGACAGTCAAACGACTGGAAGAACACGATGTTCTTTGAGACAGTTCGTTTTGTTGGAAATCATCTTTCTGCAAAGGTGACAGGAGATGAAGGAAACTGTTCCAGAGAGTAAGGTAATTTTTGACGAAGAGTATCAGTCTTCACTGTAACATCAGAGTTTCATTAACACCCACAAGGTGGCATGAACACTCCTTGTGCCTGTTAGTGAAGACAAACATGTACTGAAATTTTTATGCAGATACTCTTGACCTGTAGTGCAAGGGACATGATCATTCTGCCTGGCTGTCTGATAACCGATATTTCAGTCGGGGATTTCTAAATAATTGATGTGTTATGGAGTGTACAGCTGGAAATTAAACGTGTACCACAGCACTACGTAGTACTGCTTAGATTAATTATTTGTTTGTCGGCGATTTACCCAGTAGACATACCCACCCGCTTGACTTGTAAGAACTGTACCTCTCATTATTACACCAGATTGTTTGCACAGAGATCAGGCCTTTCAAAGACCACTTTTGACAAGGGGGGAGGGATTAACTTAAACTTTGCGGCCATCAGGACCTTGATATGCCCATGAAGTTGCCACCAGTGTATACGAGAACTGAAAAGAGCCACTGACACAGGAACGTCTTCTGTTTTGATACTCAATTTCCTAACTGTACAAACAAGATGGATGTCTACTGGCCATAATGTCAGGCTGGACTTTCACGGGTGAATCACAATTACTTTGTTTATGCCTAACAAGTATGCCTCTGGCGGCTGTGAATTGCTTTGAGTATCAAATTTTTTCCCTATGCTGTACTTCCTTTGTTCATCACTGGAATTAATAGTACATTCATCCGAGTCATATTTATCAACCAATCATGTGATTCCTGTGAATATTAACCGAGGAATTATAATCTTGTACGCTACCCACTCTTTCCTCGCTGACTTTACTTCCAGCGTTTCCCAGGAGGTAGTTGTTTCATGTAGGGGCGTGCACAGTTAAGGCTCAAAGAGGCTAGAAGTCTTGCCTCGTTGCCCTGCCAGTTACAAAGTTCCACTGATTCTCTCTCTCTCTCTCTCTCTCTCTCTCTCTCTAACCGGCAAGGGGTGTGGTGCCCCTGTTTTTCAACCAAGGATCCCTCTTTCCCCAAATTCTTTTGCACACGCCACTGGTTTCATACACTCATTTGCCCTCATTTGGTGTACCCACTTCATCTATCGCCAGAACACAAGCTTCTAAAATCGACTTTCTTCTTGTTGGATATCAATACTTCTTGTGTTTACCACCGGAGAAAAAGAAAAATCTAGAATCACATCTTGCTTACAGACTCATTGTTATGGCTGCGTTAACTTGATACAAACATCATTCTCAGCACACCTTCAGAGTTTTCCTAGAATACTGCGTGTCTCACTGGCCTTGAGGGTGTTGCAAGGGGCACTGACACGGGACCACTGCTCTTGTAAGGCGCAGCAGTTGTTTTTTTGTTCGTATCAGGTGCATTTGAACTCTCTTCGTATCACATGCATTTGAGCACTTGCGAAAATGGTGAATTACTTGATATGCCTCTGTTATTCAGCTGTTATTGTTATCATTGATAGCAACGAAAGACAGCCTCTGGTTATGCGCCCTAAGAATCAACCCCTCTACCCACCTACTTTTCCCGCAGTGCACCTGTTACCATATGGGATTTTCTTTTTTCTTTCCCAGTGGATCTATGTTACCTATGGACGCATTCCCTCCATAGATCTGTTTTCCTCATGGACCCACTTGCTCCCTAACTACCCTGATAAATCCTACACGACCATGGACGCTGCCGAAGTAAAGCACCGATTACCCAAACCACGTGATGGGAATTGCAATTAATAAATAAATAAAGACAGGGCTTGGTTACGAGAGGAAAATTATGGTAGACATTAATTCTTCTCCGCAGGATGATTAAGGAAAGGAGAATACAAAAGAATACAAAGGAGTACAAAGGAAAGAATACAGCAACAAGTTCAATGGGTCTTCCGGGGGTTATTTGTTACAGAGAGGACTGCGACTATGATATCTAATTCTATGAGATGAAGATAAAGGGTTGGATTCTCAAAGGCACTTATGATGGAATTCCTCTCGTATCTCAAGGCAGTTTTTGGAGGATGGTCAACGGCATTTGAATTTTTCCCTGTCTTGCGTTCCCTCTTCAAAAACAGTTTCTGGTTACGAGGGGAAAATTGTCATAGTTTTGAATGTGTGTGTGTGTGTGTGTGTGTGTGTGTGTGTGTGTGTGTGTGTGTGTGTGTGTGAGAGAGAGAGAGAGAGAGAGAGAGAGAGAGACAGACAGACAGACAGACAGACAGACAGAGAGTGTGTGTGTGTGTGTGTGTGTGTGTGTGTGTGTGTGTGTGTGTGTGTGTGTGTGTGGAAGGACAAAGACAGAAAACAGTAGTAACTTTCCATGTCTCTAGTTCTTTCTGCAAAAAGAGATCATGGTTACGACAAAGATCGTAAAGGAAGAAGCCCCCTCGCCTTGTGCTCCGTTCTCCCTAAAATGAATAAATAAATAAATAAACATATAAATAAATCTAAGCTGCGACAGGAAACCGACCATAAATACGTGTAAAAATACTCTAAGTCGATAATCTGTCTAAGGGTCCGTCGTGGTACCCCTCCATCGTAACTTCAGATGCCCAGATTTACAATGCGGATTCAAAAACGCACTTGCGACCAAATCTCCGTCGTAACTGTGATTTCGTTTGCCAGTAAGGACGAGGAGAGGCGAGAACGGAGTCTTCCCATGTGCCGTGTTCCTACTACTGAAAAAATGAAAAAATCTTGCCTAGTTACGAGGGAAAAATTCGAGTTGGTTTATATTTTTCTTTTTACAGGAAGGACGGTGCTGGAACGGGATGCCTTCTCGCGGTGGCACCAATATAACCGGTTGGCTCCACTGCCTGGCTATACACACGTCCCTCCCTATCCCCCCAGAAGGAGGTTGGTGAAATGCAGAAAGGCAGCTTCAGTCTGTAGTTCGCTGGGTTCACGAAGCCTGGGGCTGCAACTACTACCAGTAAAACAGTCTTTCTCGGCGAGGTGTCGAAATCCGAAAGTACTGAAATGTGGCCTTACACCCCGAGGATGCCTAGAGTATATTGGTGGCTATCTACCTATCAACTTCCATGCCTTTACGACAAACTGTCTGGCCTGTGGTCCTCTTTTGAAGATTTTCGACATGCTGCACTTGGCTCGTGTCACGTGCCACATGCACCGTCTGGGTGTGATGAAACTTGTTCAGAGCATATCTTAAAGAACTAGGCTATCATATGGTGCAAACCAGGCAGTGATCGGCCCTGTGGTTGCTGAGATATAAGCTTCTCAAAAGTGTAACGGTCGGGCCGGGTCGGGAGGGGCCGGGTTGGACGGCTCACAAGTGAAAATGCCATTACTTGACGAGACTCGCGAGGGCTTTGCCCTCCTTCATAACTACTACTACCACTACTACTGTTTCTGCTGCTACTACTACTATTAAAACAACAACAACAACAACTACTACTACTACTACTCCTATAATCCTTGCCTCCTTCTCCTTCTTCATCTGCAACCACTACTATTACTACTACTACTACTAACAGGAAGGAGGGGATAGAAGTACTGTAACTTCCAGTGCTCCTAAGTTTTCCTGCAAAAATAAACAAAATAAGACATGCAGTCCATTGTAAATACGTTCCAGAATCCCACACCAGTTAAGATTCGTATTTGTGGTGGCACAGGGAGCCTTCGTCACACCTCTTCCCTAGCGAATTATTTTGCATAGTACACTTTCACACTGTCTTGCATGCAGTTTATGTTGTTTGAATTTTGTTATAGTCTACAACAGTACCATATCGTATTTTCAGCGACAAAGGAGGTGTCGTTGCACCTCTTCCCTAGCAATTTATTTTGCATAGTACACTTTAACACTGTCTTGCATGTAGTATATGTTGTTTGAATATCGTCATAGTCTACATCAATACCATACAAGGAGATAATGAGGTGTGATGTGCTGAATAAATCGCTAAGAGAGAGAGGTGACGAAACCTCCAAACCACATCAGAACACGCTCCACTACCTGGCCTGTCTTGCTCGGCTTACTGTACTTGGTTGTTATAAGTTCCTGGCCTTTGGTTCCTCTTTCTTGCATTAAAAAAATACACATGTTTTATTGCTGCATACATTTAAATCATACACCTAATTATGCAAGTTTTTTTTTCCTTAATTTTTATCCAGAGAAGAAGGAACCAAAGACTAGAGGCACGCAAAGTTGTTCCCTAAATTGATAAATACAAATTCGTTCCATTCGACATGCCGACGTTCGTTTAAAAGGCTGGTTATAGGCAGAGGGTAATGCAGACTGAAGAAGACAGTTCCAGAGTTGACCTGTTGCATCCATAAATGAGTATTGGTTAACTCTTGCATCAGAAAGTCGGACAGAAAAAGGGGTGAGTGAGCTGCTGATATATACCGTATGGGTGTTACGTGCCCGCCGTAACTGGGAAGTGATGCAAGCAGATAGTTCAGGAGAGAGAGAGAGAGAGAGAGAGAGAGAGAGAGAGAGAGAGAGAGTTCCTAAAGACATTACCAGAATCGTCTTAATAATAATAATAATAATAATAATAATGAAAACCAAAAGTCGATCACACACAAGAGATATCGTACCACTGCCTTGACATGGTGACAGAGAGGCTTGGAGGCGGGCTAGGGCGAGACACACTAACACACTTACTGCTGTATCACCTCCTGTCCCACGTGTGATCTGTTTGCAGCGAGAAAAAACAAAGATGCAAGAGAAATTATGCGCTTGTTTTGGGAGTTTTCACGTCGTTATGAATACAAAGCTCCAGAAATCGGCAGAAAAAAGCGCTAAGATCTCCAGGACACTGCTAAGATATAATTAAATGTCTCGAGTATTGCTAGATTTACGACGCGGGATTTTAAAGGTTAGCGTTTAGAAGTCAGTTTGGCCGTTGTGCGTTTACTAGTCCTTGACAAAGATTTATAACATTTTTCAACGTGAATGATTGTCAAGTGTAGTCTTTAGGGTTGATTTGGCTAGTAACCAAGGAGACTCACGCCTACCTCATGGCTAAGGTTCATCAAATTTGGTTTATTGAGGTTGTGGGAGCAGGTTTTTTCCCCAGACAGAACCAAACTGACAAAGATTCAAACCTGGAATTTTAAAACGTATACGGTCCACTAAGATATATTTTTACAGGAAGAACTAGGCAAGGGAAGAATTGACATTCCTTTCCCTGATCTTCCTGCAGAAAACAGTTATAGTCTGGTGCAGCTTTCGTGTCGTAACTTAAGATTTATTTATTGACGTTAGAAAAGGAGATACAGGAAGATTCGAGAGCCTCCTTGGCCCCTAATCTCGGCGCCATGACTACCATTCTCTCTCTCTCTCTCTCTCTCTCTCTCTCTCTCTCTCTCTCAAGCCAGGTTATACGCACACACAAATATGGAAGGTGGAACGAAGCGGTTTCCCATCCAGGAATTCTAGGAAAGCCGGAGTAAACTGGACGAGCCTGGGCAGGTGGGGGAACATTCTTGTGACGTCACACCGGGCGATCTTACGTCACCCGTTTATTTCTGATTGGGACGTCACAGGTGAACATTCGGAATAAGAATAACGTTTGATCTACATATACGGTAAATTAACTGAAAATGTTTTTTTTTTTGTGAGGAAGAAGGAACCAAAGGCAATGAGTCGCCAATACTGTTCCCTCCAAGAGAAAAACAAAAGACAAGAGAGAGCCAAATTCAAGATCCATTGCTGAATATTCCTTGTTATAACCTACTTTTGTACGAAACTATAATTAATTACGTCATAAAGGAACGATCTTAATTAAAATGTTGATCTGTAGGCTAGTCTGTTTGTGACGTATTGTGCATTTTAATTTTTCAACGCGTAATGCACAGTACACTTCCAGTAATATGAAACTGACGCAATCATGTTTATCAGCTCTCGTCTTCTCTAGTGCTCTGCCAACAATAATGTAGGTTGGAAATGAAAGTGTTATCAGTTTATCGCGGTTACGTGCGTTTCGGCAAAGGACAGGAGGTGGCGCAGTGGGTGGCTAGACAAAGAGAGGCTGGTGACGTAACTCATTGCGTCATCAACAGTTCGCTTGCCCTGGCCGCACAAAACACACTGAACTGAAAATGAAAATATTTGGCTCTTCACCTTGCCTGGATATTTATTTATATATATTACTGCACTTTTTCATAAATATTCCTCATTTTAAAAGCGGTGGAATACTTGCATTACATAAAACAAACAGCCTATCAATGGTGGGGAGTTTTTTTTTGTTTTGTTTACGTCGGTTAGATAATGTTACTCAGATCCGCGTTGCCTCATTCCCGCGTTATATCACCGTTTGAGAGGAATAGCAGGGCAGCCAAACCTTTGTAGATTTATTTATGGGAATTTTCGTAGGTGTTTGCTGATTCTGCCAAGTTTCTGTGAGGTTTGAAGATGTTCGTATTGATTTTCCCGCCCCCTCGTCGCCTCCCTTTGTTTGTTCTCCTGTGTTTTGCTTTCTCGGTATTTCTCCCTCTCCTTCCCTCTTCTTGTGTGTGTGTGTGTGTGTGTGTGTGTGTGTGTGTGTTGCTATTGTTTTCTTTATCTCACGTTCCTTATCCTGCACGTTCTCTCTCTCTCTCTCTCTCTCTCTCTCTCTCTCTCTCTCTCTCTCTCTCTCTCTCTCTCTCTCTCTCTCTCTCTCTCTCTCTCTCTCTCTGTAACGACTGCACACACACACACACACACACATGCTAGTCTGGTACACTAGCAAGACCTAACGTTCAAAAACGCACGTACACACGGTTATACTGACACACTCCACTCAAGCACACGTGGAGCCGTTCCTAAACACACACAGACACATACACACACGACATCCGCAGTGTGATAGCGATCTTGTTGCGTCAGTTCACTGTTATGTGTATGTGCGTGTATGATTAGATTGTGTGTGTGTGTGTGTGTGTGTGTGTGTGTGTGTGTGTGTGTGTGTGTGTGTGATTAGATTCTGTGGAGGTGGATGTGTGCGTGTGTCTGTGTTGGTGCATGTGTGTGTGTGTGTGTGTGTGTGTGTGTGTGTGTGTGTGTGTTTGTGTGTGTGTGTGTGTGATTAGATTCTGTGGAGGTGGATGTGTGCGTGTGTCTGTGTTGGTGCATGTATGTGTGTGTGTGTGTGTGTGTGTGTGTGTGTGTTGGTGGATATGTGCATGTGCGTGTTGGTGCACGTGTGTGTGTTTATATGCGTTGATGCATATGTGCATGTGTGTGTACAGTGTTCATATCTCTCTCTCTCCCTCTCTCTCTCTCTCTCTCTCTCTCTCTCTCTCTCTCTCTCTCTCTCTCTCTCTGTGGAAAGCAGCTTAAAGAACAGGCTAAAGACAGACAATGAACGCAGTGATTCAAAGGGTTACAGTGAAGCGTTACAGCGAATGAAGATTACAGTATTTCAGGACAGAGTATTGCGCCGGTTACAGCAGTGCCACTCATCACGGAAATAGTGTTGTAGTGTTATCTCGTCGGTTGAGGAAGAGCCCTAACATCTTTTCCTAAGCGATTTATTTTGCTTATTACACCTAACTGCCCGCTAGTGTTACATAAAATCCTTTCATTATCGCCAAACTCTATAATGTGCAAAAGGATATTAACCAGTCCATTTCCAAAAATAAATCGCTAAGGAAGAGGTGTTAGGGAGCCATTGTGTTATTTACCCCCCCATAACCAGCTGGAGGGGCTATGGTACTAATCCAGAATTTTCAAGGCAAGAATGACCAGTTGCTCTTCCCCGAGTGGCATTATAAGAACGATAATGTGTAGGGGAAGGTAGAGTGGGCGGGACTGGCTGGGTGGTGGTGGTGGTGGGTGGACAGGGTGAGGACAGTACACCCTGTGGAGATGCGCTTTGAAAATTTGGCTGTGTTGTCAGCGAGAATATTAACCGCCAACCAACAACAGCAACACAGAATCTAATCACACACACACACACACACACACACACACACACACACACACACACACACACACACACACACACACACACACACACACACACACACACACACACACACACACACACACACACACACACACACACACACACACACACACACACACACATTAATAATGGGTGTAGCAGAAAGGAAAAGTCAGAATGTAATGGAGATGAGGTGTCTGAGGAGTATGTGTGGAGTGGCGTATGGATGAAGTGCGGAGGAGAACTGGAGTTGTTCGGGAGATGGCTGGCAGAGTTGAGCAGAGGGTGTTGCGATGGTTTAGGCATATGGAGAGAATGGATAATGAGCGACTGGTGAAAAAGATAACTAGATCTGATGTGAGAGGTGTAAGGCTGAGAGGGAGACCACGAATAGGATGGATGAACAGTGTGAAGAGAGCGCTGGATGCGAGAGGGATGTCTGTTGAGCAAGGAAGAGTGGCTGTGCGTGACAGAAATAAATGGAGAGAAATTGTGAATGAATAAATGATGACGCAGCCCTGAGGGGATATTCTCCCTCATTTGGTTTGATCAGCTAGTCAGGTCAGGTGCGGGTAAGGGGATAGGTCTATTATGATGTGGCAGGGGTAAACCAGCTCTGCTGTCGGGCCCTGCTGCGGATGTCACTGATTGCATTGCGCAGTTGACCCTTGTACGGTGTGGTGCGGTGTGGATCTGTCCCTTCTCCCCTTTGGGGCTAAGATGTGAATGAATGTGTTTGAATGGATGAGTAAATGGGGAGTTGTCGTCCTGTCTCGGCTACCTCCCTTTCCTTGGGGGAAGCAGCCTAGGTATATAGATAGATAGTTTCTCTCTCTCTCTCTCTCTCTCTCTCTCTCTCTCTCTCTCTCTCTCTCTCTGTAAGTATGAAAAGACAGAAGAAGCATGGAGAGAGTGGATGGGACGGGCTGGGATATAAGTGGGTGGAGGGGTAGGGCGGGAGTACCACCCGCAATGGAGACGTATTCTCGGTCAGTGGTGTGGAAATATTGATGGTTTAAATAAAGTATTTTTCCGATAAAGAACAAGAGGAAAAGCATGAAGGCTGAAGCAAGTACCCGGTATGCAATGAGCCCTGTGCTTAGAATGTTACGATCCAAATAAATAGCATTGTCCAATGAAGTTCTCTCTCGTTTACATTATTTTTACAAGTCCTTAAAAGTCAGATTTGTTTCACACTGCGTAGATATTAATCACTTAAAAAAATAAAGCAGGATTTCATTGAGTTTTTACAACAGGCCATACTGAAGTTATTAATGAAGCTGTATCATTCATAAAACAGAATTCGTGAAGCCTCTGCATGCTATTTGTTCAGTATAAAAATGCTTTTGATTCAGTTGAAACATGAGAAAACTGCGAAGCCAATGTATAAAAGGAATATTGCTCCTGGGAATCATGCTGTCAGAGAGACCAAGAGGCGCTGAAAATAGTGTGAAGATGGCTGATGATCATATTGTCACTTGTACTGCTGGTGATGCAATGCCATATTTATCATAGTATCATCATCATCATCTATCCATCATCATCCAACCCTACGTTTCCCCATGAGGAGCGTAGGAGTCATAGTCTATAATTTTCATATTCAAATCGAGCGGGATATCTAGAACGCGACATTCCGATTCATTTAGCGACATGACTTGAAAGAGAAATGATACTCATATTATAATTTCCCTTCCCATGCACCCATCCCTGTCGTGCGATGGAGGAAATGAGTCTGTTTGTACATTTTTAAGAGCTATGAGACAAAGTGGTGACATTTGTGTGACGCCACGAAGGTATGAGGTGGGTGGAGTGCATTCTGACCTAGCTGGCTCCATCAACAACAACAACAACAGGGCCAGCCAGCGCTATTTGCACCGACTCTCAGCTATTCACACCCACGCCTCCACACCTCCACATCTAACCTTTCCCAACATTTCACGAAGCCAGGTCTCTCTCTCTCTCTCTCTCTCTCTGATTGGATATTAGGCGTGTTTCTTAATGTGACCTTCCATCCAATAACCCATCATCCAGACCTTTGTTCCATCGGGAGCGTAGGAACCCAGGGCTAGGATACTCAGGATTTAAAAGCGAGGGTGACCAACCTCACGAACCCCTGAGTAGCATCTTGTGAGCAATAAACTTTTACTTTCCTGCCAGGCTCCGTTTGAAGCGCCGTAACCCACTCAGCATCCAGGCATCACTTGGCTGTATGATTACCACCCAGCGAAATATGTGATTTTCTGATTTACACGAAACCATTTGGCTCGTCGCTCAGTCTCCAGCCGCTCGAAGGAAACACCATCTCGTGAGTGGATGGTGGGCGCCCCTTTCTACCCTGCATAAATTTGATAGTCTTTTATTTTTTTAATGCGAGGAAGAAAGAATCAAAGGCTAAATTGAGGCCCTGAAGTCTGTCTTACAAGTTCCCCACCTTCACATGTACCCACTTGGGCGCTAATATATGCTAGGGCTGTCCAGTATATGATGTGATGATACCAGTGGAGATGTTGTTATGAAGTGGCAGTGGATGTTGTGGAAGATGGGTAAAGTTTGTTTTAGACCCAAACCACCAATCTCTCTCTCTCTCTCTCTCTCTCTCTCTCTCTCTCTCTCTCTCTCTCTCTCTCTCTCTCTCACCCTGACCCCGCGACCTGTGACCTCCCGTGCGTGTGAAGTCTTCGTTGTCATGGTGACGGTGTGTGTACGAGGGGACGGGGATGTTACTCTCTCTCTCTCTCTCTCTCTCTCTCTCTCTCTCTCTCTCTCTCTCTCTCTCTCTCTCTCTCTCTCTCCCTCATCCATTATATCTACCCACCCTCTTTACCTGCCTACCTCATCCTACCTGCCTACCTGTCTCTGCATCTATCCTGTATGTCTGTCTATCTATCAATGCTTTTATCTACCTACGTATTCTATTTATATGAGTTAATTTATACACTACTGGTTATCCATCCATCCATCATCCAATCCTATGCCGCCCCGTGAGAAGCGTAGGAACCCGGGGCTAGGCAAGTTGGTCCTGACATTTAAGATGAAAGTGACCAGCCTCACTCATCCCTGAGTGGCAATACGTGAGCAATAAACCCCAACCACCCCTTGGATATAAACCTGCACAGGCTGAATCCGAGTGGAGCGCCTGAATTACCCACTAAACTACCAGGTGCCATAATTTGGTTATATGGTTACCACCCAGCGTAGTAAATGGTTTCCTGGTGTACAGTAAACTCATACAAAAACCCGCCAGTAAAAAGTCAATCATGAGTGTGTGTGTGTGTGTGTGTGTGTGTGTGTGTGTGTGTGTGTGGTAGGTCAGGAAGGAACTATGCTCTTTTCACTATAACTTGGCCTAAAATTGCCATCTCGCCATCTTGAGTGCAGAGTTATGACAACAGATTAACGTTACAGTACGGGGCTAGTCACGAAGAAGTGCTATGGGTAGGCGAAAGAATTATAGCACGGAAACAAGAGTGGATAACTGGAATAAATTGGTTAGTGCTGGTTTGACTGAGGAAGACTGTTTTACGTAATGGCTATCAACTACACGTGGGTCATCGAGACAGAAAAAAAATATCAGTCTCTGCTTTGCCCCAGCCTTCCTATAGAACGCGAACCGCAACCGTCCAATTTTACATCCAGGTCCCCATTTGTCAACAGGGATTGCCGTGGAACAGACTTAGTACGCCAGTCTGGCCGGTTCGATTGTGAGTCTGGAATAGGCTGATAGATAAGAGTGATAAGGGTTGGGTATAAAAGCTAAGACTCGTATTAAAAAGGAGAGACAAAGTTTGGGGAAAAAAACTTCTTTCTTTACGACAGCTTATGAAACAGACAGTGGCAGTGAGAGAGAGAGAGAGAGAGAGAGAGAGAGAGAGAGAGAGAGAGAGAGAGAGAGAATAAGAGGGCATTTTGCAACCGGCAGAGCAAAGGGGCCAGGGACTCTAGCTCATTCAAGTCTGTGCACGCCCCTGGGAACCCATGTATTTATTAGATGTGATCAGCTTGCATCCCACATCAGTGTCGTCAGCAGAGGTACAGAAAAGACAGACATGTTCCCTCATCGTGCTTCAGAAATTATAAAAAGAAAATGAGAGCTAATTCACCCATTTTTAGTTATATTACGTCTGCGTGTGTGTAAACTGTGGTTCCCCTGATTAGCATTGTGTTGATGTGCGTGTGTAGTGTAGGTCGCACTGAACTACTTACCTCCCGAATATCCCATTCATGTCAGGATGTTGGTGCAGTTTGTCTGTCTACACGATCAGTATTAATCACCTTCTTCCATGACGTTTCAACACAGTGCCTCAAAACTTATCTTGTACGCCGTTATTTATGCATTCGGGATACACCGTAAGCATGGATGTACCCCAAGGCTGGGTTAAAGGTTGACCTAACAAAGTCGGCTTAAAAAGCTTTTATCTGATTTAGCCCCGGCTTTGTGGAAGGATTGAAATAAGGCAAGAATGATGGGATTCGACTTTATAAAACAATCATTTAGCGGTCAAGGCCAAAGTTTGTCTCGTGTGTCTGTGTGTGAATCAAACAACTAAAACAGTTTTGATCTGATTAGGATCGAACATGGTGGAAGAGTTGAGGATCAACCAAGGCGTTGACCTATTATGTTTTAAGCAACAAGTCAAAGGTTCAGGTCATACGGCAAGGTCAACTTCAGCGGTTTTATCCTTTTTAGACCAAACCTTGTGGAAGAGTTCGGGGTAAGACAAGAATAAAGGAAGTCGACTTTGAAAACAGTCAAAGCTCACGGTCTCTGGGAAAGGTGAAAAAGGAAGGTTACGGGGCGAGGTCAAGAGTTCTGATCCGATTTGGACCAAATTTGGTGGGAGGGTAAAGGGTCAGGCATGAATGAACTTCCGTACTTAGTTTTGAGACCATTACGTCGAAGGTGAAGATCACAAGACAAATTCTAATGTTCGGCCTTTAGATCAGTCGGGGGGCGAGGGTGTTAACTCTTTGAGTGTTCCTTCTTGTGTTGCAGTCTGCGTGTTCCTTTTTATTTGATGTTTCCGTCAAAGTGAGGAACGAGAGGGAATTTATGGTAAGGAGAACCACTGTGCTGTTTGTGGTGGTGAGGAAGCAGGGCAGTTAGGCAAGCCTGTTAATTGAAAACTCATTAATGCACCTACACCACTTGTGCACGAAAGCATTGCCACATACTGACAACATGGCTGCCAGGAGTGAGAGCAGACACCGCTGCAGTGGTAAGGTGTAGAAAAAACTGTGTTGTCTGCCCTTCAACGATGCCCTCACACCTGCTCACATGATTTCCCGCCTCGACCACCCGGTACCTGCACCACCTGTCAGTCCTTCAGTAGACACCAGCCCTACGGCCAGATCTGTTTAAGAAAGATTTCCCATCTAGTTCTCCTTTGGAAATATCATTGCTATTGAAGAAGGCGCTATAGAAGCCCCAGGGAATACTCCTTAGATAAGCACAGCAGCAAAGTACACCTTATATGAGTTACATGGCCTGTAACACACGAGTGATGTCCATGTTTCATCGCGTGCCAGTTGCCAGTACTGCAGCGGGATATGCCCCAGTAATAGGTCAGACGGAATGAATTTCGAACCTGAATTTCCTGTGTGCCCTGTTAGCCCGCCCTGCAGCAGCACAAATGAATATCCCTGTCTTACTTTTGTCAATGGACAGTGCCGCCCCTGGAGGCGTCCCAGCCCTCCTGAAAGAGGTCCTACCGAAGGAAACTCGAGCCTGAATCTCCTGTTGAACTCATAACAGGCTCCTACTGTGTTAGCCATCACTCCACAGAAACACCCCTTGAGCTCCACTGAACCCCCCAGTGTATCTCCGTCATGAACAACCCTCATAGTCACCATGCTGCCGCCGTGGGACGAGTGGACAGAAGCTCAGGATATTGATGGTGAATCTGAATGGGTATACGCTCTTACTGGCTGAATGTTCTTGATTTAGGGATCCTGGACAATTGTCAGGGCAAGTACCTCCATCAGGAAATGTAGAACTGTCACTCTATTTCATCATCGAACTACAAGCAAAACTGAAGACACCCTATCACCATCGTGCTTTGTCCGCGGAACAGAATAACACATCTCGCACACCTTCTGGACCAGAGGCACAACATCGGCAACAGACCTGTCCTCGTACAGCACATTTTCGCAGTTTAGGGAAGCTTAGAGTGAAACGGTTCCGATGCAGATGTAAAATATCTCGCCTTAAAGTGCCGTTGTGTTTAGTTACAAGGGACAATTTGAGTACACCTCTTGGGGAGTAGCTCACTGTATGTATTTTGCAACCTTCGTACGTATTTGAACATGTCTGGTATTTAGGTTTGAAAATTCAGAAAATGTGACCGCGTGTTTCGAATCCTTTCTGTGCAGTATTTCAGGGATAAAAGTTGTAGTGGTCTCTCTCTCTCTCTCTCTCTCTCTCTCTCTCTCTCTCTCTCTCTCAGTACGTATGTTTTAATACATTTCAATAACGCCTAATCACTCCCAATTTGATGCCAGATAATTGTACTTATTTTTGAAGAGATCGTTAATAGGAAAACGGTAAATAAGAAATGTAATTTTAATAAGAGGTCCGCGAGCAAGTCCGTGTACATCAAAGGGGTGAATGAACGAAAAATAAATAAATAAATAAGTAAATCAATGAATCAATCAATCAATTCAAAGGGGGAGTTAAGGATCACTGGTTCCAAGAAATACTAGTGGTTCTGCGGTACACAAACCATGGGTCCTTTTTGAAGTCTGATGTAGCGTTACTGGTTCCAAGAAATACTAGTGGTTCTGCGGTACACTAACCATGGGTCCTTTTTGTATGATGTAGCGTTCCTGTATTATCTCTTTTTTAGCTGGTTTCCTCTGTAGATTGGTTCATGTTAGCCTCTTCACTGTGTTGGTTCTCTCCTGAAATGAGTGAAATTATGTGGAGGTAGTTGGGTTTAAAGATGCGTCAAGGTATCAGAGACTAAATGCTGGCTTTCACATACCAGTTATCGGACGACTTCTCTGTCTGTCTGGGTCTGTCTGTCGATCTGTCTATTTTGATGTATGTATGTAGAGAGGTGGCCTGCAGTCCCAAAGGACCCAGGTTCAAATCTCCGCTGGGGCAGGGAACAGTTTAAGGATTTGAATTTCATTAAATCAGGCTTTACTGATCTACCAGAAGACCCGCCGACATGTCGTAAAAATACCCCCGCTAATACCAGTACACCAGTCCTGTATGAGACAACCCTAGCATGTATTCAATATGGACGGTGGGTGTTAGCGCCGAAGTGGTGACATGTATAGGTGTATGGTATGTAGGAGGACTGTTGGGCCTTGATAGCAGGATGTGAAGCCTATGCCCAGAGTCGGACACACACACACACACACACACACACACACACACACACACACAGGGATGTCAAACCTGGGTGAAGCAAATTACCCAAGGTTGGATAATCTGAGTTTTTGTCTGGGAGAACTGGTGGGAAAACAATATCATCATCATCATCATCGTCATCATCATAATCATCATCATTATTACCTCCACCAAGGTTATGTTTTACCCCGCGTTGGTTTATTTGTCAGTTTGTCTCTCTTTCTGTTTGTTAGCAGGATTACTCAAAATGTTATAAACTGATTTTGATGAAACTTTGTGCGGGGGGGGGCCATGGACCAATGAACAAATTATTAAATTTTGGGCCAGATCCGCATCCGGATCCGGATCCATTTTGATGGCATTGGCGGAGGTCTGCGCTGTCTGAACGCTTTCTAGTTATCCATGAGTTAGGAGGCAGAACAAGACTCACTTATCTATTTGATGGTAGGAATCGGCGTGGTATGGAAATCTCAGGTACGATCATCTCGTTTCGTGCAGGTATGAAGCTGTCTACAACACAAGCGTGACGCTTTGGAGCCGCCACATACAAAGGATATCTGCAACCTCCACTGCAGCTTATTTTAGTAATTCAGGGACAATTCTTTTTCCTTTTTCTAGGATACATCGGTATAGTCATAAAAAAAATGGTAACTATATATGTTCACTATTATTGTACGTTGGTTAGGTAAGTAAATGTTTTAGAATCGAAGAACTAAGCTCCAAATACACCAACATTGGGAACTTAACCTTCACATATATAAATCTTAGTCATGTGCAGTAATGGGGTAGGGAAGATGTAATGGGCAGAAATAATTTGGAAAGCCCTGTGTGTGTGTGTGTGTGTGTGTGTGTGTGTGTGTGTGTGTGTGTGTGTGACGGTCATCATCCCTGTCTCCCCCCCCCCACTCCCTCAGGCCTGGATCCGCCATGACAGGAAAGGGGCAAGGAATTCGGGAAGGCTGATAACTTGGGTTTCCCGGGACTGTTCTGCATCGTAATGGTGGTGTGGTGGTGGTGTGGTGGTGGTGGTTGTGATGGTGGTTGTGGTGGTGGTGTGAAAGTGGTGTGATGGTGGTTGTGGTGGTCGTTGTTATGGTCCTAGGTGGATGGCGTAATGGTAGTGATGGTGTTAATGGTGGTGGTGGTATAGGGATGATGAAATGGTGGTGGTGGTGCTAGGTGCATGGTGCAATGGTAGTGGTGGTGTTAATGTTGACGGTGGTGGTGGTGGTGGTGGTGGTGAATGAGATAGTGAAATGGTGGTGGTGGTGTAGGGATGGTGAAATGGTGGTGGTGGTGTACGGATGGTGAAATGGTAGTGGTAGTTGTGGTGATACTCGCATGGTGCAAAGGCAGTAATGGTGTTAATGGCGGTGGTGATAGGGATGGTGAAAATAATGGTTGTGAGCAGGGAGCCAGCAATGGTAGCTATGGTGGGAATGGTAGTAGTGTTGTTATGGCAGCAAAAGACCTTAATTCCTCATTGCACAAATATATAAACAATACAATGGGAGCCAGAATTACGGTTTGTCATCATTATTACTCGAGAAATTGGAAAGAAATATATAGCAACAGAATTTCCTCAGTGTAACAAAGTATTCTCGTATTTCCTACTTATTAACACGTATTTTCAGCTCGTATTACTGGTGCAGGAGAATAACCGCTAAAATAAATCAAAATAAATTCATAATAACGGTAAATGTTCTTCTAACGTCTGTTGATGACTCTGCAGTTACTTATATGAATTTGTAATGTCCAAAGATCTCACTGTTAGAGCCTCATTTGACGGATTTTATTTCTTTTTTAAATATGTAAGATTTTTTTGGTCTCATGGGTCTGTATATCAAGTAAAGATGCTCCCTAACACCTCTTCCTCAGCGATTTATTTTTGGATCAAGCTAGTTAATATCATGTTGTACCTTACTTATGCAGAGTATGGAGATAGAATTTATGCAACACAGTGGTCGATAGTAACGTATAATAAGCAAAATAATTCGCTTAGGGAGAGGCGTTAGGGAGCTGCCTCAACCGACGAGAGTACGGGCCATGGTTGTCGAATTGGCTTTTTAACTTCGAAACGAGCATTAACAGTTATCATTTAAGCTCGTATTCTGGTCCAAAGGAAGCTCCCTAACACCTTTTCCAAAGCTACTTATTTTGCTTATTACACCGTACTGTCCACCTCTGTGTATATCAATCGCTCTAATGTCGCCATACTCTGCACAGATACCGCACTAAATTAAATCGCTAAGGAAGTGTGCTAGGGAGAATCCTTAACGGTCCAGAATACGGGATTGCGGACATATGTTTAAATTTAAAAGGAAAAAACAATGGGAATACCTCAAGCCACACCCGACGCCAATTGGTGTGCTTAAAGAAAATGTAGAATCCGTATTTTTGAGGATGCCTTATTTTGTGCTAACTTTAAGTGCTATAATTACTGTGGAAAAAATGCGAAGCTTAAAAACGGTTCTTTACAGATGTTTTAAATGCGGATGGTGTAGTGATGTGCTATAAAAACGACTCCTATAATGCCGCCACGTTTTACTATTCGCACCCGCTTCCACAACTGTACGCGTACGGACAAACTGTGGAATCCATCTGTGGCGGGTGTCGATTGCGTAAATATGGAATGAATGCCGCGAGTATGCCTATTGTTTAAGGATACCGCCATTAGACTTTTCGAACTTCACGCTACCACTTCGTATTTCAAATGTCGGAGTGCCCACAGCCGTTACATGACAAAGAGGGTGTGGTAAACAGCGGAATAACACCGAAAAATGTGACTAATATGTAATATACCCACAGTTAAACCCCAAAATTACGATTATGTATTTTGTGGTTTATTTGTGTCATCCCAGACGGTAATCAGCATAGGAGAGACTTTTCAAACTAGTATTTACTCCATCCACACTAAACTTAAGGCGTCTGGCGGTAGGAAGGTGTAATGCTTCTTCTCTCTCTCTCTCTCTCTCTCTCTCTCTCTCTCTCTCTCTCTCTCTCCAGGTGACCACAATGAGTAATAAGCCCGTTGGTTTTTGTACTCAGGAAACCGTTTGTTACGTTGGGTGGTAACCATATAACCAAATGACGTCTGGTGGTCTAGTGAGTCAATGCGCTCTAACCATGAGCCTGTAAATGCTTCTATCTGAGGGTTGGTTGGGGTTTATTGCCCAGATAATGACACTAACAGGAAAGTAAGGCTGGTTACCTTTGCCTTAAATGTCGAGATTGAATAGCCTAGCCCCGGGCCCCTATGCTGCTGTTATACGGTGCAAGAAGGGACTGGTTGATGGTTGGATGGATGGTAGCAAGCATAAAAGAAGATGCGTCACCGGACTGAAGGGGTTAGGGGTTAAAGAGTATGCTTCTGGCTCTACGTCACATGTGTTGCCAGACCGACTAAATTAGATGAAGCAAGCACTGTAGTGTTGTGCAACCGGGAATTCCGATGGCTTGAAGGACGGGTGGATGGAGGTGTGGCCCTATTCGCTAGGCACTCGGATGGCAGTTGTCCTACTTTGATGTGTTCGGTTTCATCCTTCTCGGCCCGGCTTCACAGACAACGTTTAGTTGATTCCCTGTGGTAAATATGGTTTATTTTTGCAGAAAGAACATAAAACGGTGGAGGACTGTGCACTATTCTTTCCTTGTCCTGCCTACACAAAAATAAATACACCATGTGTTAATTTTCAACTCGTAACCCTTTTTTTTTTTTTTTCCCCTTGAGGGAAGAACGACGAACATGAGAAGGTCGTGCGGAAGTTGGTGCAGTCTGTTTCCTTGAGCTTCCTGCAGTATATATATATATATATATATATATATATATATATATATATATATATATATGAAGACAATGTGTCATCGCTTTAAAAGTAAACTCGAAGAACTTCTCCGGGAAAATTCAGCAGAGGGGAAAGTGATGGTTATGGTGAGTAGGGGAGGTTCCCAGGCGCCCCGTGACGTCACCAGCAGAGGCACCTGGCGGGGAATTACAGCACTAGGACGGGAACTTTGCCGGGAGGTTTTGAGGCACCAGATCCTGTATAGAGGCAAGGGAGGCTGTAGGAAAGAGTAATGAATTCCCAAAACAGGAACTTCGTTGTAAAAGGTACCAGCCAGGGACGCTGTGATGCAGATGTTAGTCATACGCTATACAGTAGAGAGAGATTTTTTGCTTGCTTGCTTGCTTGCTGGAGTTGGTGATTGATTGGTTGACTGATTGATTGACAGAGGTAAACAGACAGATTGACTGATAGATAGACAGATAGATAGACAATAAGGTATAATACTGGCAGAGGAACTGAAAATTGCATCACTGTTTTCAGAGTTTGCGGATCTTGAAATCTGGCACTACATCCCTTGTATTGCAACAGCCCACATTTTGTATGCATAGAAGATTATGTACCGGACAAAAATGATACAAGGACATCGAAGAATCAAGAGAATATGAAAATTTAAAATGCGAGGAAGAGAAAACGAACTCGCATAGTATTCAAAATTCTGAGACTTTAAATAGGACAAAAATAAACCGAGAAACAGTACGAAATATGAGTTTTAAATCAGCATCGTTTTAAAGGCGTCAGTGATATTGGGGATTATGGGAAAACATTTTAAAAGAATATGAAAATTTTACAAAGATGAGAACTGCGAACTCCAACAATATACGTGAGTCACTGGGAGAATGTTTAACACTTTTAGAACTGAAGAATATAAACGCACAGACTATGACAGCAATTAATGAAAGTGATGTCTAGAAAATCAGGGAAATATTTAACATCAAAGGAGAAAAAAAAAAAAAGGATAAAAGAAACGAGGCATACAATAGCACGAAGCAATAGTGAACTAATTTTAACTGACTTGTACGATGGCGCTAATTTTTCTTTATTATTATTATTATTATTATTACCCTGCGACTTTATTTAGCTTGAGAGAACGCCCTGAATGGGTAGGAACACGCTATATCACATTCCTCCAATCCGAACACTCCTAAGATTTAATATAATAATAATAATAATAATAATAATAAAAATAAAATCGTTTGCGATAGCAATGTTCATCGAGCGTTTCCAGCACTGTAGAAGGGGGTTCCCATTAGGAAATATCCTTGACTCGCAATGTTGAAAGAGAACAGAGGGAAAAGGAGAGGGTATTTGTATATCATCATCATCATCATGTCCAGTCTGTTCCATTCCACTGCAGGACATAGACCTCTCCCGAACTTTTCCACATGGTTTTGCCTGTGGGGATAACAGTAGTACTTAGCCTAACCGGGTTAGGACTCAGGCGGGGGAGAGATTTTAGTCTGACTGCAGCTACCAGGCTCTTTTAGTATACATATATATACCCCTGTGTGTGTATATATATATATATATATATATATATATATATATATATATATATATATATATTGTGTGTGTGTGATTTTACAATGATCCTCTAAATTCATCATCACCACAATCTCTAAAATAATCTGTCAAGATTTCTATGTACCTTATGCCTATTGAGGAATCGGGAAGGGCCGGGGTTTCAAAAAAAAAAAAAAAAAAAACTGACGCATACTTAAGATTGATGATTTATTCTACAATAAATGCCTTTAGAGATACCTTAGCACCTCTTCCCTAGCGATGCATTCTGCACAGCACATATCAGCATCCTCTTTTATGTTATTGACGTTGATATTTAAGAAGCTATAAGTAACATACAAGAGCATGTCAATGTGCAATACACAAAATACAATCGCAAAGAAAACGGTGCTACAAAGCCACAAATACCACCTACACTTCGGTCATGAAAAATATTGACATCGTGCGAATCGACCTAAAACACACACACACACACACACACACACACACACACACACTGAAAAGGAAAAAAGGAAATTAATAAGAAATGAAACAGAGGATATAAAGACGAAATTAATAGCCTTCCAGCACCTTGCATTACTTACGCCACAGGAAGAAGGATGTATTTCCCGCCCATTTTGCCGAAGGGGGATGAGAGGCGGCACGTGATTGGCCAGCACCGCGACTGTCATTTGTTATGGCTCTGAGGCGAGATGGGACGGAGGGGCATTTGCCGGAAAGGGTTTATGAGAGAGATGTGGTGCAAGTGAAACAAATGAAGGATATTACAGAAAATAAGTGTATGTGTGTGTGTGTGTGTGTGTGTGTGTGTGTGTGTGTGTGTGTGTGTGAGAGAGAGAGAGAGAGAGAGTTATGAAAGCAAACAGCATGATGCAACGGAAATAAGTAACGGCTGCTACGGAAAATGTGTGTGTGTGTGTGTGTGTGTGTGTGTGAGAGAGAGAGAGAGAGAGGTGCAAAACCCTTGGCATGTGCATCTCCCTACATTCTTATCTTTGTCTTTCGATTACTTTCATTTCCTTTTACATCCACGCCTCGCTTTCTCACACACATTGCCCACATCCGTCCACTTGCTTAACGTACCATGCCTCCTCTCACTTTCAAATTTACAAACATATACCCTCTTCACTACTCTCCCAGTCTGAATAAGGGCATACTCTTCTAATTTTACCCTTTTTATCACTATACGTCTTTAATCTTCCACGAATATTTTTATTTTTCAATTCTGTCTACGCAGTTCACACACACATTCCTTTACTGTCTCTTCCTCTGTACTAACTTTCACGTACCCTGGCTCGGTTCCACGCCCGTACGCTAATGTGGACACTAACGCATCTTCAGTCGTCTGTCTATATTTCTTTCATCTTAACTTGGCAGAGATTTTCGACCTTTATTATTTATTTGACGTGACTGGCAGAAAAATATATATATATATATATATATATATATATATATATATATATATATATATATATATATGGCTCTATATCGTTTCCATAGCACTTCTTGGTGACTAGCATCATATTCTGCTGCTAATCTATTGCTACAACTCGGCATACAAGATGGAGAGCTGGCAGTTTTAGGCCAAGTCAGAGTAAAAGGAGTATAGGATCAAGTACTTCATAACACCGGTCATTTTCTTCCTTGAGCCACCCTACTCTCCACTTCTCTAACAGTTTGACTCATTATTATTATTTATTTATTTATTATTCATTTAGTGTCTATGTATGCTTGAAACTTACTAAGCGAAACCCTCATTTTATTTAACGATAATTTCTGGGACACGTGAGGGCAGAGAGCACACGTGGCCTTCCTACAACACTGCCACATTTCTTTCACATCAAAATAGCCCAGATTTTCTTCCTTTGGCAGTTCATTTAATGTAGCTCAGTGTTACAAAAAGGCAATGATATAGCTCAACCTCCTTTCCATGGCACTTCTTTGTGACTAGCTTCATATTCTGGTGTTCAGTGTTACAACTTAGCCTTCAAGATGGAGGGATGGTAATTTTAGACCATATTAGAGTAAAAAGGATATAAATGCGTCCTGTAATGTGGAACGCAAGTTGAATTAAAAAAGAAAAAAAAACTAATACGAGGTTTCCTTTCCCTTCGCGAATCGTTTTAAGCATACGGTTACTAAATTCAAATATCTTCGTCTCTCCCCATTCACCAGCGTATCAGTTCGTCACACATCCCTTCTCCACATCTGTAAAAACCATATTTCAACAATGTGACAAGCGGGAGATTTGAAAGTTGATATTTAATTTCAACTACTCTTAGATATATTCAGCGAGGGAATTTCCACGCTCCATGATTTTTTTTTTTAGAACAGAAAATATTGTAGGAAAGAAGAGAGAGTTAGATGTAAATGAAAGTACGAGTAAATATAAATAATAAGACGTGGATTTTAGGCGTAAGGAGAGTAAATTTAATGAGTGATGAGTAGATGGGAGAGGAAGGAGAGGCAGACCAAGGCCCATATTTTTGTCGGTTAAAAAAGCTCCCTAACACCTTTTCCTAGGCGATTTATTTTGCCTATTACACCTTCCTGTTTTGTATTATTTAAACTATTCCAATATCACTATACTCTGCATAAATAACATACAAAATTATAGTAACCAGCCGTATACACAAATAAATCGCTAAGGAAATGGTGTTAGGGTCAAGGTGGAAAGTATAATGGGGAAACAAAGTAATATTAACCAGCCGTATACAAGAATAAATCGCTAAGGAAATGGTGTTAGGGTCAAGGTGGAAAGTATTATGGGGAAACAAAGTAATATTAATCAGCCGTATGGAAAAATAAATCGCTGAGGAAATGGTGTTAGGGTCAAGGTGGAAGGTATAATGGGGCAGGTGGTGTTTCGTGGAAGTAGTGGTCGTTACTGAATAGGGAGAGACATGCCTTCAGGACCACTCACAGGAGCAGGTGTCAGGCAACGGACAGACAGGAAGACATGACGAAAGATGGATGTGTGTGTGTGTGTGTGTGTGTGTGTAATTACAGTGGATGAAATAGTATGATAATTAGAGAGTGAGAAGCAGTTTGTAACCAGATAATAATAATAATAATAATAAAAATAATGATAATAATAATAAACATTCTCTCTCTCTCTCTCTCTCTCTCTCTCTCTCTCTCTCTCTCTCCGCGGAAATGCCAGCGCGCCGTGACACAAGCTCTCCTCTTCCACTATAGTCTCTTCATTACTCCGTTGCTCAATACCCGGTGTGATGGAGTGTGGAAATGGGATTGTGTTTACGGTGTTTTATTTGCGTTTTATGGTGTTTATTTTTGTGTTTATGATGTTTTTGTTGCGTATGATGTGCTTATATTTGTGTTTTTGTTGTTTTTGATGTTTATATTTATGATGTTTTTTATGTTCGTTTATGATGTGTTAATGTTTGTGATGATGTTTTTCTTTGTGTTTATCATGTATGTTTGTGTGTGTTGTATTTCTGTTTGTGATTATGATGTTTTTCTTTGTGTTTATCATGTATGTTTGTGTGTGTTGTAATTCTGTTTGTGTTTGTGATGTTTATATGTTCGTGATTGTGTATCTTTTTTGTGAGTTGTATTGATATCTGTTTATGATGTATTTATATTTGTGTTTAGATGTGTTTATGTGTGTTTATAATGCGTGTATATTTGTGTTTATGAATTTAGTTATTTTTTTATGTATGTATATTAATTTCTGATGTATTTATGCTTGTGTGTATTATACTGTATATTTATTTGTGTTTATGATATTTGCGTTGCGTTTTGTTCATGATTTATTTATATTTGTTTATGATGTTATACTTGTAAACAGAGGAAGAAAAAAGCAAATTAAAGAAAGAAAAGAAAATGTGACGTCAGATAAAGGCCATACTAATCCCTTTTCTAATTCTAAAACCGTCCCTCGGCTGAGCAAAACCGTCTGTCAGCAGGAAGACTAAAGATTTAAAATGGAGTACTCGAAATGAAGGGGTGAGCTTTCTCTCTCTCTCTCTCTCTCTCTCTCTCTCTCTCTCTCTCTCTCTCTCTCTTCAATACCGTGACGTGATTTTAAAGTGTACTGATCCTTGCCACTACCAGACAATTTTATTCAGCGTTCATGGAGGGACGAAGCGAAGGGAGAGGGGGAGGGGTTGGGGGGCTGACTCTAACCCCTCTGTAGCTCCAAAAGCCTCCCCCAAACTGACCAAAATCGTCTGACGTCAACAGGATGAAGGATGGAAGATGGCGTCAAAGAGAGTGATTGAGGTCTGTTTATTATTATTATTATTATTATTATTATTGTGACTGCAAAGAACTGTCCTTGGATAATCAAAATCGTCTGGCATTAGAGAGAGAGAGAGAGAGAATCCTTGTCGCGTCACGTGCACTCAACACACAATCCAGCCATCAATACAGCCCCCGCGGCCAGCACAGCAGCAGGTGTGTACAGGGGTTGACACACACCATCATGCATCACACACCGCCACACCACACACGCTGTACCTTTTTGTTGCTACTGACCTTTATTCGTCTTAGGACACTCCCCTCTGAGTAAATGGATGAAGAACCTCGCTGTGCATCATTACCTCCGACAGCAAAGTTGTACGGAGATAATGTATTCACCTGTGTCTGTCTGTTTGTTTGTTCGTGCATAAGGTGTTGTAAAAGTTGGTATCGGATTTCAATTAAATCTGGTGGATAGGCGGACACTAGATCAAGGATGAGCTTATTAGAGTTTGAGGTTGACTTCGGATCCACATGCAGTAATAAATCACAAATTTTATTGGCGTCGGAGAAGGCATTCCTTCTCTGATACTGTGTAGTAAGTCAGACTAATACCTTATATATGAATTACCTCCGCCAACGAGGTTGGACAGAGATCGGTTTAATAACCAATTATACTGGCGTTGGCGAAGGTATGCACTCTGTGAGGGCTTTCTAGTTCAGTATGCACTAGGGGCAGGGCTATTCATACAGGTTGACTTAGCACCCTGGGGTGAACTGGGAGGGGACCATGGGTACCGCTGCTGGCTAGGGTGACCCAGCTCTGTACGACTCGGTAACTCTAAGTATTATCTAAAATTAGTTTCTGAAAACATCATTGCCTTTAAGGTATGCTTTTTACGTTTTAAAGACAATTTAATTATGCCGAAAAAATAATAATATAAATACATCTCTCTGGGGAGAAGGTCTGGTCCTGCAGTGAGCCTATTATGGACTGATACAACTACAAACACCAGTACGAGTACATCACCGCTGTACCCTCTGCACAGGACTGGAGCTTCAGAACAAAAGAAATTCATCCACTCACGTCCAGTCATTCACCTGTCGTATATACAGATCTACACCTGAGCCAGTTTAAAACCATCCACAATCAGGACCAGCTGATGCTCGGTTTACCCCAGCCGCTTCACTTTTTGCCATTTATAAACCACACTGATAGCGAGTCATGCTTCCACATATCACGTCACTCTAATTTGCACTATTCCACACACTCCTCTCACTCTGCTCAGACCTCGATCATTCTAAAGCCTCTCTCATGCCACAGTGTCCTTCCATCTTCTTCTCACTCCCTCCACTTCTGATCTGTATTGCACACTTTCTTTATCAGTGTCTCATCCCCTCCTCTTCTGTGTGTGTGTGTGTGTGTGTGTGTGTGTGTGTGTGTGTGTGTGTGTGTGTGTGTGTCATTCCCCATCTTATCATAACATTCCACATACACACCCTGAGCACTTCATTTCCACCCACCCCCTCCCTCGCTTTTTTTAAATTTTTTTCTATCTCTAGCACTCAGCACCTTTTCCTAAGCGATTTATTTTTCTCATTACACGTTACTGACCTCATCTGTGTTATATCCTTCCAATATCCCCATACCCTACATAAAAAACGTACAAAAGGATATTAACCACCCATACCCAAAACTAGATTGCTAAGGAAGAGGTGTTAGGGAGACTCCTTACCCCACGAGAAAATACGGGCCAGTGTCTTCATACTAAGCATTGATCTTCCTCTCCATATATTTCAAAATGGCCATAATATTTTTGCCTCGTCATCCATCCTCTTCTGTAACTTCAAAAAATGCCAAGAACAGTAGTAGTAGTAGTAGTAGTAGCAGTAGTAGTGGTGATGGTGATAGTAGTGGTGGTAGTAGTAATATAAAATAATAATAATGATAATAGTAATAGTAATAATAATAATAATAATAATAATAATAATAACAATAATAATAACAACAGTATCTTCATCAACAACAACAACAATAACCACTACTACAACTACTACAACTGTTACTACTACTACTACTACTGCTACTTTTTTTACCAGTCACCTCCATCTATTTGAGAATTATATACTACAGTTCACCATTTGGAGTTGTAATGTGAAGGTTAACACTAACTCTCGTAATACACTCCGTTGGCCCCAAACACGCCAACCACCTTGGTTACCAACGACTTCTACTTATATTACTTAATTTTTTTCCTTAAAATTTCAGTGCTCATAAAGACATTAATCTGTTGGAGTCGCTGGTCCATGCGGCTCTCGACCACAGCAGCTTCATAATCCATACCCGCCAGAGAGACAGGCCTGAGGGCTGATGATCTTGTGCCGCTGAGGCACAGGAGTGCAGACCTCACGAGAGAAAATGACAGTGGACATCTCATCCAGGCCATAACAGAACTCTAAGGTTAATGCTTCTCCTCAGAAAGAACCTCTGCCAGTCTCGAGTAGAATCTCCCCGCCTCTGGACCCATACCACCTGTGTTGTGAACACAAGGGGAGGGAATCGACAGTGGTTCACATGTTGGATCCTTTCTTCATAGTTTTTTTTTTTCTTTCTTGTTCATTCCTCTGGTGTGCAGCTTCGAGAGACAGTTCATGGTGACATGCTGCCATAGGATAAAATATCCTAATGTCAAAGAAAACCTTCTGCCCACGTGTCCAGAAAGCTCGAGATCAGACATGCACCCTTGCATCGTGTGATGTGTTCACTGTTATGTGGATGAAGTACACACCATCTGGACTCTAGAGGGAGCAAAGCTTCCTACGTAGCGACATCATGGCATATTTCTTGCAACATTTTTGCAGTGGTGTCATGTACTTCATCATGCCGGATACATACAAAGCCTTCCTTCATGCAAACCACTGCATGGTTTGCATCAAAGGCAGTGCCACAGGCACACTGTTGAGGTAGGTGCTCTATTTGCCACGCTTATCTCAAGGCTAAGGAGTCAATAAATTCTTGTTTGTTGAAGTGGAAGTCTTGCCTTAAGCGTATGAACTACTACCACTACTACGACTATTACTGCTGCTACTACTACTACTACTACTACTACTACCACTGTAATACCACCTACAACACCAACAACAACAGTACCACCACGAAGGCAGGCCATCCATACAACCTACCATTACTTAATAAAACAAAACAACACGACGATGTGCCCAAGGTGAGGTGCACTGCCACAGGACACCCCACTCACAGCACTGCAGTATTTCCGTGTGTGTGGCTGTGTAATGTCCTGTGTGTGTAATGGATGGCGTTTTGTTAATGGGCGATGGTTGTGGGGGTATTTTATTACGCCCGCGCTGTCAGTGCGAGACGGGTAGTGTTTTATTCGACGTGTGTGTGTGTGTGTGTGTGTGTGTGTGTTGCAAGGACCAAATAATTCGATTTTTAAAACAATCATTCAGCGGACAAGGTCGTATTATAAGCTCAAAGGTCAAGGACGCATGAGAGGATCAGCATAGACAGTTTTGATCCGATTTACAGTAGACCAAACGTGGTGGACAGCTTGAGGGCAATGCAGAAACAAAGGGATTCGATTTTAAGAAAACTCGGTCAACGGACAAAGGTTAGTTAAATACTTCTGAGTCGATTTAAGCCAGACTTGGTGGAAAGGTTGAGGGTAAGGCACGGTTGAAGAGGTTCGATTTGGAGAACGATAGGTCAAAGGTTGGGGTCAGAGGGTAAAGGTCAACTCAATTTTCTGACTATAAGGCGCGGGTATTGCACTTTTAAGGCTCCCTGTTTACCCTTATTATTATTACTCCTGCGGTAGAGAGAGAGAGAGAGAGAGAGAGAGAGAGAGAGAGAGAGAGAGAGAATCCGTAACCCCCGGAGCCGTGCGTTACAAAACCAGTGAAACAGAGCAACATGAAGAGCCTGGGGTGAAGGTGGACGGAAAAAAACCAAACACTGCCCTCGCCATATTAACCCTTCAAGGCCTCGTCTGTGTGGCTTTTATCATCGTTACCCCTCTCCTCTGACACCACCTACGTTTTCTGTTTTCTTTTTTCTTTATTTTCTTATTTACTCTATTTTCTTGTTTCTTTATTTTATTTTTATTTTCTTATTTACTTTATTTTCTTTCTTTATTTTCTTATTTACTTTATTTTCTTTATTTTCTTATTTACTTTATTTTCTGTCTTTATTTTCTTATTTACTTCATTTTCTTTATTTATTTTCTTATTTACTTTATTTTCTTTATTTATTTTCTTATTTACTTTATTTTCTTTATTTATTTTCTTATTTACTTCATTTTCTTTATTTATTTTCTTATTTACTTTATTTTCTTTATTTATTTTCTTATTTACTTTATTTTCTTTATTTATTTTCTTATTTACTTTATTTTCTTATTTACTTTATTTTCTTTATTTATTTTCTTATTTACTTTATTTTCTTATTTACTTTATTTTCTTTATTTATTTTCTTAGTTACTTTATTTTCTTTTTCTTTATTTTCTTATTTATTTTATTTTCTTTATTTTCTTTTTTACTTTATTTTCTTTTTATTTTCTTTATTTTCTTTTTCTTTATTTTCTTATTTACTTTATTTTCTTTTTTCTTAATTACTTTATTTTCTTTATATTTATTTTCTTTTTCTTTATTTTCTTATTTACTTCATTTTCTTTTTTCTTTATTTTTCTTGTTTTGTTTTTACAAGTATCCTCTGTTCCCGATGCCTATACTCCTTTCACCTTGACTTGACCCAGATTTTCGCCCTTGTGCAGCTTATTTCACGATAATGCTACGGCTCTGCATCCTTTCCACAGCACTTCTTCGTGACTGGCATCATATTCAAGTGTTAATCTTCTGTTACTGTTCAAAATTCAAAATGGAGAGATGGCAGTTTTAGACCGTTAGAGTAAAAAGAGGGTGTTTACGTAAAATTGTCATCTAGTATATGGTGCTAGTCACGAAGAAGTGCTGTGAAAAATATTTAGAAAGTCTCAGTATAGGGTGTAACAGAATGAAAATCTTCGTCAGGTAAGGAAGCTCCCTAACACCTCTTCCTTAGCGATTTAATTTTAGATATGGCTGGTTAATACCCTTATGCACGTTATTTATGCAGAGTGAGGCGATATTAGAAGTATTTACATAACACCCAAAAGTAAGGTGAAATAAGCAATATAAATCGCTAGGGAAAAGGTGTTAGGGAGAATTCGGGCCTCGGAGTGAAGTGGTTAATGAAAGCTCTATCTAATTTTTAAAAATCTGAAAATGGAAAAAAATAAAATAGTTTGGAGAGAAAGAAAAATATAAAATGTCATTGAACTGAAGGGGTTAAGCGAGAGAGAGAGAGAGAGAGAGAGAGAGAGAGAGAGAGAGAATGATGAAAGAGGGGTGACAACATATATCCTCCTCCCTCCCTACCCCCCCCTACTTCCCTCCAATCACCTCTTCTCCCAAACTATTTCCACTCCCTCACCCCCTCACCCCCTCACCCCGTCGAACCTTGACGTAAATAAATAAATAAATAAAAACTGATTATTTATATTTACATCCTTAATGAAGAGTTTCGTAATTTATTCTGACTAGCGATTTATTCCGGGAAAAAAAATCTTAGCAGCCAAAGAATCAACTGCTGGGGAGGTATTATTTTGCGCTCTCTCTCTCTCTCTCTCTCTCTCTCTCTCTCTCTCTCTCTCTCTCTCTCTCTCGGCTGAATAAAATCGTCTGGCGTTATCTGGAATAAAATACTAAGAGTTGTTCCGACCTTGTGAGGGGTTAGTCAGTTCAAGGTAGGACGCCTAAAATTTATACACCGAACTCATAAATTTTCGGACTAAACTTTCGGACTAAATTTTCGGACTAAACTTTCGGACAAAAGTTTTCGGACTTAACTTTCGGACTAAATTTTCGGACTAAACTTTCGGACTAAATTTTTAGACTAAATTTTTTGGACTAAATTTTCGGACTAAACATTAGGATTAAATTTTCGGACTAAACTTTCGGACTAAATTTTAGGAGTAAACTTTCGGACTAAATTTTTTGGACTAAACTTTCGGACTAAACTTTCGGACCAAATTTTCGGACTAAACTTTCGGACTAAATATTCGGACTAAACTTTCGGACTAAACTTTCGGACCAAATTTTCGGACTAAACTTTCGGACTAAATATTCGGACTAAACTTTCGGACTAAACTTTCTGACTAAATTTTCGGACAAAATTTTCGGACAAAATTTTCGGACAAATTTTTCGGACTAAACTTTCGGATTAAACTTTCTGACTAAATTTTCGGACTAAATTTTCGGACAAATTTTTCGGACTAAATTTTCGAACTGCCCTTATTTCATTTTATTTTATTTTATTTGTCGACAAGCGATTAATTGACTTTCCGACCCTCGTATAACTTTAATCTTTTTACTCTACCTTGGCCTAAAACTTTACTCCTTTCCATCATGAATCTGTAATGATAGATTAGCACTGGAATGTAATGCTAGTCACGAAGAAGTGCTGTGGATAGGATGGTGAGTCTTGTCTTTTTCTGCCACTGAGCCACGTGAAATGAAAAAAAACAAAAAGGACAAGATCTGAGCCAAGTTAAGGAGGAATAAACACACACACACACACACACACACACACACACACACACACACACACACACACACACACACATTTTCTGAGTAGATATTGTGTCTATAAATTGTTTTCATTTTGATTTTGATGTGTCTGAAATATGGTAGAAGAATTTAACAGCCTAAATAAAGTCTGTGATTCAAATTCTTGCCGGGAAAATTGAAGTTTCATAAATACACCCGAAGTTGAATTTTTAGTGCATGCTGTAATAATAATAATAATAATAATAATAATAATAGTAGTAGTAGTAGTAGTAGTAGTAGTAGCAGCAGCAGCAGCAGTAGTAGTAGTAGTAGTAGTAGTAGTAGTAATAATAATAATAATAATAATAATAATAATAATAATAATAATAATAGTAGTAGTAGTAAACAGTATCTGACCACTCTATTTGAGGTGTATTCAGTCTGAGAAATTATAAGTGAATAGATTTCCCCTTTATTTACGAAACAAGAAAGTTGTCTGATGAAATAGCGATCCTGAATAAAAACTGCTGTACAATCTCCTTTAAATGTGACCTTATTCTTGTACTATCCATTCTAAAAATAAAATAAATAAATAAATAAATAAAAGACAAAGAACTGAATTATTGTACTGTATGTAATATTTCAAAAATGTACAGTATCTTTGACGTCGTGTTCCAGAGTTCCGTGACGTCGTATTCCAGAAATCTATAAGCTCCCTAACACCTTTTACTTGGTGATTTACTTTTGCCTATTACACCTTCCTGTCCCATTCCGTGGTACGTAAATTCCTCTGATATCGTCTCATTTTACACACAGTCAGCTCTGGAACTGTCTCCCTCTGTCTGTATTTCCTACTTCCTATGATCTCCTGTCTTTTAAACGCAGTGTGTCCAGGCATCTCGAGATGAACGGATCTAGAATTTGGCTCTCTTTTGTTTGTTTGTTTGCTTTTTTC